>NC_081430.1:35522071-35867114 GCF_949786415.1 Peromyscus eremicus
CAGGACCTATCAGATCTTAGGTCATTCTCCCAGGCAGAGTCACATAATCTTTCTGCCATGTCAGTTTCAGCAGTCATTTGCATTTGTAATGCCTGCGATAAAACAAAACAAATATGACCCAGTCAAGAAAGAAACCCATAAACTTCCATTAGAATACTTGGCTTAAGTCCAGTTCATGATGGGACATTTCTTTATAAGAAATTTTATAGAACTTATTTGGTTGGATTAAATTGTATGTGCATACAAATATATGTGTACCCACATGTATACAATCTAAATGAAGTTATGATAATTAAAGGTAACATTACTCCCCTTTCCAAGACCTATAGACTAAGAAAAATTTCAATACTAGACATGATAAACCTCCTTTCAAGTTTTTGGTCAGAAATATCCAAGATTCCCCCCAAAATGTAGGTTATTGCTGTTTCCCATGTAAGTCCCTATTACTAAAGACACAATGTACTTTGGACACAGGATCACAAGGAATCCAGCTGGATCTAATTGGAAAGCTTCCTCCTTCAGGACTAACATTCATAGTACATGAAAATGCTATGTAATCTGCCAAGGGAGAAAAACAACCAGTAGTCCTACCCAGCTGTGATGGCCATAAGCCAGAATAGTGACCACCACAGCAAGATACCCATAAAGGTACAATAGTCATAATTTGGGGGCAATCAACAGTTATCTAATTAGACTTTAGGACCACTTAGCAGAAGGGATCCCATGCCTGGTACTTGAAACAAAGAGCTAGTGAGGTCATAGATCTTAGAAAAGAACTTCCTACTGCCACTTAGTTAAACCAGTAAAGTTTCCAACTTCTGAGACAGGAAGAATTAATCTTCTACAGTAGTAAGGCTCCTAAACGGTGATCCAATATCAAGTGGTCAACCCTGAAAACATATACATACTAGCAACACCAAATGGGAACTTCAGGGTGTACTTATGGACACATATATTTCTGTGTCTGTGCTTATATATGTAATAATAGTAATTAAAGGAAAAGGCATAACAATTTAAGTTTGTCATTGCAAGTTTGAAAATTGCAATTATTCCTTTAAAAATGTTTTCAATCAAATTTATCAGTGACGTATACAGTAATGCTTTTTAAAAGGACACTGAGGTAAACATATGGATGAAGAAATACGATCTCAGGAATCAGCATTTCAAATTTAACTCTCACTTATAAAACTAGTTGTATCTAGGTGTGCTGGTCTTTCAATCAAATGTGTATTGTTTTTCAAAAGAGTAGATTTGGAGAAGATGTCTTTTCAAGTTGCTATAATATTCATTGTTGCCCAAGTCAAGAAATTATCACAGTCAGCCAGAGTAGGAATACTGTTCCTAATCTCTCACCTGGGTAAAGAAGGGCTCATAAATCTCCACTCCTTTGTCAGATCCTTGCAGCAACACCTCTTGGCCACGTCTCCAGCTGTAGCGCACAGGGGGGTTGGAATTGGCCACACATCTGAGAAACACTGTTCTCTCATAGTAAAATTGTTCTTTAGCTTCACCTATGCTTTGATGAACAGTTACTACTGGGTCATCCAAGTCTAGAAGAAATAAAAACAGGCAAGCAACAACATTACAAGATGCACAACTTCTAAAGTATTGCCAACTCATGCCCTGGCCAATGATGTATGCTTCTACTGATGGTGGTGCTGCGTGAATGCTTGATTGATAACAAAGAAAATTGCAACCTAAAAACAAAAATCTAAAAATCTGACAGTTTTTTTTTCAGATTCGTTGAAACAGCACAGAAGCTCTTACATTTTTCAACCTCCTTGCCAGCAGCCACTTAGAAAAGATTTCATGAAAGTGAACAAAATTTAAATTGTCAGTCCTGAAAACACATACAGTCAGTATTATGTGTACTCAATAGGTTATTTTTAGGAATACATATACATATATACATACATTAATTGTTATTGCATGCATGAATATATTCAATTAATAACAATTAATGAGAAAGGAGGCCATGAATTTGAAGGAGAATGGGGAGGGGTAGACAAGAGGCTTTGGAGGAAAGAAGGGGAAGGGAGAAGTGTTGCAATTAAATTATAATCTCCAAAAAGCCGAGAGAGAGAGAGAGAGAGAGAGAGAGAGAGAAACCAAAACACTGAAACTGAACCCAACCAGCATAGACTCTTAGGAATGATGTAAACACTTGCTATTAATTACCATCACAGCCCACTTAACATCCTTTCAGCTGTATAACTTTGAAAGACTATTTAACTTTAGTGATCTTCCTTTTCAGTAAAAGGGCATTATATTATAAGTGCTGTGGGAGGATTAATAAATGGGATAGCTCATAAACCATGGACATGTGTATATAGAAGGGTTACAGATAACTTTGGTTAATCTTGAATCTAGCCACTTGACCGAAAGTACTTATCAGCTATAGGAGTCCCCTGGTAGAATTTTTGGAGTCACATGCATATTATCATATTATTGGCTAATAGTGATACATACTTTGATTTCTTCCTTTCCAATTTGTATCCCCTAGATCTCCTTTAGTTGTCTTACTGTTCTAGCTAGAACTTCAGGTACTTTATTGAATAGATATGGAGAGAATGGACGGCCTTCTCATGTTCCTAATTTCAGTGGGATTGCTTTGTGTTTCTCTCCAGTAACTGATGGAAGCAGATGCAGAGATCCACAGCCAAACACCAGGCCAAGCTCCAGTAGTCCAGTCGAAGAGAGAGAAGAGGGATTCTATGAGCAAGGGCGCCAAGAGACAACCAAACCAAACTAGTGGGAACTCATGAAATTTAGACCAATACCTGTGGAGTCTCCATGGGACTGAACTAGACCTTCTGCATAAGCAAGACAGTTGTGTAGCTTGATCTGCTTAAGAGGGCCCCTGGAAGTAGGATCAGGATTCTTCCCTGGTGATTGAGCTGGGTTTTTGGAGTCCATTACATATGGTGGGACACCTGGCACAGCTTTGATGCAGGGGGAAGGGCTTGGACCTGACTCTGCTGAATGTACCAGGCTCTGCTGACTCCCCATGAGAGGCCTTACTTTCTTGTAGGAAGGAATTAGGTGTGGCTTGGCAGGGAGACTGGAGGGGTAGGAGAAGGGAAGAGGAGTATCTGTGATTGGTATGTAAAATGAATAAAAAATTTTCTTAATAAAAAAATGATGTTGGCTATAGGTTTCCTATAAACTGCATTTATTATGTTAAGATATGTTCCTTGTATCCCTACTCTTTCCACAACTTTTATCATGAAGGAGTGTTGGATTTTGTCAAAGGCTTTTTCCTCAGAAATATGGTACCAGATCTATCTCTAGATCCAGCTATACAACTCCTGGGCATATTCCTGAAAGATGTTCCATACTATCACAAGGAAATTTTCTCAACTATGTTCATAGCAACTTTATTTATTTTTTTAAATTTTATGTTATTTAATTAACATTTTTTCATTTATTTTACACACAGACTACAGTTTCCTCTCCTCCTATTCCCTTCCCCAGCCCCTGAATCCCATCTACCCCCTCCCCATCCATTCCTCCTCTGTTATCTTCATTCAGAGAGGGACAGGCCTCCCATGGACTTGAACAAAGTATGGCACGTGAAGTATGTTGAACTCCTTGCCCCGCATAAAGGCTGGGTGAGGTAATCTGTCACAGGGAACAGGTTCCCCAAAGCCAGATAATTGCCAGGGACAAGTCCTTATCTCACTGCTAGGAGTATTACAAGCAGACCAAGCTACACAACTGTTAGACACACTGGAGGGCCTAGGTCGGTCTCATACAGGCTCCATAACTGTTGGTTCAATCCATGTACTCCCACTAGCTCAGGTCAGCTGTCTCTGTGGGTTCCCCTGTCATGACCTTGAACCACCTGGCTTGTACAATCCCTCCTCCCTTTCTTCAGTGCGTATCTGTGGATCTCTGCATCTACTTTCATCAGTTACTGGGTAAAGGCTCACTGATGACAATTAGGGTAGTCATCAATCTGATCATAGTAGATGGCCAGTTCAGGCACCCTCTCCACTATTGTTAGAAATTTTAGCTGGGGTCATCCTTGTGGATTCCTGGGAGTTTCCCTGGTACCAGGTTTTGCCCTCACCCCGAAATGCTCTCCTTCCCTGCATCAACATGTCTCTTTCCTTACTCTCCCCCTCGGTCCTGCTCTCAATCCCTCTCCTGCTCCTGTGCCCTGCCTGCCCAACCCCTCCCTCAAGTTCCCATCAGTGTTTTTGATCTTAGTCATTCTGACAGGTGTAATATGGTATCTCAGAGTCACTTTGATTTATATTTCCCTGATGAATAAGGTCATTGAACAATTCTTTAAGATTTTCATGTTAAGAATTCTCTGTTTAGATGTATACCTCATTTTTTTTATTAGAATGTTTGGTATTTTGATGTCTAGTTTCTTGAGTTCTTTATATATTTTGGAGATCAGCCCTCTGTCAGATGTGGGGTTGTTGAAGATCTTTTCCCATTCTGTAGGCTGTCATTTTGTTTTATTGACAGTGTCCTTTACTTTCAATTTCAGGAGGTCCCATATTTTAATTGTCAATATCAGTGTCTGTGTTACTGGTGTATATTCAGGAAGTAGCCTCATGTGCCAATGCATTTCAAGGCTACTTTCCACTTTCTCTTCTATCAGGTTCAGTGTAACTGGATTTATGTTGAGGTCTTTGATCCACTTGGACTTGAGTTTTGTGCATGGTAATAGAAATGGATCTATTTGCATTCTTCTTACATGACAACATCCAGTTTTGCCAACACCATTTGTTGAAGATGCTTTCTTTTTTCCATTGTATAATTTTGGCTTCAATGTCAAAAGTCAGGGGTTAATAGGTGTGTAGATTTATGTCAGGGTCTTCAATTTCATTCCATTGATCCACATGCCAGTATTTATGCTGTTTTTATTACTATAGCTCTGCAGTAGAGTTTGAAGTCAGGTATGGTAATACCTCCAGAAGTTCCTTTGTTGTACAGGATTATTTTAGCTTTCCTGGGTTTTTTTTTTTTCATATGAAGTTGAGTACTGTTCTTGTGTTGTCTGTGAAGAATTGAGTTGGGATTTTGATGGCGATCGCATTGAATCTTTAGATTGGTTTCGGTAAGAGTGGCATTTACTATGTTAATCCTACCTATCCACGAGCATGGGAGATCTTTCCATTTTCTGATATCTTTTTCAATTTCTTTCTTCAAAGACTAAAGTACTTGTCATACAAGTCTTTCACTTGTTTGGTTAGAGTTACCCCAAGATATTTTATATTATTTGTTGCTATTGTAAATGACATTGTTTCTCTGATTTCTTTCTGAGCCCATTTATCATTTGTATATAGGAGGCTACTGATTTTTTGAGTTAATCTTGTATACCATCACATTACTGAAGATGTTTATCAGCTATAGTAGATCCCTAGTAGAATTTGGGGGGTCATTTATGTATACAAATATATCATAGCAGCTTTATTTATAATAGGTAGAAACTGGAAACAACCTAGATGTCCTACAACAGAAGAATGGATAAAGAAAATGTGGTACATTTACACAATAAAGTGTCATGAAATTTGCAGGCAAATGTTTAGAACTAGAAAAACTCATCCTGAGTGAGGTAACCCAGAACCAGAAAGACAAACATGGTATGCATTCACTTGTAATTGGATATTAGCTGTTAAGTAAAGGATAATCACGCTACAATCACCAGACATGGAGAAGCTAAATAACAAGAAGGGCTCAAGGTTGGATACATGAATTTCCCTAGGAAAAGGAGACAGATTTTGCAAGTGAACTGGTGGGGTGGGTAGGGATGACAGTAGCAGGGATCAGGTGGGGGTTGGGGGCAGAGAGTACTGGGAGAGATGACCTGAATTGGAAGGTATTGGGGGGGGGTGATATGGGAACCTAGTGCAGTGGAAACTCCCTGGAATCTATTCGAAGCCTAGCGAAGACTCCTAGAAATGGTGTGTATAAAGCTGGAACCAGCTATCTTCTGTAACAGGGCAAGGCTTCCAATGGAGGGATAAAGACAACAACCCAACCTCAGAACCTTTGACCTACAGTCAGTCCTGCCTGCAAGATGTGTTCGAATAATGGCGGCACAGAACTTCTGGGAGTGGCCAACCAATGACTGGTCCAGCTTGAGGCCCAAGCTACTAGAGGGAGCCCACGCCTGGCAAAAAAAAAAAAAAAAAAAAAAAAAAAAAAAGGCAACTGACAAAGCAGATTCAGAGACTCATAGCCAAACATTAGGTGGATCTTGGGGTACCCCAAGGAATAGGCTGTGGAAGGACGGTAGGAGCCAGAGGGTTCAAGGATACCACAAGAACATGGCCCACAGAATCAACTAAGCAGGGTTCATAGGGGCTCACGGAGACTGAAGCAGCAATCACAGAGCCTGCATGGGACTGTGCTAAGTTGTCAACATATATTATGGTTGTGTAGCTTGGTGTTCCTGTGGGACTCCTCACAGTAGGAGTTGTATCTCTGACTTTTTTTGCCTGCTCTTGAGACCTTTTTCCTCCTACTGGTTTGTCTTGTCCAGACTTGATCCGAAGGTTTGTGCCTAGTCCTACTGTAACTTATTATGCCATGTTTGGTTGAAATCCCTGATAGGCTTTCTCTTTCCTGAAGGAAAATGAAGGAGGAGTAGATCTGGGGAGAGGGAGGTGGCAAGAGCACCTGGGAGGAGTAGAGGGAAAGGAAACTGCACTTGGGATGTAATACATGAGAAAAGATTAAATTAAAAAAAATGGGCACACAGTAAACAGTCAACACAATTTAGCCTTTGCTATCAACATATAATTGTTAGTATTAGGGTCTTTCCTTAATAACTCCCATTGATTCCATGGGTTTTCCAGCCTTTATCTCATAACCCTATAGGCTCTCAACTCTCATTCTAAATAAGTACAGATGAGGCATTTGGCCATTTGCTCAGGTTATCAAAGACTCCAGATGACAAGTGCTTTTAAGTGTAAGCCTGGAGAAAAGCTACAGTGTGTACATATGCATAATAAAGAGGGATGTGAGCATATGGGACATGGCATGTTTAAAAAGTCACAGCTCCTTAGGAAAGATTCTTTTGATGTATAAAATAATAAAAAGCCAACACTGCTAGTGAAGTTATGGCTAGTGATGGAGAAAAAAAAACACAGAATGCAAAATTCCTCAGTTCTTTTGACAGTCTTTTAAAAATGTGTATTACCTGACAGCCCCACTTTGATTTCTTTTTTTGCAACAACCTAAGTTTTTTTTCCTTAAATTTCTTCCCACATTAGACTCTTTTCACAGCTACCTCACAGGCCTCTAATTTTAGTACTGTAAATTAACAGAACAACTGCTGCTTTTGGTGAAAGATTAAGGACTGTCAGTTCAGATTCACTCTACTGTCCATGCAGAGACATGTGCTGTCTGATCTTAATAAGTTGGGATTCTGGGGATTCTCAAGCCTATGAAATATTCACATCATGATTAGCTCTTCACATAGACCTAATCCACCAGCAGACTGGTGAACTGAATTGAGTTTAGCCACTTGAATAAGGGACTAACTGCAAGTGATTGCGCACATTTTATTTTCTTTCTTGTTAAAAAAAACGTTTCCCTCAGAATTGGCGAGCAGCAATTGGCTGTGACATAACAATGGTGTCTCCTGAGTATCTGAATCGTTAATAGCTATATTCCTTTTCTTTTTGTCATTGTAATGAAATACACTGACAGAAACAACATAAGAGAGTTTGGAGTTGCAGACAGGACACTGTTCCTCATGGAGGCAGGAATGGGAGGTTATCCTGGTGCATAGAAGGCACACTGACAACATTTCATTCACTCATAGGAAGCAGAGAAAGACTAAAAAGTGAGATGAGGTTACAAAACTCCAAAAGCCTGCATCCAGTGATGCATTTCCTCTAGCAAGTCTCAACTTCTGAAAGCTACCACACCTTCCCTGAACAATGTTATTAGCTGGGAACAAGTGTCCAAATACATGAATCTAAGGGGCCATTCATATCCAAACCAAAACAATAACGTTATCCTTTCCACTATCCATTTGCAGATGTATTCCTAAATCTTTTCTTGTTTCGGGGTGATGTGATCAAGCTCAGGTGGGAATGACCTAGATCTGAACAATCATTTATGCATCCTTTATTCTGGTCTGCATAAAATTTGGGCCATGGGTCACTAGCCTTCTAAGAATCTAATCTTGTGATAACAGCTTTCTAAATATCCTATTTGCAGAGTTTCTGTCAGAATCACCCATGAATTTTTTCTCTTTAAAGTTAAAATCAGCAAACCTGAATAAGATTTATATAAGCAAATGAGATATTAGAAGTAGATTATAAATACCTATGCATATGTAAGTATATATGTACATTCTAAGTATATTTTTGTGGTGTACATATCATTTAAGTAATATACATATAGCACTTAGATGTATCTTAATATGTATTTGGTATTTACTGTATATTCACACACTCCTTAATTTATGTTTTTACATATTACTAAATACTGAATAAAATTATTTTTCATAGGTGGATGTCAGAAATAGGAAACTAAGAGATGTGCTGATATAGCAAGTGTACTGGGTAATATCTTCTAAGCCAACATTGTGGTTCAATTAATTCTTTTTCCCACCAGGATATGGGACCTTTGAAAGCACCAGCACTGTTTGGACTGTAATGATTTCTAGAAAGGGGATTTGTTGACGATCATTAGCTGCAATAGTCTCAGCAGTGAGAGGAATGAGAGCTGGAGTCCTGAGCAGGAAAATCTGGCTTTGAACTAGAATAATTGCTCAGATCTACTTGTGAGATGTGATAGCTCTAGCTGAGAAAGGCTAAGCCAGGATTCTGGGTAGTCTCATTTCCTGGGAGAAATTTCTGCAAGAATCTGTGGTGGGATCACATTCATCATCTCCTTGTACTATTATTACTTCTGGAGAACCCTCACACCTTTGTCTCATATATTTTGTTACATGGGTAGCTTTCCTTGTGTGGTCACTAGAACTTTTATGCAAGTAGAGATCTTGGTCACTATCCCTTTTTCAGTCATGCTTGATGAGTTGACTTATTTACCATCAAATATGGAAAAGAGAATACAAAAAAAAAAGTCTCACTGGGGTAAGTGGGCATTCGGCACATTCTTTGCTGTCTTGCTATGTCTTATTTCTGTGGAATGTATATGCTGTTTGTTTTAAGACAGTGCCTCTTCTTATGTGTTGTTTCCTGATTCAGGAGACTAAAGTAATTAATAGCCATGGCTTAGAGATGAATGGGATTCTTCCTGTGTCACTTAATAAGTTTTTCCTTTTCTGGGGACTGGTCCTCAAAACTGGCAAAGCCTCACATTGTGGAAAGAGAAGTATCAGTTTCCGTGGGTCATTGGATGTGATGGTAGTGAGTCACTCATTGTTTTTTAGGTCCATGAATTCTGCTTAAAAAAAGAAAGCATCATGTAATTAGGATCACTGATTTAGAATTTCACTCTAATCTGGTAAAAGCACCTTCTCCTCACTGGATTCTATCTTTAAAGTTATGTTGACATTTCAAAAGGCCACTCTATCATTCTACAAAGCTAACATGTCTAGGTGATGTGGGATAGACTGTGACAAGATAATACTATAGCAGCATGCACACAGAAGAACTTTGTTCATTTAGACCAACACAGATCCTGCAAGTGACATCTCTAAAATATCCCAAGGGTCTCCTTTCCTCAGTATATTGTTTTGCAAGTAAATGGATGCATGTTCTTCCTAGAAAGAATTTGGTAATTGACTCATCATGAAACATACTCAGGGTGATGCCGCTGAGTTGTTCAGTTGCCCATTTAGTCAATACAAGCATATTCTGAAATTGCCTCAGGAAACATAGTTTTTTCTAATTGTCCATATTTAGTCTTTTAATTATACATATTTAATTTATTTTAACCATATATATTGTGTAGTACTGAGTGGCTGTCTACTTAATTTTTCCTCAAGGATAATATATCCTAAGAATCTCCATGTTTTTTGTGGGCTTAGAGTGCTGGATGCATTCAAATTAGCTATTAATGGAGATGAGTATACTCACCCTGCCTGTGACAGCTAAGCACTATCATCTGATAGCTATGACCTTGAGAAAATGTCACGCCCACTAATCATGCCAAGCCCAATTATATAATAGCATCTCCTGTCTATCAACATTGTCTAGAAAGGACTGTGAGCAATGAGATTTTCAATGATGTCCATGCTTCACTTCTGAGTGTATTCTTACCGTTTCAGTCAGTGGAGCATCCTCTAAACATTTATACAGAATGGGGTCCGGCACTGTTATTTCTGGACCTTAGCTGATATTTGCCTTAGCAAGCCCATAAATCTGTTTTGTAGCACTCTGCTCTGTAATGGTGGCAGTTACAGTTCACTCAGTAGGAACCCTGTCTTCCCCACTACCTCCAAAGGTGTTAAGAGCTCGTCATGCCAGAGCGCTCATGTGTCAATAAGCTTTTACTTTTCATTCTCACTTGATCTCCTCTATCCACAAGCTCATTCAATTTTATTCTCCATCACACTTAATTCCGTAGTCTTAGGATCTCATTCTATACACACTGTAATAACTCGTGCTACTGGAGTCTACACTCTTCTTGGATCACAGATTTTTTTTCCTCTCTCTCATTTAAAAACGTAACAGTTTCAATGAAAAGTAATATTATTGTTAGTTTGTATGTTTGTTTCTTTCCTTGACTGAGACAGGGTTCCGCTGTTTTATATAGCCTCAGCTGGCCGGCAGCTTTCTATGTAGACCAGAGTGGCCTGTGCTTTGCAGCAATCCTTTACCTCTGCTTCTGAGTGCTAGGATTGAAGGTGTCCAATTCCAAATTTGGAAAAGTAATGCCATAGAGTGACTGTATGTAGTTATCTATTGACTATGATTGAAAGCAGACAATATATTCTGAGGGGTACGTATTGCCTCAAAGTCAATAATTTTCTATATCATTTCAGAGAAGATGGAAGTGATAGCCCCTGCAAGGAACAGACTACTTCCTTAAGGCCTGAACTGCTTAAGGAAATCTGATTTTCAGAGTTTTTTACTTCATAAACTGCCAGCTTGAAGTTGTACCTTAAACAGAGTAAACTCCCTCGTCTGAGCCTCTGCTGTGCTACCAAACAGAAATCTCTTTATATTTTGTTACAGAGATCTTCTACTCTCAAGCAGTGATTAATTACAGTCATTCTTTCATTAAGTTTTTGATTGTGGTATGAATGGAATGCAGAAGAAACTGATTCCATTATTCTTATAATTATTTCTTTCCCCTGAATAACCCCAAAGCCTGAGAGATTGCACTCATAGTGTGTTACTTTTCAGGGATGTCTCTTCTCACCATAGATGAAGTTTTTTTTTGTTTTTTTTGTTTTTTTTTTTTATAAAGACCACTGTAGCATTCGAGGATCAACACTGTTCCCATTGGGGCCTTTAGCTTTCCCTTGAATGTCAGGCAGCTGATTGGCTGGCTGATGGGAATGGATCATTAAAATACATATAAAATGCAAATTTTTTAGACCACATAGAAAGGATACTTGGGGCATCTCATATTTTGATAATAACATTCATTGAGAAAATACATTAAGAATTGTCCTGCCGGGCGGTGGTGGCGCACGCCTTTAATCCCAGCACTCGGGAGGCAGAGCCAGGCGGATCTCTGTGAGTTCGAGGCCAGCCTGGGCTACCAAGTGAGTCCCAGGAAAGGCACAAAGCTACATAGAGAAACCCTGTCTCGAAAAACCAAAAAAAAAAAAAAAAAGAATTGTCCCAAATGGACTTAACGTGGAGATTACTTGCCTAGCATGAAGAAGCTGTGGTTTGGTCCAAGAACTGGGAAAAATGCAAAAACAAACACCCCTAAAAACAACAACAACAAAACACACAACCAAACAAAACCAAAGTTCCTCAAGGATCAACTATTGATTACATGCAAACAGATGTTTCTTAAGCAAGGGTTAGATTGTGGGAAATAGTAAACTGTGATACATTACTACAAAGGCTCCAGATAATCAGGATGGAGGTCCTGAGTTGAGGACCTGTCCAACTGCACAGCTTTTCTACAAGGGAAGACGTAAGTCACTAGATGCTCAGTTATGATGAGGCTCAGTCCTGGGACAGATAGATCTTTCAGGCTGAAAACAGCTCATTAAGAGGTCAAATAAATTATATCCTTTATAACATTCCAAGGAGCTATTTTTTATAAAATATATTCATATTAATTTATAGCCTAGATATAAAAATCTCAGACTTCTAGAAATTATAGTCACCTACACAGGAAAAAATATTGATTAAAGTAAATAGCATGTGAATTAAAAGACAAACAACAAACAAAAATCCAACCCAACAGTTAAATCATTTAACTTTGGGTAAGTTTTTTTAAATTTATAAAATGATGTGAATTAATAAGTGCATTATTGGATACACAAAATTGTCTTAAATATATCTAAATTAAATAACTTATAAGATTTCCTAGTAAGTCTTTACATATATGTGTAGGACCCTTATTTTAGTCAGATTTTTATTCTTACAAACCAATATAAGCTACATAAATACTCAATAAAGACCCAATAAATCAATCTTAAGTAAGACAAATCTCTTAGTGATATGATCGGTGTCAGTTTTCTGCAAGGCTACCCATACAGATCATAATAATTACTTAAGGGAATTTATTTTTGCTCTTACCGTTGGCAGCTTACCATTTATAACTGAAGTAATTTTCTTGAAACATTTTGCTTGATTAAAGATGTCAGACACTTGCAGATTAAAACCATTCCAAGAAAAAGAGAATCTGATGTGTGCTACCTTCCTTCACGTTAGGAACAAGTCCATTAAGAGGATATATAGTATGATAAGACTTTCACCAGCATTAGACAAAATGGGAAGAGAATTTTGGAAAACAGTCTGAACTCCCCACATATTTCAATTTGCATATTTTGAAGAATGAACTACTTGCCTACTTTAATCTTTCACACTTTTTTTCTGAATTCCTATTGCCAATGCATGCTGCTATGGGACATGCAGGTGTTCAAGACAGTGTAGGAATCCCAAACTAATAGTGATGGATCTAAGATGTGTTGAGTATATATTTTGATATTAGTTATTTTAGAAGAAACTTGAAGAAGAGCAACAAATGTCATGTTCATAGAAACTTTATCTTATTATCTCAAGAAGTTAAGTTTCATAAGGATTAATATTTTGTAGCTGCATATGTATTAGGGTTACTATAATAACCACATTTATCTAAATCTAAATTTTTGTATCTGATATTTTATTGCCTAATTTTACATATCTGTAAATATACTATTATAAAAACCAATTTACAAGAACCCTGTGATTTATAAGTCAAGAAAATGAGTAACGTGAGAAAACACTAGAATTAGTTAAAATTTCTGTAGAGAATAAAAGCAAGAAGGGAAAATAAATATGTCTTGAATAAAATAATTACATAATCTTTTTAAAAAATGATATGTGAAGCTAATTCTAAATTAGGAGAATAAAGTATGAGAGGTAATAGTATGTATAAACTTGTAAGATATCAGAGTAAATTTTATATAAACTATATATTTATGCTAGAGACATAATATTATACTATAGAATATTTGAGAGATAAAAATGAGCTAAAGCATTACTCTCCCCATGGATAGTAGAGGAAATCAATCACAGTGTTTTTTAGAGAATACGTGCTTTGTTTTCAGAAATACCATAATAGCTTATTTCTGCGTGAGAGAATTTAATGTGGCAAATGTAATGACAAGATTAATAAGAATGGAAAGAGGATTCTGTAGTCGTTTACATAAATTTATATAAGACCATTGAGACAAGATGTTGTCAATAGGCATGGAGAGAAGGCTTGAATGAATGAGCTATATGTATGACTAGATATGGTGCTGTGGAAAGGGAGAGAATCAAGGGTTACTTGTGATTTGGCTTTTTGCACTGGGTGAATTATAAGTGTGTAGTGAGACCTGTGTCTGGCCATTGAGAAGGACTGGCAAAAGTTTTAGTTCAATGTGGATCATGTTGAATGTCAGTAAACTACCACTCCTCCAGTTACAATATACATGGCCTGGAAACTTGAGGGTAATTGACAGCTGTCTAATTGGATTTAAAACATGCTCAACAGGAGGGAATTCACTCCTAGCACTGTAAACTTAACCAAATATCCTTGTTTGAAGAGGCCATAGACCCGAAAGGATAACCTTTAATTGCCTTTTTTTTTTCCTGTTTTGTTTTGTGACACACTGAGTCTAACCAGGGATATTTGTGGGCATGGGTTTGGTGCCATCCATTAAAGGCTGGCAGGCTCACCAGTGGGTGTATAAACAAAGTCAATGGCTTCTCCTCTATGATAACTCATCAATAGCCAATGGTTCACATGTAAGGAGTAAGGCCCTATGAGCCCTCCCATTCCATGACTGATTATTGACAGGACAGTCTTGTACAGTCCTAGCACAAGTAAACGACTGCTTTGAGTTCCTGATGGCAGTGGTTTTGTCATGACCAGAAGATGGCATTGCATATGCTTTCCCCCTATGTTCCAGCTCTTCATAGTGTTGCCACTCCTTCCACAGGGCTGCTGTGGCTTTGAGAGAGTGGTATAAATATCTTCTTTAGGAATGGCCTTCAACCATCACTTAGTCTTAGCATCTTGAGCAGCCATAAGTCCCTGCATCCACAGCCGTTCACTGCAAAGAAAGGCTTCTTCGATTGAGGCTGAGAGTATAAACATTGGCACTTGGAAGGCAGTTTGATGCAATATGGATTTATTTATTGAGTGTACTCCAGTGACATGAAACGGTTAACCTGACTGCCAGCATGTACTGGCCAAATGAATCCATGTATTATGAGGATCAATTATGAATTGCAGCTGAAGTCCTAGGGTGTAGTTGCTAGTTAAGGAGTCAATTAATCTAAAAAATAATCACAGCAGAAGTGTGTTTTCCACAGGGGTTTACTCCACCATTTGGTCCAATTTTTCTATCTTTTAATCTTTGAATTAAACCAAATGAATCTGAAAACCCAGATGGCAAAGATACAATGAGTGCTATATTGGATGGCATCTTTCCCTCCGGGAAGTTTCAGATACCTTAGAAATCCTATGTAGAAAATACACAGGGTTTTTTTTTTTTTTTTTGAGACAAATAACTACACAGTATACTCAGAGGCAATAAATTAGTAGTGTACATTATTTTACCAGTTTTGGGACAAGATTTGAATAATTGTACAATGAATAGTCATAGCAATAGACAATGTTAAACTATAGACATGTTTACTGTACTATAGCACAACCTCAATAACATTGGGCTACCCTGAAGCCTTCAAAAGAAAAATGAAACAAAATTATTAAATCTTCTTTAGACATATTGGACATTAGGAACAGAACACTTTATTATGAGCAATGGATCAGAACCAGTGAATTTTTAGCATTTTCTTTAGATATCAACTCAAAAGTATGTTTGCTTCAATAAATCAATAAGAAATTTTCTATAATTGTTGAGAAGAAATACTTTATATTTTTCCTTCATGGTGATTTTTAAACAACAGCTAATTTTATCTGGTAACTCATAAAAGAAAACAGAGAAAATGAATACTCACAGCCAGCTCCTCAAAGCTACTCAAGACATTATTTCTCAAAGCAAGACATTTACAGCAGTAAGGTTATCTATAGAATTCAGACTCATTCTTGTGTGAGTCATCTACTCACACAAACTAGAATCTGTTGCATTTTTGCAACAATTTTAAAAACACATGTAGTTACACATTTTACAGATCCTTGATAATATTGTTCTGCATATCATTCTAGGGAAAAAGTTTTTCAAATTTCATATGGCCTGGAGTAATAACCCTTGTAGAGTTCCTTCAGTTTCCCCTCATTTTATTTCTATTTTTTTCATTAGCTCTTTAAGAATTTCATACAATGTGTTTTTATCATTTTCATCCCTTCAACCAACTCCTGCCAGAACCTCCTCTACTCCTATACACACAACTCTCTCTCTCTCTCTCTCTCTCTCTCTCTCTCTCTCTCTCTCTCTCTCTCTCTCTCCTAAAATCCTATAGAGTCCAACTGTGCAATTTCTGCTTTCCATTGATTCTTGGATATGTGTGCTTACACTAGAGCATGTTCATTCCAACAGGGCATACACTCTTAGAGAAAACTGACTCTACTCCCAACGGTTAATTGCCAACAGCAACTCAGGTAGCAGTGGAATTTAGTGACTACCTCTCCTTCCCATGTTAGGATATGGTCTGGCTTGAACTCTCACAGGACTTGTGCATACTAACATAGCCATCCTGAGTTCATATGTGCAACTGTTCTGCTGTGCCTGGAAGTAGTGTTTCCTTATAGTCATCCATAACCTCTGTCCTTACAATCTTTCTGTACTCTCTTCCACAATGATCCTGAGCATTGGGAGGATGGAATGTAATAGAGATATTCAATTTAGAGCTGAGCATTCAGAAGTTTCTTATCCTCTACACCTTGACCAGTTGTGGGTCTCTGTGTTAATCACCGTCTACTGTGAATAGACTTCTCTGATGAGGCTGGAGAAATGCTCTATTCTATGAGTGTAATGTGATGTTGCTAGGGGTTGTTTTAATACTATGTCCATTGACCTGAATAAGAGTAGTAGGTTCTTCTCTAGAACCCATGACCGGTCTAGCCACAGGTACTCTTCCCCAATATTTGTGACAGATATGGGTTTTAGTTTGCGGAAGAGGCCTTAATCCAATTAGAAAGTGGTTGTTTACTTCCATGATGTTCTTACCACTACTGCATCAGTGGACATGTCTTTCCAGGTCACTCATAGTAGCTCTCAGAGTTCACAGCCAGATAAGAAGATTGATTATTCTTCATTGTGCTGGAAGGTATTATGCATATTCCCAGAGGATGAAGCTGCCGGGTAAGTACTTGATTTCCCCAGGTTCTCTATGTTTTCTTCAGCAACTGTTTATCAGTGTTAAGTTTAGAGGGTAACTAATAGCATTTGTATTATTTATTTAATCATCATCATTGTCATTATAGAATGGAACCATATTCATAGTCTTTGAATGTGTACATTATTTTGACAGGACATTTTTTTTTAAAAATGGAAAATTGGCACGTAAATCATTTTAACTGATTTTGCTTGGTCACTTTTCTAAAGAAACATGTACCTCAGCAAAGCATGTGAACATCATTTTTCCTGCATCTCAGTCACATTTTTTCCTGTTCTGAATTTTTATGCACTTGATTGCATAAGGTGATAGCTCGTTGCTATTTTAGATTGCACTTTCCTGGTTATTGTGAATTTCAGTAGCTTTTGATTTCATAAATGGACTTCCATACTTTCGTTTTCTAATTCCTTACGAACATCCTTTGTTTATTTTTCACCTGGATTAATCATCCTTTCCTTTACAATCTTTTCAAAAATATCAGTATAATACTGTTATTCAAGTCTTCTTCATTTTTATTTAATAGATGTTCTCATGGACAAAAATAATAGACTGTCTCTATATGTATAGGCTTGACTCATGAAATAAGGCTAGTTTTTCCCACATTGAAAATGAAGGTTTATTACATATAAAATTGAATTTTGGATGTGATATGATTAATAAGTTAGATTTTGTTTTCTTTGTTTGTTTCTGATGAGTGAATAGACTCAGTAGCCCTATTTAATAGTTCATTCTATGACAAGGAATTGAATCCCACCTTTATTGTATATTCAAGTCTCCCATATAATAGGAACTCCTTCTGATTTATTTTCTGTGCTATATGAATTTGTCTGTTCCTATGTAAAAGCACAGTAATGTGACAGGGAAGATTTTTAGCTTACAAGCTCTGCTAAGACAGCTTCTCGGATCTTAGTTCATTGGTGCTGTTCAATTTCACACATTGTTGGTTATTCTCTGGTTCCTGTATTAGAGTTAATGTCTAGAGTGTTTTATTTTATTCAAACTAAAAAAACACACACACAAACACAAAACTTTTTAAATTCCTCCTTGAGATTGTATTACATTTATGCTCATTTTTATTTTAGGCAAAGCAAAAAGCAGAAAGTCATCTGGATGTGTGCAGTGATGAAAGGCGAGTCCTTAGCCACAGGCTCAGAGAGACTGAGGCAACAATCAGAGCATCAGTTTGGGGCTAAGCTAGGTCCTCTGAATACATGTTATGGTTGTGTAGGTTGGTGTTTTTGTGGGACATCTAACAGTGGAAGCTAGGGGGCAGGGTGGGGCTGTCTTTGCCTCCTTCCCCTGCTTTTGGGATCCTTTTCGTCCTACTGGATTGTCTTGTCCAACTTTGATATGAGGGATGTGCCTATTCATATTGCAAACTGAAATGCTATGTTTGATTGATATCCCTGGGAGGCCTGCTCATTTCTGAAGGGAAAAGGAAGAGGAGTGGATCTTGAGGAGAGGGAAAGCGAGGGATGGGCTAGGAGGATAGGAGAGAAAGGAAACTGCTTTCAGGATGTACTACATGAGAGACCAATAAAAAAAAAATGAGGAATTTTTTAAAAGGGGGTATTTTCACCTGACATGGCTACAAGACAGTATCTCACCATTTACGTTTTACTTTTCCATTGCCATTAAGAACAGCATGAATTATCTCTTGATGTTACAATCTCTTCTGTATCTCAAAATCAGAGCTTAATTTAAGGTTGTATCTCTTTATTATAAATTTGATAAATATTTGCTTTTTTCCCCCTACTTCATTAGAATTGTAAGAGGCTTACTACTTTCAGATGCTTTTTATAATTTGTTATGATTTTATTTTTAAACACACACACACACACACACACACACACACACACACACACACACACACATATATATCATCAAGTATGTGAGTGCTCAAACAGAAGATTGTGTTGGATTCCCTGGAGCTGGAGTTACAGGTGGTTGTAAGCTCCATGGCACAAGCCATGAGAATCAGACTTGGATCCTCTGCAATAGAAGCAAATGCTTTTGAATGCTTCCCCATTTGCCCTGAATTTTCATATGCCAAGATTTGTGCTTTCCTATTTTTCTATCTGTTTCTGTTGTTTATTACTAGATACATTGCATTCAGTTATAAATAAGGAAGATAAGCATTCATTTCTGTATCATTATTAGTAACAAAGGCTGCATATTGTCCACTGAATTCAGCATTTGTTTGTAGACAGCTTAAACTGTACACTGTATAGATGCCTTCACAGTGACAGCTAGTGAGTTCTCTCTTTTCCCTTCATGTCAATGAAAAACATTTAAATAAGCCTGATGGCAGGTTCTGATACTTCTGCTCCTTGCCTCTGACAGAAAACCTTTGGGGGAAAAAAAAAAAAAAATATATATATATATATATATATATATGTGTGTGTGTGTGTGTGTGTGTGTGTGTAATATATATACATATATATGTATATATAATATATATACATTTTTCTCTTTCTTTAATCTCACCCTCATTTTCTAGGTTTTGCTTCATTATTTTAATCTCTCTTATGGAAGTTCACAGCTTTCCAATTTGTAGTTAGATCCCTATTGAACACATTCTTTTTCTTTTATTAAGAAAAATTTTTCATTAATTTCACGCACCAATCAAAGATCCTCCTCTTCCCTCCTCCCACCCCACCAGCCTCCTCCTCAAACCCAACCCTCACTCCCCTCCACTAGACGGCAAGGCCTCTCATGGGGAGGTACATTCAGTAGAGGCAGGTCCAAGCTCTTCTCCCTGCCTAAAGGCTGCAGGAGGTGTCCCATCATAGGTAGTAGGCTCCCAAAAGCCCCCTCATACACCAGAGACAGATTCTGATCCTACTGCCAGGGGACCCCCCAAGCAGATCAAGCTACACAACTTTCTCGCTATGCAGAGGGCCTAGTCTAGTCCCATGCAAGCTCCACAGTCATTGATCCAACTTTCATGAGTTCCCTCTAGTTTGGTTTGGTCGTCTCTGCAGGTTTCCCCATCATGATCCTGATGCACTTCCTCACAGAATCCCTCCTCTCTCTCTCCTTCTGGAATCCTGGAGCTCTGCCTGGAGTTTGGCTGTGGATCACTGCATCTGCTGCCACAGTCATTGGAGAAAAGTTCTGCAATGACATTTAGGGTATTCACCTGTCTGATCACTGGGGCAAGCGACTGAACACATTCTATTCACTAACGCCCAGAGATTTAATCACAGTTCTCCGAGCCGCGCCCCCCACCCCACATTGGCTCTTCCATCTTGGAGTCTCTATTTTTTCTTTCCCCGCAGTCTTTCTTAATGCTTCTGTAATGAGTGATGCCTGCATTGGAGTTCTGCATGCCTGTGGGAATTTGTTTTCTTTTACCCCAGGGTCAGTGGCATCATCACTGGCTATAGGATACCTACCTGCCCTATTGTCTCAGTCATTCTACTGTCTTCTATCCTCTGGTGTCAAAAATAAGAACTTGGATACAAAAATATTCCCCCTTTGTTCTTTTTCAATTATATGATTTCCTTTTCTTCTTAATTTTGGAATTATTACTGCATTGTTCTATGTGATTATCTTTATTCTGAGTTACTTTTAATTTAATCCCTTCAGGAACTTTACAATGCTTGCTACTAATTAAACGTAAGGCTTTTTGTCCCCAGGAAGTTGAATGTGCATATGTGGATAATATACGTTCATGCAAAGAAGGACCCACACCCAGCACATAAATTCTTTTAAATATTCAACTTCTGTTTTAAATTTGTTTGTGCTTATTACACATGGTAAACATCCTATTTCACTAGACATACATTTACTCAACACATTTTTTTTTCTGACCACAGGGCACATTAGGGTCTGTAATGCTGTTTATTAATATCAAATGTAGAAAATCTTGTAAGTGTGGGAATAGTAAGTTTCCCTGTCTGGGAGTCAGGGGAATATCAGCAGACAAGGCTTCTTATAGGAAAATTTTCCCTATACTCTTTGCTATTATTGTATTGTTCACCTTCACAGGCAGAGAATACCAGCCCGGGCCAGGCCAGCCTATTCTCTGTCATGAACCCTTTTGTGGTCCATCTGGAGAAGGAAAATACATATAGCAGATCTTCCACTCAGACAATCTTAACCCTAAAAGAATGCTAGTAAGTAATTGAGGGGTCTTAAATTGAATACTGATCAGTTTATGTTTACATTTATGTATAAGAGGCTATTTTCACAAGTATTGAAAATATAAACATTAGTACAACACAGTTCTCTCATTCACAGTGTACATCAATAACATACTCCAAATCCTATATTTTCCTTGCTCATATATCTCATAAGACATATTTTTGACATGTCCTTTGCAACATACCTGCCATCTTTAATAACAAAGCATTATATTTGCCTTTTATAAAAATCACAAACGTAAACATTCATGAATACACCCATACATTTACATTCTTACACTTCAAGAAACAAAAAAATACAACACAGCTGAAGAAAAGATTTAGCCTTTTAAATGATTCTTTTTTATTTTTTTTTTTTTTTTTTTTTTTTTTTGTGTGTGTGTGTGTGTGTGTGTGTGTGTGTGACCATGTGCCTGTGTCTTCACTGAGTGCAAGTGTCCACAGACACTAAAGAAAGCATCAAGTGCCTGGATCTGGAGTTGTAGGAGGCTGTGAGTCACCCTGTGTGGGTGTTCTGAACCAAATTCAGGTCCTCTAGAAGGGCAGCAAGCACACTTAACTACTGAGCTATCTCTCCAGGCCCCCTTAAAACAATGATTAATTTGAATATACTGATCAACTCCTCTGTTTCTTCTACCATCATTCTCGTTGTTCTCAGACTCTGTTCTGAAAAATCATGGTACTCTTTACGAAGTCATGACTACTACTCCATATTCTTCTCCAGGTCTACACTGAGAGAGTGCAACAACCAGAGCCAAAGAGAATGAGAACTGTTCTGCTCACTGCGGAAAGGAAAGACTTAAAGTAGAAACTCGGTGAAATGGAAACTCCCTGGAATTGACAAGGGTGACCCTCGTGAAGACTCTTGGTAATGGGGGATACAGCACCAGAACTGGCCATCTTCTGTGACCAGGCAATGCTTCCAGGGGAGGGGCTGGAGCACCAACCTAGTCACAAAACCTTCATGCTACAATTTGTCCTGCCTGCAAGTTGTGCTGGGGTAAAGATGGCACAGAACTTCTGGGAGTGGCCAACCAATGACTAGTCCAACTTGAGACCCACAGCATGAGAGGGAGCCCACTGACACTGCCTGGAGGGCCAGGAACCAGAGACTGGATAGCCCAGATACCTAGGATAGAACCAAACACAACTGCTGTGTGTGTGTGTGTGTGTGTGTGTGTGTGTGTGTGCGTGCGTGTGCGCAGCATCATTCACACAGTACTGTTTTTAGAGTCCTGATGGAAGCAAGAGCAAGGCGGGTGGTAGAAGCTTCTGCCAAGGTTGCAAAGGGTAATGAGGCCAGAGGATGAGAGCAAAAGGGAAGGTCTCTGAAAGAGTACTGCCAGGCCAATGTGTGAAGCTGTGAATTAGAACTTAAGTTGTCAGGAGGCCATGGTATTGATGATGTTGGAAGCATGTAACATTCACTAAAGAAATCCGCATGCATTGAGTGGACCTGGCTCAAGGGAGAGGCTCTGTGTGCTGTAGGAGTCAGAGGTAGAGAAGCAGGGCTGCCTGATACTTTTGGAGCACAGGTAATTCAATCACAATCCCCACATGGAGGATTTGGGTTTGCAAGAACTGGTGTTTGCCTGCTGGCTTTTGGTCTTGTTTTGATACTGTCTTTGCTAGTTATGCTCCCACTGCTCCCATTTAAAATAGAAATATTTCACTCTGTGATGCTGAGTACAGGAATGCTTTACAGTTTTGACCAACGTAAGACTATAGGGACTTTTGAAATTGGACTGACTGACTGAATGGATATTGCAGTATGAGATGACCGCAAGCTTCTGGGGACAAGAGGAAGAAAATTATGGCTTAAGAGATGTATTAGGTGTTGACAAGTTGACTTGTCATGGTTAATATTATCAACTTGACAGTATCTAGAATCTTATCTTACGTAATGTATATTTAAACAAACAAATGTGTAAGGTAGCATGCTTCAATCTGGTGTTAAAAACACCAATTTTGCCTAAAGGGGTAGCTGATCAATACCAGCAATGTTTAATGTTTGAGTCCAATGTAGCTGCAAGTTTGCAAATAATGATGAAATAATATGAGGTTAAACATATTTCCTTCAGGAATATCTTTCAAGCACTACTAAAATATGAAAAAGATAAACTTAAAGAAATCCAAATCCAGACTAATGTTTGAATAAATGAATATGTTTCTGATATAAGATTACATATAATTTTATCTTTTATTTCTATTTATCATGCAACTGTTCTAATCTAACACCAGTTGTTCTTCATAATATTGCTTCTACTTTCTTTCTATCATTCACTCAACTTCAATTTAATCAGCATATAATATACCTAGGAATTTCTCTTCTGATAAAAAAAGAAAGGAATGAAAGAAAATTTGTAATAACTTTGTCCTTGGGAAATTTGCATTCTTTTGAAATATACAAACAGTAACTAATAAATCATAGAAATATTTTGTTAACATTTCTCACTATGATAAATGGAATTACACAGGCATAGCATAATATGAGGCATGAAAGGTAAACAGATGGAACATTCCCCCAAGGAAAAGATCGGCATAAGGTGAGCTTGGTAGGGGCTCTTTGGCTAGAATTCCAGGTAAAGGCACTGGGATGCTGAAGCCTTGGGAGGGAGAGCAGACTTGTGGAGTCTCTGAAATGAAACAAAAGAAGTATGGGTGAAGCAAAGGTGAGGAAGAAAAGGTGAAGTAGGAGTGAAGCTTGTGAGCCGGAGGGTCTCAGTCAAAGCAAAGACTTGTGGTGTAGGGAAGTGGTGAACCTTCAGTTCAATCTAAACAGGGTTTGACATAAACTAATTTGACTTTTTATAACAGGTACAGCTACAATACTTAGAGTTATCTTGAAAGGGAACTAATGAATGTGGGATGGCCAAGTAAGTGCTTTGTAGTTGTCTGAGTGTATAGGTGGATGCCAGTGGAAATTGATATTATTTAAATGGATAGATAATATTATAGATGCAATGATATTGTAAAATAAATTTCAAAGCCTGCAGAAGAAATTACATTCCATTCACTGTGCACAGATGGCATTATAAAATTGATTTTATGAAATAAACCATCAAATCAATGACACTTTACTATTTAACTGTATGAAATAATGGGGCTTGATTTTGCTGTCTGCAGTGAAGATTGTGAATGCATAATATGCTAGGATAGATACTCAAGTCCTGATAGTTAAGAGGGCATAGATGGAACTACTACGCTTAGATGGAAACTTCTGAGGCATCAGGGAAGTCCTCAGAAACTGATCTGACTACATTGCTATTTCCCAAGTCATGGTGTTTGTAAAGATGTGACTAAATTGGTAAACGGCTGTTTTCAGTGTTGCTTTGTTGTAGTGAGTACTTACCAAATGCAGAGATTATCATTTGAATTCTATTTTCATTTGTTGAATATTTGCCATATATTTTTCCTCCAGTCTCTCAATGTCCAAGTTAGGGAATATATGTAGACTTGGGCAACCAGATGTACCCCACATCAATACTGACTCATGAACAACTGATGCCCAGAAGCTGTTGTCATGGCAAATGTATTCCAGTGGTACACAGTGAATAGCTACAGTGCTGAGTTGCCTGGGACACAAGGCAACTGTGTTAAGTCAGGACCAGCTGTTTAATATGAATGACCACTCAGCCTGCACTGGCTGCACCAGTGGCTGGCCTGGCCTCACAGGTTTATGGAAAGACTTAGGTGAGGCTCTCCCAAGTTTCACGGCCATTCCCAGATTATTCTCTACTCTTGCTATGGCCTTAGTGATTTTATAAAATTCAGTAGTGTCCATTTCTTCATTTGTTTGTTATTTAGCCTGTTTTATCGGTAAAGGGAAGGCAATTTAAATCAGCCAGATCTTGTATCAACTGCTTTTATTTAATGGTTTATTAATTAGCACTATTGATAGGACGAAGCCACAAGTCAACTCCATTCCTTCTCCCACTGGCCCCTAAGCCTAGTTGATGAGCTATTTTTTTCTCCTGCCTTTGGATGAAGTTTTAGACACATTTCACAGTTTCTCAGTTCCCTGTAGTCAGTCACAAGAACAATCCCATTTTTGTAATTAGAATGTCCACTTCAATAATTAGCAAAAAAAAGACCTGTGAACTTTGCAATTTAGACTTTCTCTATTCACCACAGCTGAGTACTTGTTGAGGCTTGATATGCTCAGAGTCTGAGGGGGAAGGTGCAGGCATTTATTACTTAGGACTTTTTTTTTTCCTCCACTGTCTTTGACACCTCCTCTGTACACTAACTACTCACAGGACACAGTCTCTTTTGGACTAAATATATAACGAATGTGAAAGTTAAGGACAAAGAGAACTCCATCCTTTGTAGAAAAAGAAGCAAACATTGATTTGTATGGCTAAGGATAACATTGGTGGAGCTGGAGAGATGGTTCAACAATATAGTTAAGAACACTTGCTGCTCTTGTAGAGAACCTAGGTTCAGATCCCAGCACCCATATGACAGCTTTCAACTCTCTGTAACTCCAGTTCAAGGGGATTTGATTCCCTCTTCCAGCCTCTGTGGAAACTGTATGCATGCGGTACACGTACAAACATACAGACAAGACAATCATACCTATAGAATAAAACTAAATATTTTAAAAATATTAACATTGTGGAGTAACATTCAAATAATTCCCTTTTATATGCACATATATACTCTCTGTTTTACATTTTTGATTTCTTCAATTTTCATAAAGAGCTCTGCTTACTATTTTAAAATTTAATTTATTCCTAGCCAACACAAAGACATTACTTGTTTTGTTAGTAAAAAAGAAAAAGTTGTTTTTCTGGATATCTAATTTTTTCCATTTCCTCAAAGAAAATGCAACTTGCATTTCTATTCTGTTGACAAAACCGAGATGTTTTACATATAATCCAGGTATTTGCAACAATGTTCTGTTGTTAGGCAACGCAGCCTCCATGGCAAACTGAGGAACATAATGATAAAATGACTCCTAATGATATATTGCTGTCCTTAGAGATCAGTGCCTCACTCAGATCTCATCAGAGATGTTTCTTTTTGAAGTGCATGGTAATTAACACAGAGACCCAAGACTTTTTGCAAAGAGTGAGAGATTCTGGAGCACTTCTCTCTAAGTAAGATGTTGTTATCAAACCCCTCTACTCAAGGTCAGAGAGCTAAGCAGAAGATGAGGCAGAAACATTGTAAGAGCCAGAGGTAGTGGATAACTCCAAGAAAACAGCATAGTCCAGACAAAGCAGGACTAATATACTTACAAGCTCAGAGAGACTGTGCACATATGAGTACACACAAAACCTGCCCAGGTTCAAACCATACAAAAGTCTAGCATGGAAAAGGGGAAGCAAACACAAAGTCCCACCCCTAACCAAGAAGATGCTCTCAACTGATACCTGCTGGGAAATTCAGTTTTCTCCAGAGGAGACTTCCTACCTTTTACACTACTCTCCAGGGTGGGCCCCATGCCCAGAAGTAGTTGTTTGACCAACACAAAGTGGACACCATGTCTTTTTTTGTGTGTGTTCTGTTTGTCTTATTGCTTTTTGTTTGTTTGTTTTATTACTTTGACTTTTCCTTTACTTTCTTCTTCTTCTTCTTCTTCTTCTTCTTCTTCTTCTTCTTCTTCTTCTTCTTCTTCTTCTTCTCTCTCTCTCTCTCTCTCTCTCTCTCTCTCTTGAGAGAGACGAACTTAAAATCAGATGGTTGAGGTAATGGAAAGATATGAGAGGAGTTTGGGAAGTTAAAAGAATATTATCAAAATGTATTGTATAGAAGAAGAATGGATTTTTATCATCAATGAAAAAATACAACTGTCACCTCAATAGGTATAAGAGACAGTTCATTCTGCAGCCAAATATGAACCAACAACCATGGCCTAGAAGTACAAAGTTAGGTTACACACAATTCCATATTCCAATACAGTAAACATTGCATGAATTTCTAATCATAACAGGACAAAGAAAGTCATCAATCAAGGTTATTTTCAAACACATAAGTGAGAATATGAGCCAGTAGAAATCTCTGCTCTAGGCCTCAGGTGCTCTCTGTGAGACATTCTCACTTAGCCATTTGGTTGGTAGAAGCTAGTGATCTGCTAACACCTTCAAAAAAGTTGAACTTGTTAGACACATGGATGCTAGGTTAGATGGATATGGCTCATATGTTAGGTAAGAAAGGAATGGCTCATACGGGAGCTATAAACAGCTGAAAGTAAATTGTTATTAGGCTCCAAACCTGCAACATTCTAACTTCTCTACAATCACTTGGCCCTTGGCTATCACACAAATATGACAAGCAAAACATATGGAGTATCTTTGTACAAAAATACTAATGTTAAAAACAAGTAAACAAAAACCAAAAGACAAAAAGCATTATGACGATACAGTACGAAGCAATCAAATAAACAGAAGCTATAATTTGAATATCTAATTTCAACTCATTACTTCCATTCAGTGTCTCTTTTGATAAGAATACCATTTGTTTGTATGATACTTTTCTATTTGAATTTACCCTGCATGGTTCAATATCCTGTAGTTTGAAGTAGTCAAAGCTGAATATCCACATTTTGTTTTCATAACATTTTATTAAACTGTCTATTATTTTAAACAAAGTATTTCACGTTTGTGAACAATTGATATTTCTATACTATTCAGAGCCCATTCCCATCTTACAATACATACTTAGACCATTCAAATCCTATGTATATAATATTAATCAATTGCTTTTTTTTTTATAAAAACCACATGCTTTTAATAGAGTACTGAGAAAAAGAAGACTTAAATATTGGTGAAATTATTAAGGCCACTCCACGTAATTAAAAGGGAGGTTTATTCAGTGGCATAAATTACAAATGAAGGGATAGGTAGGTTGCAGGGTCTAGGAAAGGCGTGGTGCAGTCCGGCGGTGTTCTCTGGAGATCTCTGCTCGGTCTACCTCCAGCGTCCAGGGTCTAGGAACCAAGAGAGCCAGCACACCCAGATCTCGGGTCTTCAGGGCCCTCTCTTGGCCCTGCCTTGTAGGCGTGACAGTTACCGAAGCCTCAATGGGGGTTGGAACTTCCAGATCAAAGCTGGAATGGCTGCCCACTACATCTCCCCCTTTTGTCTAAATAAGAAGGTTCTAACCTAATACAAGACTATATACAAAGGAATGGTTTTCTAATATTGTCCAGGAGTAATGAGGGATAATGACCTAGATAAGATGGAACTACAATCAATGCGAGCAATTTCAAGCAAGAAACACATACTAAAATCCAGAGAAGTCTAGAGCATAGGTAAATGGCATGTTCCAAAGATCATTCCAAAAGGTGTCCTATCCTAAAGAACCTGAATCTAATACTTAATTGTTCTATCTAAGATATTATATATATATATATATATATATATATATATATATATATATATATATATATATATATATACTAAGTCACAACTATAACTGCTAGTCTTCAATCCCATCAAAGACCTGAGAAGGAATATAATGGTACCTGAGAAATGGAAGATAGATGCAAGCAACTTTCGGCAATCTTGAAAGAGTAGACAGAGACAGCTGGCAGTCTGGACATTCACCTAATGTTTCTCAGCATTGTTGGTGCATTCAAATTGGCTACAGGCCTAGAGTATCTGACAGACCATTTTCAGAAGCAGAAATTCTGAAAGACCATCTTACCCTGTCTTGACAGAGTTCAGAAGTCACTTTTCCTTGTGTCCCGCTTGTCCAGAAGAACAGCACTCGTATTGTCAGCAGTTGAGGCAAGGGCAGTTCTTTGCCCAGTGGGCCGTTTTGTGCCAAGAAGACAAACTTCCAAATGGAAATGTCTTAGAAGCCCAACGTTCTCTCGGGATCAAATTGGTGCTGCCAGGAGCAATTGTGTCTCACGTCAACAGAATTCTAAGTTATTTAAATGCCATATTCTCTAGGTCTATGAAGTGTTTGAAGATTACCTGTCCATCTGACCTATGTATCTGTAAATCTGGATAACCTAACTAATGTAACTACAGAGATGACAAGCATAGGTGACTATAAATCTATAAGTCTTATCTACCGAAATAACCTAAGGACTAAGGCTTCATGTAAATAAGGTAAACAGTCTATAAGCAAATGTATGGTAAAGGATGATGACTTCAAAATTGTGACAATACACAAGATATTTATAACAGAGGTAGGAATGTATAGTGCAATATGCAATATGACAATAATCTTAAATATATATCAATATACAGAATATCCTAAACAGTAGAACATACATAAAGTATGACAGATATAAATTTACATTTACATCAATATACAAATATTTCAAATAAGAGTAGAAATATATATACATTATAAAAAATATAGTTCTGTATTTGTAACAATATACAAATTATCTTAAACAGGAATATAAAAATAGTTTACATTTGTATTAACACATAAGAATCCATAACAGTGCAAATTATCTAAGGCTGCTATTTTACTAAATTTGTTTACTAGTATATACAATAATCTACCATAATATCTTATACCTATCCATTCCATTTTTTCTTTTTTCTTTTTTTTGAGACACTTTTTCTTTTGTTAAGGAGAATATGGAGTTTAATATTTTTTTCACCCCCAACCCTATAACCATCATCCATAACCCTGAGAAATATGAAACCTTAGGGAGAAGGGGTGTTGTTTTCTTAGAATTGCTTCCTGCTTCCAGATCTCGGGTCTTCAGGGTCCTCTCTTGGCCCCGCCTTGTAGGTGTGACAGTTACCAAAGCCTCAATGGGGATTGAAACTTCCAGGTCAAAGCTGGAATGTCTACCCACTACACTTAAATATGTATATGAGTATCTCTTATCCATTTTTTCTTTTTTATCTCTTTTTTTATTTAATACATTTTTGTGCAAATCACATTATATCTCTATGTCTTCAAACATCAATTATCATAGAAAAATGAAGGTTAAATAAAAACTAGAAGGACTGAGTTCCCAACCTTTTTTTTTTTTTTTTTTTGCTAAATAAGTACAGCATTAAAGAAGCAATTATGTTCTATTTTTATTTCATTTCTATTTGGATTAAGTTGAAGCTAGCTGATTTTTAGCTTGCTATACAAAGCCCAAACTTTCTGTATTTAATTTTTGGTGAACTAATCAGACAGTCATTTTCTGTTCAATGCTCATCCAAAACGAAACAGCTTATGTCTTAATCTATGCCAGGAAATGTTTCAAGTGTGTGGAGGAAGCACCTGCCTTGAGATTTTGATTTATCTGAGATTCAGGACAGCTACTCTGACATCTGTCAATAGAGATCACTTAAAGGATAAATTTTGTCTTTGTAGCTAATTTTTATTAAAGCAAACTTGATATTGAATTGTGTTTGAAGTTTTAGCTTGTATTGATATCAAAACTGCTATGGATTGAATTATGTATGAATCCTTGCTATAAATTCAGTTTCATATATTGGAGTCCTAATTCTCAATGAGATTTTATTTTAAGACAAAATCATCACGAAGGCAATTGAGGTTAAAGGCAGTCTTACAGATGGAATTTTACTCCAGCAGGAATAGAGTGTTTATGTGAAGCAGAATAGACATCACTAGTACAAGGACATAAAACAAAGGCCCAGAAAGGAAGCAGTGAGACATTGGCTGTCTGCAAGCCAGGAACAGAGGCTTTCCCAGAAAACAATCCCACAGTCAACTTGCTCTTAGACTTCTAGATTTCAGAACTGTACAGGTGACTCGGGCTGTGCTATTCTTACAAGCTGCGGAAAGAAGCACACTTTAATGTGAATTTAAAATGGTCACGATCACAGTCCACCTATTTAATAAGCACACACAAAAAACACTAATACATTTAAAGATCTTTAGTTCACCTGATCTGAAACTAATAGGGGCAATATGTATAACAATGGTTCTCAAATCAGACCTCTTTGTTGGTCATTTTTAGTAAAGTCTTCTTATACTTTCTGCTATTCCAACGTAGCTGCAAAATCCACACGTGTTTTCACTTTTCTCACATTCATTCACTTTTGAGAAACATGAGGCAGCATGTCACTATGCAATCCAGACTGCTCTGAACTCACCATATAGCCCAGGCTATCCTTCAACTCATAATCTACACATGTGAGCCTCCCAAGAGAAAGCAGGCATACCTAAAAATGCTAAGTACTATGATTTTAACTTTAATTTGTAATAGCATCCAGTTTTTTTAATTTTTTGTTAATATAAATTTGAAGCTTAGACCTAACTCAACAAAACATGTTACACATGTACCTTTGTCCCCCACCTGCTGTGGGATGGTCTGTATGTCAAATGTGTTGCTGATTGGTCAATAAATAAATCACTGATTGGCCAGTGACCAGGCCAGGAAGTATAGGTGGGACTAACAGAGAGGAGAATTGAGAGAACAGGAAGCTGGGTCAGAGAGACACTGCCAGCCGCCACCATGACAAACAGCATGTGAAGATGCCAGTAAGCCACGAACCATGTGGCAAGGCATAGATTAATGGAAATGGATTAATTTAAGCTGTAAGAACAGTTAGCAAGAAGCCTGCCACGGCCATACAGTTTGTAAGCAATATAAGTCTCTGTGTTTGCTTGGTTGGGTCTGAGTGGCTGTGGGACTGGCAGGTGACAGAGATTTGTCCTGACTGTGGGCCAGGCAGGAAAACTCTAGCTACACCCACCCCACACACACCCAATGTTTTATATATATATATATATATATTTTTCTTCCTGTGGTTATTATTACAAGTAAAGGTATTATTATCTAATTTAGTATGTTAAGTCATGATTATCTTTGAGTCATTACTCTTCAACTGCCCAATCTAATACAGTTCTAATCCTTCCACATTCTACTTCTTACATATATACCAAATTTCATCAGTCTCTAGTGTACATACCACAGGTTCGGCACCCATCACCTCTGTCTCATGACACAGATATTTTACTTCCCGATTGCTCCAGCTACCCTACCTTCCAATGCAACAAGAACTTCCTATATTTCAATTCTGGCGCTACAACAGTGTCCTGCTACCAGAAAATAATGTTTACGTATTTCAAGGCGGATTGCAAAATGTCATATCGCCTGCTCAGAACTTCATTTTTCTACTCCAAATCTTATATACTCTTCTTTTAGTTGTCCTTTAAGTCATGCTGAAACAACTTTGTGTAGAGTAGGAATGACTACAGGAAATGTAATAGTAATAATGGCCTGCATATTAATTACTGTTTTGGGTTGAGGACTACACAAATTAATATATCCCCTCCCCCCAAAAAAATGCCAAATCTCAGGACTAGAGAGAGATGGCTCAGTGGTTGAAAGAACTGGTTTTTCTTCCAGGGGACTGGCTTGATCACAAGTACCCACTTGGTGGCTCACAATCCTCTGTAACTCGAGTTCCAGGGTATCTGGTGTTCTCCTCTCCTGGCTCCTGGGTGCTCTGAACAGGAAGGATATCCTACATAGACATACATTGCAGTCAAAGCACTCATTCACATAAAAAAATCAAAAGGTTTTAAAAATGCAAAATATCCAAAAAAGTAAGATAATATTGTAAGTAAACTTGTCTTTGAACTAAAATCATTTTACACTATGATTCTGCACCAGAATTCAAATTTAGAATTCATTCCATCAAAATGTAGGCGATCACACCCATGCACTCTCCTGACTGTGTGTCTCACAGGCTGTTTTTGGAATCCTTCATACTCCTTGCATCCTTAACTCATAAGTGCTGTGGGATGGTCTGTATGTCAAGTATGTTGCTGATTGGTCAGTAAATAAATCACTGATTGGCCATTGGCTAGGCAGGAAGTATAGGCGGGACAAGGAGAAGAATTCTGGGAAGTGGAAGGCTGAGAGAGAGACTGCCTGGAGCCGCCACCAGGAGAAGGAAGATGTAAGGTACCAGTAAGCCATGAGCCATGTGGCAAAGTAAAGATTAATAGAAATGGGCTAAATATAAGAGTAAGAGCTAGACAGTGACAGGCCTGAGCTAATGGCCAAGCAGTTTAAATAATGTAAGAGTTTGTGTGTTTATTTTATAAGTGGGCTCTGGGACTGGCGGGACTTGGTGGCGGGAGCTGGAGAGAAATTCTCCAGCTACAAATGGCGTCCAACGTGGTGGCAAGAGTTTCCACCTAAAAACTGAGAAAAAAGATTCTAAAACGGACCTAAAAACAGCTTCCTAATTGTCTCTCTCAAATAAGCGGCAGCTGCTGGTTTGAGCTACTGGCGGGTTCCTAGCGTGCGCTCTCGACCTGCAGTATGGTGGGAATGAGGCCTCTGCAAGTAGCACATTAAACTGTGTGGTGGATTTAGCCTTTGCTAGTACAAAACAAAAAAAGAGGTTTCTGGGCTACACGCTACTTTGGTAAAAGTGTAGACCCACTATTTCTGAGAGTTACGGCTCCCAGAGCTGGCAAAAAGAGGACCACCGCCATGTTGGGAAGCTGAAGTGGGTGGAGCCAGCAGCCACTGCGCTGTTTCAGGCTTAGAAGGCTGCAGTTTAAAAGGAATAGGCTCAAGCTAATATAAAAAAAAAGCCACGTAAAGATGACTACCACACAGAGAATCTGGATTATGTTCTCTTTGATATTCTTAACTGCAGAAAAACATTTGATTGTAAAAGCTGTTGAGTTATGCCAAAATGTATATTTTAAAGGTACCTTGACTTCAAAATTTGGATATAAGGATATGTTGCTTTGGAAAAGAGTCTCTGCTTTTGTTTCCACAGAAAGCCAGAGACTATGGATTTGTTCCAGATTAAGATACATCAGGTTTGACCAGCCAAGACCCCCTGAAAGGTCTCCGATGACACCATGGCCCTGATGATCCAACATCCAGAATGGTTTCAAGGCAACTGGCTCAGACGACATACCCTCATGGACTATTCCATAATTCTAAATTTTCTTTATATCCCCATAAGATACAGCGCCCCCCCTCCAGCAGGAAGTAGTAAGAGAAACTACGCCCAAATTCCCAAATATACCAAGCTGACTTTGGAGATATGTAAAGATTAAAACCTTCCTTTTAAGAAAAGAAAAGGGGAAGTGCTGTGGGATGGTCTGTATGTCAAGTATGTTGCTGATTGGTCAGTAAATAAATCACTGATTGGCCATTGGCTAGGCAGGAAGTATAGGCGGGACAAGGAGAAGAATTCTGGGAAGTGGAAGGCTGAGAGAGAGACTACCTGGAGCCGCCGCCAGGAGAAGGAAGATGTAAGGTACCAGTAAGCCATGAGCCATGTGGCAAAGTAAAGATTAATAGAAATGGGCTAAATATAAGAGTAAGAGCTAGACAGTGACAGGCCTGAGCTAATGGCCAAGCAGTTTAAATAATGTAAGAGTTTGTGTGTTTATTTTATAAGTGGGCTCTGGGACTGGCGGGACTTGGTGGCAGGAGCTGGAGAGAAATTCTCCAGCTACACATAAGTAGTAGTTAAGTTTTCAACCTGGATAGAAATCTCATGAATAAGTTGCCTTCTATAATTCCTCCTCTTAACAAATTATTTCTTAGATATCCTTAAATGATCCCACAGTGGAAAAGAATACTATTCGTGTGTGTGTGTGTGTGTGTGTGTGTGTGTATACATATATATATATATATATATATATATATATATATATATATATATGAAATGCATGTATATGTGTACATACAAATCTAGATGAAAACTATTTATTCATGGTTTGAATTGCTTAGTATTGAAAATTTACCCTGATTTGGTATTATATATCTTCTTAATTTAAATTCTTCTGCCTCAGTATTCTTTAATGAACATGTATTAGTAGTTATCACTTTCTTGAAAGCTAGACAAAACATCTTTATCCATGCAAAACTGCTTTGTAGATAATAGTAAGGAAAACAATCAACCAGCTGCAAATTGAACCACAACTGGGATCTATTAGAACCATTTCTGGACATGTGGTGAATTAAAAATCAACCCACATAATGTCAAAACTTATAAATTGATATTGGTATAAATGTATAACTATTCTAAATAACCCTATGGCTGATATGCATTTCATATGTTTATTATTGTGTTTTTTAGTCTCTCTTCCTTTGTCTTTCTTTCTTAGTTGTCTATATGTCTCTCCCTCTTTCTCTACCCTTCTTCCTTCCGCTTTCCAAAGATGCTGCAGTACATAATCCACAAAATACGTCCTTCCATAGTTGAGAAATGGGTTTTGAAAGCTGTGGCATGGTATTCTCTGTTTTATTGTTAGCACTAATAGCACAGTTTGTAAAAATTTCACATTCTATGTAGTAAATGACAGCGATTAAGTGTTAAAGGTTTAACTTAGAAGACTATTAATGCTGAAAAATTTGCTTCTAAAGTATGGAAAAATATGTATGAATTTTAAACCTTTTCAAAGTAAAAGCAAAACAATAGTAATCAAAAGGGATAAAAGCACTGATATAAAATAAAGACAATCATATAAAATAGGGTTGTTGAATATTGTGTTGGAAGTATGCCAAATCTCTGCTAAATATAACAATGGAATGTCAAAATAGAGGACTTTTCTTTTTCAAGAAATCTAATATGTTCTTTGTAGGAGATAGCCCTAAAATGTAGCCATAACATAACATCATAAAGTTTTAGGTAAATGAAAAAGCAAAAGCATGTATTAACAAAAATGATTCTATAGAAACATGAATACTCTCAGGAAAATAAGACAGAAAGATACACAATGATAAACATCATTACTTCTGTTTGGGGTCTATTTTGTAAGCTATTAGGATAGTGGGACCTGTTTCCTTCCTGGTTATTTGCTTAGAATACTTTTATCCTCCATTGATAAGGTGGTAGACACCACCTTTAACGTGGTGTCTACATTTAAAACTGAAATGCATGTTTCCTGATCCATTTACTCCGTCTGTGTCTTTTGATTGGAGAATTGAGGAAGTTAAAGTCCCACCAGTACAATTGCCTAAAGAGTGGAGAGGGGAAGTCCACATGGCCACAACTCCACACAAAGAACTACAGGCAACTAAGCAATGCTGAGAGTGGGAGAAACAGTCTTCCCTGGAAAGAACTCAACAATACAAAATCGTCAATCCAATAAATATACATATAAGTAACATTATGCAGACTGGGTAGACTATATTTAAAATATATCTGTATTATATTTGTGAAATTTATGAAAAAGAGGCCATAAATTTGAACGAGAGCAAGGAGGGGTACATGGGACGTTTTGGAGGGAGGATTGAAAAGGAAAAAAAATACTGTAATTATATTATAATCTCAATAATTAAAGAAAAGATTAAAAATATCGTTAGTTTAAATAACAGAATATTTTTTTCAGGAACACAATGAAGGTGTATCCATCATGTTGTGTTCCTCAATACTTTTCATGTATCGATCTTATTAACTACAGCACCTCTATGATACAGGTAAAACTTTCACTCTGAAGACCAGGAAACATAACAGTAACGTTAAGGAATTTGCCTATGATTACACACTATTATACTACAGGTGGTCAGAAAATAAAGAGAAACAATAGCCAAATTATTCAAATTCAACACACTGACAACTGACAAACTTAAAAGTTTCTCCAAAATAAGGGAGACAGTCAGTTGAGTAACAAGGCAGCTGAGAGTATGGGGGGAAGTCTTTGCCTGCTAAAGATCTGACAAATGAACTCAATAAAACAAAACAGACAAACAAAAACAAGAAAATAAATAACCCAGCCCATCATAATAGCCACCTGAATGTACTATAATCTCAGCAACACATCCTCTGACCAATGGGATAGAATAGGAGCCGTAAAGAAGACCTGTACATACAGAAGCAATCAATTTTGTGAGAGAGGGGACAGTTGAGAACAGTGAGCAAATAATTGAGAATTCAATTTAGATTTCTACAAAAATTTCCTACTCAAATGCAAATATGTAAGGTTAGATTAAGTTGAAAGACATGGTCAATTAGAAGCTCTGTGCTTATTTGTAGGATATGCTTAAACCTGGCAATGACAAAGACATGCATTAATAAAAATATGGTGAGTGCAGTGAATGAGTGATAGGGCATAATTAAGCACAAACTTCTGTGCAAGGATTCAACACAAGGGTAGGAGGAGATATTTGTGTCATCACTATCTATCAAGTGTTATACTATGTAGTGCATTTGAGCTTTAATAAAACTACTTAGTGTCATGACAGCTATCACTTAGAAGCTTCATTTAGTATTACTGTGTATTGTAGATACTGTAGATACAGAGATAGACTTATTAGTTCTTAGATAGGTATATCCAGTACAGATAAAGCTTGGGTAACAAAATTATTATTTTTTTTTGCTATAAGTTAGTATTTTTGCTATGAGCAAATGATTTTTTAAACTAGTCTAAAATTTACATGTGCTTGACTTTTTACTAAAATTAAAGCTGGTAGTTTCACAGTGTGAATTGTTGGCTATTTGCATGCTTCAGAGTGTTAACTCATTTCACACCCAGAGTAATCTTAGAAGGCAGATGAGGATCCAGTGAGGAAACAAGAGGATTTATGAATTCATCATTATAAAATAGCTATTAGGTAAGATAACTGAGTTTTAAGTCCAGACTCTCTAGCTCATGTTAACTGCAAACTCCTGAGGGTCTCAACGTGTCTCAAACACAAGCTGACTTTTAGCTTCACTGAAACCTGAGTTTCAGAATCCATTTCAAAGTTCTTAAGACTGGGACTCATCAGAAAGGACCAAGTATCCCAGAAGAAGTGTATCTCCAGGAAAAGCTCTTTTGTGCTTTTGAATTGGTACATGTCATTGGTTAGCATCATCGCCGCTTCCTTCTGTAATTTGTTCTCTTGTTCCATTACAAATTTATGATGGCTTGTTCTATCTCACTATGAACATGTCCCTGTCTTAATGACAAGGTGGGTCCAATATTATCATTTATTTTTGCTACCAAAATGAAAAGTTAGAAAGATGCTATTTACACGGTATTATTTTTAACGTAGATACTTAGTCACAGCTGTCACAGTTTTCCCAATTATGAGTTAGAGAGATGAGGTAGGGAGATGGGGGACACAAGCACATCTGTAATTCTCTGGCCATTCAGGGTAAATATGAAAGACAAAAATATAAGTTGCTTCTAGGGTACTAAATTTCAGATTGGATGGACCTTTATAAAATCCTAACGAGACTGAACATATATAATGAACATATCATGTTAGGCTTAAATCTAGTTGAAAAACTTTTATTTCCATAGGAGTTAACAGAAATGTTATGCTTAAATTTCCTATATAAATAGTTTTCAAATTAAAAAAAGTATGAGATTATATAATTATTTAGTTTCATAAAAGTATGCTATGCACATTTTTTAAAAGTAACTAATAATTAAGCTAAGCACTTAAAACAGATTGAAAATATATACTGTTAAGATATTAATTCATGTGAGGTGAGTCCCTGTTGCTCTGTAATCTCATTCGTTCACTTTTAAATCATAAGAACTTGGTGAAAATACATGACCAAATAATCTAAAGCAAAGTCAGATTAGATAATTTGTAACTATGATTTAGGAATATTGAGTTTTCCTTCCCCTCTCCCTTCCTTTCTCCTTTCTTACTCATTTATTTAGTTTGGAAAGACTATTGGTTGCATGTGAACATGTGCTGTTACATGGTTTCTAAAACAAGCCCCAACATTTGCTTTCTTTGGCCATTCAGGCGCTTACGTCAACTTCTCTTCTGTAATATGGCCTGGATCTACTGACTCTCCTCACACATGTAAGAGATTTATCATGGCTTAGAGGATTTCTCCTCAAAGATTGTTACAAAGATACTGTGGCTTTCTTCTTGGGTGCCCACTCTTGCTCTCTTGCTAGCTTGCTATAAGGAGTGTCTTGAAATCAGTCAATAATCATCATCTCGGGATAGATTATCCCTAAGTCAGAATTGAAAACAAATACTGACTTGGATAACAACAAGTAGCAGCCTTCTGTTAGTCCCTGCACACAAACCTAGCCAAGACACTTAGACTGTAAGATAATGAATGTTTCTTACTTAAAGCAAATACCCCATTCTTAAGAAAATACTATAAGCTAAGCTATGAAATATAAAGACAAAATAGATATTTGCAGTAAAAAAAAGAAAAAGAATAGAACAATTATTCGTGTTAGACTTCAGAAGATGATTGGCATAGGTTACTTCGAAGGTAAAAACAAATAAAACAAAAGCAAACAAACAAAAACTCATTACTTGGTTCTAAAGGCTACATACACTCCAGTATTCTATGGATCTTGGCCATCCAAGCTGAGAACTATTTATGTATAAAACTCATTGGAATTGAGGTAAGAAAAACACAAAATCTGAGGTGTCTGTGTTTATACCCCTTCTACTATTCAACCAAATTGTGTCTGCACAGTGCATGTACTGGAAAGAAGAACTTTTGTAGGGGAGGTGGCAGGGACAGGGCATCACTGTGTAGCTCTGGCTGGCCCTGGAACTTGCTTTGCAGACCATGCTGGCTTTGAACTCACAGAGAGCCTGCTGTTTCTCCCCACTGAGTGAAACAAAAGCATTTGCTGACATGAGTTTGCTCGTTCGGTTTGACGTGCTTTCGGTTAAAGACTACCAAACAGGAGAACCAGCAGCTCTGCTCTCTGGGGCTGTTGTCATCATCTCACTGTCCCTCTTCTTGCCATTTCCTTCTTTCCTCTCTACTCATATTTTTATTTTTGCTTCTCTCTTCCTCCCTCTGCCCCCCCTCTCCCTTACTCCCACACACATACCAGTTCACAAATGCAATAAAGTTTATCACTTATCAGAGGGACTTGACAAAGGAACATGCAGAGAATCGTTCCAGAGCCACTGAAGATATTTGGTTCAGATACCCATCCTTAAGGCACAGCAGAGTCACAATACAAAGAAAAGCAATGTGGGAACTAATATCTGGCAACCAAAGCAACTGACACTGAGTGTGCTGCCATTTTTGCTCTCTGTAAAGCAGGATGGAGATATCTGGACTCTGTCTAAGTTGTCTCCATCTCTAGCAGCACTCAAGCAAAATTCCCTGTGTTTATTTACAGGTTTAAAGATGACTGAGTGAGGGCAAGGCCGTCTCTGACACCTTGGTGGGAGTTCATCTTCAAATATAAAGTAGAAAGAACGATGAGGATACAGTTTAGTAGTAGAGATCTTACTAAGCATATATGAGACAAAGGTTTAAAATACAGTACTGTGTGGAGAAAGGGGCCAGGATGAATTTAAGTTGGTTTGAACTCTTGGTCACTGCATCAAAATGACATGAAAGTTGATCCTGAACAAATGAAACTTGCAGCTTCCTTCTTGTCTCATAGAGTGGCTGTCATGGCCACTTTGCTATTCTTTGACAATACGCACGAAATACGCAGAGAAAGCCAGGTTAACAGCGACAATGTGAGTGAAAAGGCTTGTGACCTTTGGGCTGAAGAGTTAGGTGCTCACGACAGTACAGTGTGGATATATTTCCTCTATGGCAATGTATCCATTGCAGTTTTTCACATAGTCAGTAGAAATATACAAACATCAGCAAATCCAATAAGTAGTTCCACAAAGTAACTTGAATATAAGGCCAAGGATCCCAGGATAACAAATTACTGTTGGCTATGTAAAAATAGTCACTACAAGACTGCCATATCTGTATAATATTATGAGTCATTTAGTCTAATATTATTCATGAAATGATTTCATATAAATTATTGAGTATTTTTATTTCCTTTTTCCCTCAAGGGAATGAAATTTATCAAGAGAAGTTTTTCCAGTGTGGGGGAACCTGTGGTTGATTAAGGAACTATCTGAAACAATTCTCTTCCACATGCACAGTGGAAATCTTCTGAGATCTTCTCATGTAATGCAGTGGGGGAATCAAGCACTGCGCATGCCATGAGTTTCCCCACAGTCTTGGTGGTAACGATGCACTTAGTTCAATATTTCCTTAACAGAATCTCAACTATTCACTCACACAGTTGTTACAAAATGTGTTAGTTGACACTTGCCCTAGAAGCCAGTATATCTGGTTCAGAGAAAATGTGGGAGGTTTTCAAAGGAAGTGTCAGAGTCATGTAACTTGATGAATTCAAGTAGGTCTGAACTATTGGTCACTGCATCAAAATGAAATGAAGGTTGATCCTGAAGAAATTAAACTTGCTTTTACTTGGAAATTTTGAAATTATTTGTAGCAGCTACATTTGGCTACCATGACCTGTGTGCATACTAGCTCCCAAACACACACCACATACATGTATATGTAAATGATCTGTCCTTTATGACTAGAGTTCTACACATTCAGAACTTTTAAGTTCAGAATATTATGATGCTCCTACAAACATATGGCAACATCCTTACTAGTTCTTTTATACATTTTCTTTACAGACCAAATAAAACAAAATGGGATTATTTGTTTCATCGCCAAGATAGAAAGACTTACTTTCTGTATAAAGCATTTATTTCTGCATACATGTGGATGTATGCATTCATACTTATGAATGTGTTAGGACTGTTGTCCCTGGTTTTGCAGTATCCGATATTTCTCTATGACTCTGAAAATTTCAGTTGTCTCATGGTAGTTTGCCATCTAAGATATCTTTCAATTAGTTTTCATCCAAAACTCTTTACTGGTTCCTGCCCAGCACATTTTACAAGATTACAAAGCCAGATTACCCAAGGAAGGCAGGGCAATGTCTACGCTTAGTGAATTCTCCCTTGAACAACAGGTTGCTACATATCTGCCTGAATGTCTTCTTTTTAACCTCTGCCATTAACAGACAGGCTGCAAAGAGAAAAACCTCCAGGTGTACAGCAGGCAGAGAGACGTAGTAAATCCATTTTAGCTTTCATTTTTAGACTCAAACAGAGGAAAAGTAACCCACCTGTGATAAGCACATAGCAAGTGAATACCAAGGCGGAAAAACACAGATGTTAATCAGGGTGTAGAACTTTTTAACACACGTAGAGACCCTATTCTGTCTGAAAAGCAAGTGACAGCTTGTGCCTTATATAACATATTGGAGAAAGCAAATACCTAAGCTACGGAGTTAGTGAAGCTTCTGTATATGAAGTTTGAAATGTGTATACATACAGATACCAAGAATTTTGGAAATTAGTAAGTAATAATATGAACAAGGCAACGATAATTCCAATGTACCTAGTGACTAACAGGCATTTTCTACTGACCAGGAGACAAATAACAACTTTTCTAAACATTTGGAAAAATGTACAAAACTAATAATCACAGATCTTCATAATATGTTGCTTAGTTTATTGTAAAACCTGTAACAAGCTGTGCAGAATTATTATTATTTATTGGAAATGTTTATTTATTCTTTGCAGCTGCTAAGTCTCTCTCTATTAACCACACACAATGGAGTACACCTGCAATCCCAGCACGTGGGAGTTGAGTTCAGGCCAGTGTTAATAAACAAAACACACAGAAAAAAATAGAAAAAAAATTTTGTCATGATGGAGGTTAACAATATGTTCCTATTAATTGTAACAATGGAGACTTCTAATAAGTCACCTCAAGAAAAAAGACTGATAGTCTCTTCTACGGATAAACACTTTCTTCTGACTTGACCACCAGTATAGCTCTATGTGTTCAAAGATAGGTGTCGTCCATAGGGTTGTCATAAAACACCCTGCCCTGCCAGCCATGTGAAATGGTTACAGAAGCCTACTCAATCCTCTTTGATGGAGTAAGTTATAAACATCTAGCGCCACCTTCTTTTAGCACTCTCTAGAATGATGGCAGGGCTGCTGTAGTAATAATAACAGCTGGTACAACAACTGACATTGGCACTTAATGAAGCTTCTTATCATATTGTATAAATTCATCTAAATGTTGTAACAACAGAGTATTGGTATATGCTGTCCCAATAACAACTGCTTCTATATTTGGCATCTTAACTAGTGTTCCATAGCTAATTACATTGAAATTAAGGACTGCATCTACAAATACCAGAGTTAGAGCACCCATGTGACCACATATACTACCTCTTGACATTTCACAAACACGCCATTCTGCACAAGTTCTGGATTTATTGCAGTTGTTCCATGAGCTTCTGCATGTGAAGACACTGCCCTCCTATTCATCTGTGGTCTCTGATACACATGTCAGAACTAGGAAGTTGTGGTTGGACAGTCAGTTCTAATCTAAAGCCCAAGAAATAATGAAAGTAAGAGCCTGATAGTTCCTCTTCACAAGAGAATTCCAGCATTAACTGAGGTAATGCTTAGAAAGCTGTAGAATACTGGTTCTCACATCTAAGTAGACAGAAACCACGTAAGCATCCAAATGGCAGACAGCATTAATGCAAATGGCAGAAAGCTTTAATGCATCAAATCTGGATTGAGAGCAAAACCAGAATTCAGAGAAGGATGAAATTATACTCATTTTCCAGAGTATTTTTTGGTGCCTCATTCAGGTGCTCTCTGAATAGCATTTACCATCCATAATGTATTACAAAATTATTTTCAATATATTCTACTCATAGGAGACAGTAGTAACAAGACTTACTACTTTAATTTATTCAATTAGAATGTATTTGGCAAATGGTCAACATAATTAAGCTCAGCTGAATGTAACAGTTAGATATTTAGCCACTAAAATAAATAACAGAATAAATTTCTTGAAGTCTATTTTAAGTACATTAGCAGTCACTTGCTAGCATGCTACATTTCAAAAGAGATAATGAGAAAAAATTTTAAGATATTACCCATAGCTATAATTCCATTTTGCTGTACTATATTCTGATTACCAAGATTACATTCTGGTACTAGATTTAAACATGATGTGAAGGAATATTTAAACAACAATAATGCTTTTCAGTGTTTGCAGACAAAGGTCTGATTAAATAAAACAATGATAGACCAAGATAGTTCAGATCCAAGTTCATCGAGAAGAATAGAAGTCATTGATTAGCAACAATAGTAAAGGCTTTTTCCCAGAAGTACTTTCAAAGTAGCTTCATTTTATATGTATGTACCAAATAGATAACATTGAATCATCTGGCAATTATAAAGTTTTTGACAAGCATTTCAGTTAATTCTTTTTTTTCCCTCTTTTCTTTTCCTCTGCTCTGTTTCTCTCCTATCTCCGCTATTCCCATAGAACCCAGTAACACTAATCGTGGGATCCTGAGGAATGTAGTTCCCTGTTAACAGAGGCTAACTGAACTCTGGAGCCTCTTGAGGAAGAACAGTTTGGGGATCAGCAGTTGGATCTTGTAAAATAAAACAACCAGCTCAAAATAAACCTGAAACCCACAATGAAACTGTAGTATCAACATGAAGACTGGGAAGGGGCACAGAAGAAGGCATTTAGGCTACCCCAGGGCTTCCCTGGGACATCAGCCTTCCTCTCTCACAGAAGCTCTTCACAAGCTCTGTGACACTACAGCTCTTAGCCTAGTTTTAATAAGAAAATCCAAATTAAAGAGATTTCATAACTTTCTCCCAACTATTGACTTGTTAAAGAAATTACAACATACCATATTTTCCTAATTTTACCTGTCCTTGGGTGACTCTCCTAATGTGTTTTATATGACATATAAGCTCTTACTCTTTCCCGTATTTTATATTAAATTTGTAAAATTCAACATAAATTTCATTAATTAACATATTGGTCAAACATAGCACATATTGTATTTAAAATCAGTTGGGCGAACATATTTTTTTTCACTCAACATCAAATAGCATTCTTTTCATATTTTAGTGATTACATTTGGTTCTTTAAATTTTCATTGATGGTGACAATAGTTTTCACATGTATATACCTTGAAATATCATGGAAATGCCATGAAAATCAACTTGTTTTTCAAAATGTTAAGATAACATTAAAATTCAACTAAGAACTAGAAAAGAACAATAGAGAACTAATATTATTAATTTCCCAAACTTAAGACTCAATGAAATTGAAATCTCATTGTATAGAAAAGCCTTATGTCAGAATGAAGGGACAGTAGGTAGACTCATCATGCATCATGTTTGACCTTAGTTTCAACGAAGACCTGCATTTACTTGGCCATGTGAACATGGTAAAGAAAAATAATTTGGATTTATATTTATAGAACTGAATTATCCTAATGTTAGGATTCCCTAAGATACTTGGATCAGGAAACACTCTGGCTATTTGAAAAAAAGAAAAAAGTCTATAGGAAGAAAAGAAGATAAGTCTACTGACTTTTAATATATACTGGAAATAGGAATTTGAAATGCATCAAAGATTAAAACATGCAGCAGTCAGTAATTGGCAATCTGAAGTCAGATGGGCAATTGAGAAACTTGTAAGGAGATTATATATTTCCTTCCCTTCGAAGATTACATCTTAAGTGCCAAAGACATGCAAACAGCTATGGAAAACATGTCTTTGTGTAGTAGAGAAAAATGATAAGATATAAGAAACATTTGGGAGATGTAAGTGTAATTTAGTTGTAAATTATACTTAGCATTTATGAAACTGTTCATTCCATAGCATGTCCACATGCACTTACACACACACACACACACACACACACACAGTGGGGGCAAGGGGGGTGGAGAGAGAGAGAGAGAGAGAGAGAGAGAGAGAGAGAGAGAGAGAGAGAGAGAGAGAGAGAGAGAGAAACTCATACACACAGCTGTATTTAAAATAAAGTAACTACCTGGGGCTACAGATGTGGCTCAGTGGGTAAAGTGCATTAAGACCTGAGTTTTTGTCTCCGGGATCAAGTATGTCTGTACACACCTTTAAGTCTATCACTGAGGGCTGATTAGAAACAAAAGCATCCTGGGAGCTTTCTGAACACCCAAACTGCTGAGTGGCCAGGTTCAGATTCAGTGAAAGACCATATCTTCAAAAGTAAGATGGAAAATAATAGAGGAAGACCGTGGCTGTCAATCTCTGGACTCCGCATGTGCAAACACAGATATGAGCAATAGCCCCAGACATACACAAACGCATACAATCACACACAAATAAAAATAAATAGCTATATAGACAATAGAAAAAACAGTAAGTTATGAGTTTTGAGCTTTTGATTCTAATTTTAGTGATTTCCCATATATATATATACATATATATACATATATATGTATACATATATATACTCAATATTGGTACTCTGTCTCATGTTCATTTATATATGTATATGTGTATAAAATGTAAATCTTTTCAGTATGCATACATGTTGGGGGAGTTCCTCCAGACTTCTGCAGCTGGTTTGATTCCAGAGTGTTAGCACCTTGCTTTGATCTGTGTGGTGATATTTTATTTGGGCTGAAATGTGGTGATATTTTATTTGTGCTTTAATAAATAAAGTTTGCCTGGAGATCAGAGGAAATAGCGAGCCACTTTAAGTAAACAAAGAATTTAGACAGCGGTAGCTCACGCCCTTATTCCTATCATTTAGCAGGCAGGATCTCTGTGTATTCAAGGCCACACTAGGGTACAGAGCCAAGCGTGGTGACACACGCCTTTTATCCCAGTACCAACCATAGAGGCCTGGAGGTCTGTACAGACAGACAGAAAGTGACAGAGCTGTGTAGGAAGAGGAAGTGAGGTAGCTGGGCTAAGAGAGCCAATGAGAGGGCAGAACAGCAAGGCAATAAAGGCGTGATTAGACAGGAAGTAACTTGCATTTGGAAGCTGCTGAGTTCGTGAGGTAAGATTAACTGTGGCTTTCCCTATTTCCCTGATCTTTCTCTAAGACTTTCACCCCTATGTTTGGCTCTTTTTTTTTTTTATTCAATAAGACCATTTAGAAATTTGTCTACAGATATGCCTTTTATGATTGTTACCTTTTTCTCTCTGGTACCTTCTATTCGAAGTCTTATCTGAGACTTTCCTAGGGGTTCTATGCCTATGTGAAACTTGGTTGGGGACAATCGAAAAACTGAGAACTTTCTTTTGGCATTATCCCTTGGGCAGGGGTGGGAGTGGGAGGGGGGCACTTAGATAAGAGGTTTTGGTATATGGAATTTACTAGCTAAAGGTATGAATTGTATAACAACAAAAGGGCCCTTTGCTAAGCGACAGGGAGTCAGTTGTCTAGAGACTGAACCCTTTGCAGCTGGAAAGACTAAAATTTTCATCTACAGAGTGCCTCTGTGCCTTCTTTCCACAGACCCTCATGAACCCACACGATATATACAACACACATACATATATAAATACAGAACACTGAGTATTAAGCTGATAAGAAAAAAAAAAACTTTCAAAATGAAATAGAAGCCCCCTTTTTAAATGACATCATAAACTATTTAATTTATAAGATAAAAATGCACTTTTCAGTTGGAGATAGCTTCTAGGTTAGGGCTGGGGGCTTGTGTCTACCTCCCCTCTCAATGCTGTGACACTATCTGGCTTAGACCCTTAGGCCGTGTACATACAGCCGGGCTCTGTGTGTTAGTCATTTTGCGTCTAAGAGGCCCCTTTCCTTGATGTCTTCCATCCCTAGTGGCTCTTACAATCTTTCTGACTCCCCTTCCACTTATAAAGAAGAATTAGTTTTCTCCAACAGAAAAACACCAGGTATACAAACCACACTTAAGACAGGCCCCATGCCCACCAGTAAATAGCCAACATAAGACAAACATAATAGTATTTTTGGAAGGTTTTGCTCACAATGCTTTGCTTTGTCTAGGCATCCCCCCGCCCTTACAGATCATTTGCCCATATATTATGGTTTCTGATTTTGTTTTTAGGGGTTTTCTATGTGTATGAATGTGTGTGTCTCAGAATCTGTGTGTGTTTCTTGTGCTTTTTCTTTTGCTCCTTCTAAAATGTTTGTTGATTTGTTTTCATCTTCATTTATTTTACCATCATCATTATTATTTTTAGATGCCTGTTTATATTCTATTGATGGAAAAAAGGGAGTGCATTTGGGTGAGTGGGGGTGAGTGGAGGTCTGAGAAGAGTTAGGAAGGGGAACTGTGATCAGAATATATTGTATGAAAAAAAAAACCTATTTTCAACAAAAATATAAAAAGCCTTAAATGCAATTATAAAAAAGAAAATGTGTTTTTTGATTTAGATACTACTTTCCAAGAAAAATTGAGCTACAATCCATGAAGGCAAACTAAATGGCTTTCTCTTGAATTGAGAAATTTATTAAACATAACAATCACATCATGGGAACAGACGCCACTTGTTAAGTGTGTTATCGAAAACATGATAAGCAGCTGTAGCACGAGAGTAAGTGAGGGGATTAGATGGAGCAGACACAGTAGCTTTTGCTTTTTAGTATCTTCAATCAAAAGAGAGAATCCTTTCCATATCTGTTAGGTCTCAAACCTGGCACAAAGCTCAGGTGCCTAGTAACATATCAAAGCAGAGCCAGGCTCTCTCAGCATCCCTCAGTTCCTACTTGTCACAGGCTCTTCCTGGCTACCTCCTACCCTGAACTCTCCCATTCAGGTATTGGACTGGGCTTCCTTCCCCCAGCCTTTGGCCCCTGTATAATTCAGCCATTTTGGCTATGCCCGTCTCTTGGCCCAGGCAGTTTCTCTTGGCCAGCTGTTCCTCTTTTGATCTCCCTCTCCCTCTTTCCTCACATGGCCTAGCTCAGTCTGCCATGTTTACTCTGGACTCTTCCAGATGTTTCTGCCTCTGCCCTGGTTATGCTCTTCCCTCATGCCTACAGTACAGCTTCTCCATGTGGGATCAGTCAAGTCCTCCTTTTTATTTATTTATTTTTTTCATTCACTATGTAGTAGTCCAATGGACTTTGCAATTTCTTATTTAACGCGTGCAATATAGGAGTCCTGTGTCATAATCTATGTAAAAAATATCAAAAATAAGTCTTTTTTTGTCAATACCATAAAACTTGTGTTTAGGGCAAGGAATTAAAATCTTTTCATATTCCCCACCTCGGAAGACTTTTATTCAAATGTTTCATTCCTCCCCACCTAGTAAAACCTTTGTTTTCACAAAGGCCCACTGCTCTCTTCTAGAACTTGTTAGCCTGGAGCAGTGGCCTCTTCCCCAGTCCTTCCTCAGTTTCTGCAGACTAACTATTTTCAGACTAGCCAACTGAGTAAGACGGTGGGGTCGGACCCCAGCCAATGGAGAAAAGATACAGCTGCCATCTGAGTTAGACTCAAAACCAAATTCACATTCTGTCTCTGTGTGTTTGCTCTCCCAAGCACACCCTCTTGATCGAGCATAAAGTGTGTCTTCCCCAGACACCTCGGTTGGAGTGGGGGGTCTCTTTCTTTTCAACCCTGAACATAATTCTGATTTCTATAATGATGATTTTAATGATACATGATGATATGAGTTACTGCTATGGATGGAATATATTTCAACAAAATTCATCCAGAAACCTCTCTCTCGGTGAGATATTTGGAAGCATTGCCTTTGAGAGGTAATTAGACCGTAAAGGTGGAGTCCTCAGGTACAGAAATCTCAGAGAAAACATGCATGCTTGTTTCTCATCCCCCTCTGGGGCATCTCACAGACCCAGGCTCTTTATTTTTGTGGTACATGTGGGTACATTTAAATCTGAGAACTATTTAGAATTTTTACACCTGAGTAATCTTGTACAAGATCATTTCCATGACTCAATAATAAGTAATTCCAAAGAATGTTCATAGAATATATTGCAGAGTTGTAGTAAACCTAGCAGTTTCTGATACTGGAAGTGCTGGGAGTTTGGGGGTGGTTTGTTTGGTTGGTTTTGTTTTTCAATCTTACTCTTTGGCTAGAACCTCCAGCTGCTGCTTGATCCAGAAAGCACCACCTCTCCCTCTCCAAGCCCTACCCTCTCACAGAATCTCCAAACAAGGGGGAAAAAAAACACAACAAAACAAAACAAACAAACAAACAAAACAGTTCCTAATTCCTGGTGTCTGCAGCAGCTCCTCCCCTGAGGTTGCCAGCAGCCTAAGTCTACATCCAAAGTGTTATAACTGGGCACAAACCCAGCTCATGGAGGATACATTATCACTCCCTTGCCTGCAGGGTATTTAAGCTCCCTGCTTTAGGTCAGACACATGATTTCTCCTGCCCCTTTTCCTACCTCAGTCTCTGGGGGCTAGAGAATTCACCTAAGAGTTGCTTTGCTCAAAATAATCCTGTTCTTTTACTTTTTCAGTTTGTCTTGATCTGGCTTACTGAGTTGAGGGAGAAACCTACTACTTGAGGTACAGAAAACCTATAACTTATGAGACTCCTATGATACGAACAGAGAAAAGTTGCTTCTAACAGAGAGGAAAGGTGAAAGGTACCAAAAAAACCTTGCTGGTTAGAATTGATTCTGCCCCATTCATCAAGCTTGACTCCATGAAAACAAACAAAAAATATCAAAGAGACTGGAGGGTTGATTCATACCATAAAATGTTACTAATTAGTTGATATCATTTTCAGCTTAAAACATGTTAATTATTAAAGCATTGTGCATTAAATTCTTCAAAGCACTAAAAATTATTTTTATTTTTTTAACCCAGGCAATATGGCCAGCCATGATTTTGATGACGACTCTATGTACATTTATAAAGATGTGAGAGAAAGTTCCGGAAAGGGAAGTTTGTCGAAAGAAGGGCACTGTCCACAGAACCTTGTGTAAAAGCTGATTGTCTGATTAGTGCTTCAGTGGTTGTGGAGAGGTTGGCATGTCGCAGGTCCAGAACGGACTGCAGTTTCCACCTGTCGTCTATAGCCCCTTTCATACCCATTCTTGTGACTAACAAGTGAAAACATTTAGAGTGTACAAATTTAAAAGATCATTAGCCTTCCCCAACCAAAGGCTGTGTCATCAGACAGCCTCTGGGGCCTATGGCAGAGATTTCCCTCTGCTTTAATCTCACTACTCAGGGTATCCACTAATGTATATGAGAAGTGCCGTAATATATCATTTTCTCTGTTTTTCTACTAAAAAAACTTCAATGAACTGTTACTGTAAGGATTCTGTCCTTAATTGCATCATCAGCCTGTGACAGGTGTCCCAGCCTATAAAGCAGGTGGGCCCTCTGTGCGTCTCTCTCTTTCCTTTCCGCTCCTTCCTTCCGTCTGTCCTCTCTCTCTCTCTCTCTCTCTCTCTCTCTCTCTCTCTCTCTCTCTCTCTCTCTCTCTCTCTCTCTCCTTCACTCTCCCTCTCTCTTTCCCCTCCCCCTCTCTCCCAATAAAGCTCTATAAAGGTAAACATGGCTGTGATTCTTCCAATCAGCACTCTCCTCTGCCGGCACGGCCGCCACCGGTGGCAGCCAGCCACGAGGAGCAGCATGCTGTTTAACCAACAGCTACCAGTTTACAAAATGGATTCAGCGCAAGCTAAATCTGTGTTTCTGGGCAATTATCACTCGTATGTGGCTTCAGAATAAACCATCTTTTATTCCCTTTGGTATGAGGGTTGTTTTTTTTTTTTTTGCATTCACAAAGAACTCCTTAGATATTTGAATGAAAAATAAGACCGTAAAGAGACTAGGAAAGTTGAAATGATTAATTTTATGTTCAATGTGGCTAGGTGTGGTTATTTGTTTGGCCAGATAACAGGGCTTAGAAATCGTTTCTAAAGGGTATTAATTCTTAAACTAATAGACACAGAGAAACAGACTTTGACCACAGAGGAATGGCTTCACCTAGATGAAGATGAAGGCTTTGAGTGTCCAGAAGAACCGGGACATCTCCCTAATACTTCAGTGTAAACCAGAACATGAGTCACCAGCCTGCTGTCCTGAGGCATCTAGACAAGCCTGCTGCCAAAGAAAACTTACCAGGCTGGCCAGCTTGACAAACTGTTAGGTTCACAGCAGTCCCCCCCCCCCTTCAAAAAAACAAAACAAAACAAAACAAACAAACAAACAAACAAAAAAACAGTAGTGCTGGTGACAGTGTCCTAAACAGGACTCTGAGAAGGTAAAAGGATTGTTATTGGGTAAACAGAAGCTCAAGAGTACCTTTCTATTTACCAGAAAAGCCACTGCCTTCCTTATTCAACCCCCAAATCAACTACCTCTGGCAAGGGCATCTAACTCCCAGTTAATGTGAACATATCAGGACGTATCAGAAAGCCAGCCCCACCCAATCCACCCCACCACCTCCTTGCTGACCGACTATCAAAATCTACTTGCTTTTCTGCCATTTTCTGTTCTTTCTGCCCCTCAAAAATAGCCTTGGCAGGTTGATCCCCAAAGAATCCTTTCTTTCTACCCATGGAGTGGTCCAGTTTAGAGATTTGGCTTTCACTGCGCTCTTGCTTATAAAAACACCAGACTTGCTGACTTCCACAGAATGGAAGCCAAGGAGTGGAACATATTTTTTTCTTTCTCTTTATGTGTATATGTATATCTATGTGAAAAACTAAAAAATGTTCCTCTGATGGCAGCAAGCAGAAAGGTGTATAAGGCATAAGGCGTGAGGGCCAGGAACTAGGCTGGTTAAGCATTTAGGCTTTGAGTAGCACAGTTCAGCTGAGATCCATTTGGATGAGGACTCAGAGGATTCCAGTCTGAGGAAATAGGATCAGCTGAGGAATTGGCGAGGTGAGGAAGCTGTGGCTTGTTCTGCTTCTGATCGTCCAGCATTCACCCCAATACCTGGCTCCAGGTTTGTTCTTGTTTAATAAGACCTGTTAAGATTCATGCTACATTCCTCATTTAATTTTCAAACAAAACAGAAAACTTGGTCTATGTAACTTTTCACTTCTTAATTTACACTAATAATTCTGACTATGTATCCTAAGAATACAGTTATGCATCATAGCTCCTTACTATGTCACTATGATAAAGTTAAAATAGCTATTCCTGCAAGAAGGCAAACAATTTAAGCTTACTTTCTTTAAAAAAAGATCATCTTTTTATTTTATTATGAGAGTGTGTGTGTGTGTGTGTGTGTGTGTGTGTGTGTGTGTAACTCAGTGCTCCTGTGGAGATCAAAGGGCCGATCATGGAGTTGAATCTCTCCTTCCAGCTTTACATGGGAACTGGGGACCAAACCCATGTCACCAGAGTTGCTGAGCAGGCACGTTTTCCCATTTGGCCCTCTTGCCAGGCTCATCAAACTCACATTCTACTCCCTCCACCTTGGAGGAACTTTGTTAAGACAGAAAGTAAAAGGGAGTGAAATGACAGTATGCTTTAAGACAAGATGTTTACGAGGAGGTCAAACAAGGCTATTCTAGGGAGACATGAAACACTGCGTCCTGTAGAGCAGCTAATTAAGACAAGGGATAAAGATCTCAAAATAGATTCCAGAAGTCCCTAAGTTTGACCATATTCATTAAGGCCTTCCTACCACTAGAGACAGGTGAGGGTCACTCCCACACAAGCTTTTTTTATGAGCCAAATTTTTTATTTACTCATTTCATGCACTTGAAGTACTTTTCTATGACATCCTTGGCCTGCGAGTCTTTGCCATAGTTAATCACTAGACAACTGCAACCAACCCACGTTCTGGGGCTTCCCGTCTAGATCGATTTTACAGAAGTCTACCTGTTTCTCTAGTTTCTTGCTGTCATCAACCTTAGTCATGTTGATTTGGTGCTCAGCACCAAGTGTCTCCACCAACTTGACGTACACAGGCTCATCACAATTGGATGCGAGCGCACAGAGATGGGTTTGGCAGTTTGTCTAAGGCTCTGTCCGCTTTGTAGATGCCACGTGCTAGGCCATCATGGATGAGGACGGTGTTCAGCGCCTCTTGCAGAGCAGTCTTGATGTCCATTACACCTCCAGCACGATACCTTCCTTGGCCTCGGCAGCGGATTACAGTCGAGGCCAAACCTTGAAAGCCCCCAAGCCTTGGCCTCCCTGCGGCTGCACACAAGCTGACTTTTGAAAAGAAGTTCACAGGCTGCTTTCTGCAGGTGAAGGAAGCAGAAACCAGCCAAAGGGCCTAGAAGAAACAAAGACCAGCCAGGCTGCCTACAAGAGGCTCAGACCCAGTGAAACAGGAAAAAAGGACATGGTCCTAACCTGTTGATCTGTGAGGAGGCTGTGCACTGGGCTCCAATTTTCCAGCTTTTGTGAATCGCCACCCTGTAGGGTGTGCTTTTGGTGCAACTGTCTTTGAGTTATTTCTGCTCCTGTCAGTGACCCCTCACTCATATTCCTGTAAGTAACCCCAATACAACTTACTGATTCACAAGCAGGATTTGGGTTGTAGCCATACATTGGTCTGCCATGGGCTCCCTATCTTGCTTGAGAAGACATTTGTACATATCTTCCCTGGAACAATGTCACACAATAAAGTTTGTTTCTTAAATACAGTGCTTTCAAACTACACATTTTCAGGGACTATGTTTAGCGGCATGAGAAAGTCAGTACCAGACTAGACTTTAAAAATCAGGTTTTCCAAGCCTCTCATTTCACACTGACAATGTCTGAGGCAATTTTGGAAGAGAGTACCTCAGCAGGAGTTTATCTTCCTGTTTTCTGCAAGGGGCCTCACAGATGCCACACTAGATGAGACAAGACTGCCACAACATGCCAGATACATGCTAGTGCTTGCTGAATCACTGAAGGTAAATATGGACAACGTCTTTCTTCACTGTATTTCCAACTTCCATAATAATCTAGATCCATTTCCAGGAACACAAACACGAATTTGATATTCAGAAGTTTCAGAGTGGTATAACTTATATATAAAGTTATACTTTGCTGAAGTACTGGGTTACCAATAACAGAAATGTATCCTTAAGGAAATAAAAACTACAATAACCATACTGTGATCTTCGTAGTCTAAAAATACAAATATATTCTTAATATCAAAAGCCAGGAAAAATATGTAGATGAAATAAAATGCAACAAGAGACAAGAGTAATGAGGAGATAATAAAAACAGAAAATAAAAACAAATCAGAATTTTCTGTATGTAGGTCTCTCTGTGCATGTACGTATTCACTTAGATTTATGTACATGTGTGTATTCATGAATGCTTGTATTTCTATATTATATTTAATAATGTTTACAATCAAGGAAGGAATAAGAAAGGAAGAATAATATAAATGATTAATTGTGGCTTGGCTTAAAAACTCACCAAAAGTTCCTACATATAGTACTTGTAAAGTATATTTAATAAAAACAAATAAACAACAACAAACCCCAATAGGCTAGGTATGAAGACTTCTGCCTGTAAGAACCAGCTTTTGGTAAAGAGTTCCAGGCCAGTCTGTCTAATAGGAAGATTTCTAGTCTCCCTACCTCAAAAAATAAAACAAAAATCAACTACAAAAGTAGTCAACTGCAATGAGAAATATTTATTGATGCTTAAAATCAAGGTGACTGAAATAACTGAACAATATGTTATACTTCTATAATATTTCCACATGTGGGCTGTGCTTTACTGAAATGCCATATTTCACATGCCAGACTGGCTTCTATTATCCTATACACACAATTTCTTCTCTCTCTATTGTATCATCTAATAGTTGCTCATTCTACCAACTTCTTTTGGAACATTTTTATTCCTCGCTTATAGACATGAGACTCACTGCCAAGTCATGTGATTTCAAGCCATAAATGCTGAATCCATTCTCACCAACTCCTTGGTCTCTCCTAATGCCTCTGCACAGGACTTTCAAGTTCTTTCTACACTTGCAGCTCTCACAAGATCCCACTTGGACCTTAAGACCCCACATGTCCAATGTCTTCACTTTCATCACATTCTTCCTGTCACCTTGCCTTGTATTTCTCTTCAATAAGCTGACTGAAACTTTAATGCTGCTTCAGAAACTCCTCCTCCAGGTAAATGTGTTCTCTGTGTCTCAGGGTAAGCTCTAACTCTGAAGAACTTTTCTTCAGACTCCTCACACAGCCCTTGCCTACATTCTCAAAAAATACCTTTTCAATTTCTTCATATGCAGAAAAGACCAATGATGAAACACTTCTGAATGTTAAAGCTGCTGCCAGCAGCATACTTTTTCCCATTTTCTTCCCAAACAACTTAGTCTTAGGGAGTAAAAGCTACTTTTCTCTTTGGGTTTCAAATTGTTTTTCTATCCCTACCACATTCTCAATCCCAACAAAACTGATTCTGTCCCATAAGATTCATCTTTGCTTCTCAATTTGGTCATCTGCATAGTTGTGCACATTGGATGAGTTATGTGAAACACTTTATGTGATATATTTGATATAGTGTTTGGCATATATTAAACACTATGAGACATTGTCTTAGTGTTCTATTCTGTGAAGAGACACCAAGACCATGGCAACTCTTATAAAGGAATGCATTTACTTGGGGCATGTGTACAGTTTCAGAGGTTTAGTCCATTTTCATCATGGTTGGAAGCATGATGGCATGCAGGGAGACATGGTACCTGAAAGTTCTACAGCTGAATCTGACGGTAGCCGGAAGAGAGAGACACTGAGCCTTGCTTGATCATTTGAAACCCCAAAGACCACCCCCAGAGACACACTTTCTCCAACAAGGCCATACCTACTTCAACAAGGCCATACCTCCCAATCTCTGACAAATAGCTCCACTACCGAATGAAAATGACCAAACATTCAAATATTTGAGCCTGTAGGGTCATTCCTATTCAAACCACCACAAACATGTTTTAGTACTACTAGCAAGATAGCTATAGTATAACCTGTGTGTGTGTGTGTGTGTGTGTGTGTGTGTGTCTACTTTGCAGTTGAACATAAGAAAATAAAAGCAAATAGGATTTATCCCACTGTCTCTTCCATCTATTCTTCATATTTTCTTTAACAACTTTTATTATGACAGAGCCATAACCACAGAGCCATATATATATATATTATAACATATATTAATTACAATACATAATAAAAATTATATTTAATTCCACAGCACTGTCTATATAACTATTATGAACTTTTTGGTATTTATGAGAATTAGAGGAAAATACTATCAGTTTTTTTGAAGCAAATGCATGCTTAATGTTCATAAACATAATTGTGTTGATTAGATAATACAAATCCATAGATTAGATATCATTCCTATCCTTTATTAAGAAGCTTTGCAATTTACCTCATATCATAAAGCTAGTAATAGCTAGATAGATTCTTGATTAGATTACCTTTTTGACACAATTTTACTTAACTGTCTCTACTCTGGAAATAATTCAACTAGTTTGCTGATTTATTTCTATAGAGACTCTTTCCTGACATGCAAAAATAATATATATTACTATTTATGTGACATTGTTACATAGGGAATGGGAAAATCACAGTTTTTTAACTTTGAAAAATATACTTGTTTCTTTGAATTGAAAAGTCACAAAAGAGCAGCCATAGTTCTATAGCAATATGAAGACAAATTCTCAAATGCAAGTTCAGAGAAAGATAGCAAGAAGGCTAATTTACTTTCTTGTATGTTTTCAATAATTGATTAATTCTTCCACAAATATAGTCTTTTGTAGTCTCTTCAAGTTTATCACTCAGTTGTTATTCTAGATGATGACATAACGTGATTCCTGATCTCTAAGAGTTTATAGAATACTCATAAAAACAAACCTGTAGGTATGATTCATTCATAATTATGGTGAGTTTGTCCATGTGTATGTATGCATTCATAATGTCCTGTATACAACTTATAATATACAATATTATATTAATTATATACATAATTATATATAACATATTAATTACAATATATAATAAAAATTATATCTAATTCCACAGCACTGTCTATATAATTCTGAAATTTAAGAACTTCTAATGAAAAACAAGAATGGGGAAGTTACTTTCATATCCACTGGGAAGCACATGGTGCTGACTGTGGCTCTTTAAGTTACAAACACCACTTTGAGTGACAGAAACTCAGCTGTTGAGTTCATTTGTCTCATTTCACCTTTGCCATGACTCAGGATGAACTCAGCACGGGAAGTGTAGGAAAGCACTGAGTTGGTGGCCCAGTGAGCGACATTCAGAGGAAGTCACAACTGGAGCAGGGCGGGAGGCAGCAGCCAGCCCAGCCTTCATCCAGCACATAAGGACCAGGTCACCGACAACATGTGGATCAAGAAATAAGGTGGGAAAGACTTTCCTTGGGAGAGTAAGGAGTCATAGAACACCAGAGCAAAGAAATCAGTAGAGAAGCCAATACTTTCATTAAACAAAATGTAGACAGGTTAGATTCAAGGGCACTGCTGAACACGGAATTTGAGTGAGAGTCACTGGTAGGGATTGAAGAAATTAGAGATGAGAATTCTTATTGGAGGATATGTCTAGTATGTGTGGGAGGTTTATTCAGGAACCAGGCAATGAACATCAAGGGACTAGAATGAGACTGAAACAGGAGGTGGTATCAGAAAGCAGAATGCCTCTAGTTCAGCTCTTTCTGATAACTGGAAGTAAGTACACTCTATGCATGTTTCCTTCTACACTTAGAGTTTAATCCAAAGGAATTGACATTTGAAAATGCTTAAAATTAAATCAACCCATTAATGTATTTCATTCACAGCCATGCAGGTGCCTTGACTACATGTATGCCTCAGAGTTGCCACAAGACACCTGGATTTTTATATTCTAAGGCTGGTGACAAACTCAGGATCATCAATATAAAAAAAAAAAAATCATTGCAATGTCTTCAAGTAGGATGCAGCTATTTCTATTTCATGTAGAGTTTAAGAGATTGAAAATACAGTTATTTTCAGATTCTTCATGTTGTTGGGGTTTTTTACTCTTTAATCTTTGGGGGACCCACCACCCAGCTCCCAAATAATTCGCACATGGAGGAGGCTTATTCTTAATTAGGACTGCCCGGCCTTGCCAGCTTTCCTTAATTTAAATTATCCAGTCTACCTTTTGCCTCTAGGCTTTTCCTGTTCTCTTACTTCTGTAAATCTTACTTTTACTCCATGGCTTGCTGTGTAGCTGGGTGGCTGGTCCCTGAAGTTCTCCTCCTTCTCTGGCTACTTCTTTTGTCTTTCCTCCCAGATTTCTCCTTCTATTTATTCTCTCTGCCTGCCAGCCACACCTATCTTTTCTCCTGCCTTGCTATTGGCCATTCAGATAGGTGTTTTAGACAGGCACAGTAACACAGCTTCACAGAATTAAACAAATGCAACATAAACAAAAGTAACACACCTTAAAATAATATTCTACAAAATCTTCAGCATTCTCCATTCCTGTCATATGTTTCATAAGCTCAAACACCTCATAAATATTAATGAGTATGAACTATCATGGTGATGTTAGAAATCGTTGCTATTCTTGGAAAAACTTTTCATTCATTAATTAAAAGAACAAAATATACTTTTAACCTCAAAGTTGTAGGTAGACATCATTTCAGTTTTAAGGAACTTCTTACTTTGCCTAATCCAGGGCATATGCATTTTCTATGAAGAATTTTCCTCTACATCTTATGAAACTAGTCATCAGCTGTTATTTTAAATGATTTGACTTGATGGCTGGTATTAGTCAGCTAGACAGGGAGGCCATTGAGGATGTACCCATCCCTTGAAGTCAGTTTTGGAAATCACCTTCCACTTCTCTGGTAACATTAGAAGGAAGGTCACAACTGCCCCTCCTTAGGCTTCCTGGTCAAAATAATATAACAACTCTAGCCCTTATTGAAGGCATGACACACTGAAATACTACCCCTCCCTAGGTATAGCTGCTTACAGAACTCCCATCATGCATCACTGCTAAGCCTGTCTGCTTTTCTGAGTTCTAAAAAGTATAACTGTTCCTATTTCTTCTTTGTTTTACATTTGAAAATTTATCAAAGTGTGCAAACACTATCCCTGACACTCTGGCCCTTCTCACTCTTTCCCTAAACCCCTCTCCTTTCACTTTTCAGCTGTTGGCCAACTTCCATTGGTGAACCTGCCAAATTTCTTGGATCCTAACTCAAATGGCACGGTTTCTAGTTACCTCTTCTCCCTCTTTCCAAGCAGTTGCCAAAATTTATAGCTTTCCTAGTCTGTTGTTCTCTCAAGTCCTAATAAAATGTCCTAAATGTACCTCCCCATGAGAGGCCTTACCTTCTTGTAGGAAGAAATTGGGGTGGGTTGGGAGAGGGAAGCTGGAGGGGCAGGAGGAGGGCAGAGGAGTATTTTTGGTATATAAAATGAATAAAAAAAATGTCTTAATTAAAAAAAATGTCCTGAAGCTTCCTTTGAGTCTGTTTCAAAGCTTTTATTAAGGCAACTACAAATTCAAAGGGAAATCATGATTTCCCTTTGTGGAGGGGCCCCAAAACAGCTTGACTGAACAGCAGCCATGACAGGCTTAGGGGCCTAGACACAGCTTTTGTGACAGACTTACTGGCAGACAACACCCAGATCCAGGAAAAGTCTTAAGCTGATACCATTCAGGGATCCACCCAGGGATGAGGAAGTACCTGACATCCCAAACATTCCAACCATTAGATAAGGTGGCCAGATGTCCTTGAGTCTAGTACACACTTATTTTTTGTTTTAGATACCCCTAGACAATTGTCAACCAATCAGGGTCCTGAACCCTGGAAATCCCCTCACCCCAACCTCTGCTATGATAAAAACCTCACCCCACCTGAGCTTGGGGCTCTCTGCTCTCACCACTGCATCAGACAGACAGAGGGACTGAGCCCCAGAGCTTGAAATAAAGGCTCTTTGCTTTTACATGCAGGATTCAGTCTCCTTGGTGGTCTTTTGGGGCTCCCTGCAACCTGAGCATAACACCCTTGTAACAGTGGTATTGGCCAGACTGTAGAAGCAAAGGTTGCCGAGTAGGCTTGGGACCCTGAAGATTTTAAATTAAATAGCATAATATCCTCTGGGTTGAAGAACTTGCCGCAGGATAGCTCCTAGTATTAAATATATAAATATGCATGCTATAATTTACTTCTACTTTCTCTTCTGTGTAGCTCAGAAATTACCAGATTTTTTTACATATGTGAAAAGAATCACGTTAAGCACATCTATGTAGTTCAGAAGCTACCAGATTTTTTTATGTATGTGAAAAGAATCACGCTAAGCACATACATTTGAAAAATGTGAACTATTTTACAATTGCACGTTTGTTTACATGTAATATTCCTCCTATATTTTATTTTTGTAGTAAAGTGTGCATGCAGCTCAGGGTTGACAGCAGCAGGTTTGGCCCTCAGGGCAGAGCTACATTCAGAGCACTCATGAGCTGACTAGAGACTGGAATGCTGGATGCCAATCTGGAATCTCTGGCTGTCTCAGCAGGAGCATCTGCTAGCCATTTAACCTTCAGCTACAGAGTCCCACACAGCCTGTGAGCTGTGATTTTAAGAGCCTGCTGATCAGTTTAATCAAAAGATTTAACTGTTTATAATTATCAATAATACCTTTTCATAATTAAGTCAGGACTTGGAGAACCTTTATGAAAAAGGTGGACAAAGAAAAACAACAAGAAAATAAATATAGATTTAAGTGCTAATAGCCTTTAGTCTATGTGAAAAGCATTATAAACTTTCGCTTCCTAGAGTTGCTCAATATTCAACAGATTTTATCCACTAATAACAAAGAAAGTGAATATAATCTCACATCATAAAGTTATTTGTTTATGTTTTTAATACACTTAATAGAACTTAGTGTCACCTTTTATATAATTTGGGGGTTAGTACTTTCAATATGCAAACTTTTTTTACACTTACTAAACTAAACTTTAGCTAAGTTCTTCATGTGTGCATTTTTCAACCCTTCAACTCATTATAAACTTTCTTTAGGGCAAAGGGCTTGCAAGTTGGCTTTCTCTTTCAGCAAACTTTCTAGTAGAGTATTTAAATACAGCAAGTCTTCAATAACATTGACAATGGACAGATTCTATTTGGATGTGACTTCCTGTGCCTCAGGTAGAAGTAGATCATAGACTATGTGGGATTTTCAGAATCAGGTTGAGTGAGCAGAGAGCCTGAAGGCAGCAAGGTCAGGTGCAGAGCACCAGAGAGAAATTCTGGTTGCTGTTCTGGAAACAGTCAAATTGGTGTTCTGGTAATACCTCTCAAGAGCCAACTTTTAACTTATAATGAATTTAATATAATCAGCTTCATTAAGAGAGGGCTCACCAGATCCAAAACTAACTCTGCCTTTATGTCTTTTGTATAAGAAGCAATTGAAAGGCTTAACATTGAGACAAGAGTGTGGTGATATTTTATTTGTGCTTTATTTAATAAATAAAGCTTGTCTGGAGATCAAAGGAAAAAGCCAGCCATTGTAAGTAAACACAGAAGTCAGGCAACGGTAGCACATGCCTTTAATCCCATCACTTGGGAGGCAGGGATCTGTCTGGATCTCTGTGAGGTCAAAGCCATGCTAGGAACAGAGTCAGGAATGGTGGCACACACCTTAAATTCCAACCCTGGTTAACCTTGGAGGTCTGGAGGTCTGTACAAACAGACAGGAATTAACAGAGATGGGCAGGAAGAGGAAGTGATGTAGCTGGACAGAGAGAGCAAATCAGATGGCAGAACAGCAAGGCATCTAGGCATGGGTAGACAGGAAGTAACTCGTTCTTTTGGAAGCTGTGGAGCTGGTGAGGAGAAGTTACCATGTGGCTGTTCCTCTTATTCCTCTGATCTCTCTCAGGTTTTCACCCCTATATCTGGCTCTGTGTTTTCTATTAATAAGGTCTACACAAGAGATAGCTTCCTTCAAAGAGCAAGGGCAAGTCCAGGGTGGATCATGAGTTGGTCACACAGAACACAGAATCCCTCCTATGAAGGAGGGTAACCCTCAGGTTTGGCTGATGGAAATGTAAAGGGTTTAGAATCCTTACTAGTTTAGTGACATGCTCAACGACCAGTTTCAATAAAGATGACCTTAGTCTCCATTGAATTCTCTTCATAAGATTCACAAAAATCAACTTGGGGGTTAGTCCTTCCTTAAAGTCCCTCCCACTCCTGGGAGTTCTCATTTTTCTCCTAATAAATCTACATTTTCTTCCTTATTTATTTTTTTCTTTTTGTGGGTGGGGGAGGTGTGGGACTATGAATTCACTCACAAGCCACTAGATTGGTGGTCTGATGGTCATTGATACTCTAGGACTCTATGATGGAAAATTAAGCTCAGCACAAACAGACCACAGCATTTAAATAACCCAGTTGAAATCATTACTTGTCTGTTTATTTGCCTATTTCTAAGGCCTTTTATTAAGAGTTCTGATGCTGTCTAGGAATTATGTTAGTGAAGACCTTACCAGTAAATAACACTGCCAAGAAAACAGTTTTCTTTCACATGTGACATCCCTAAAATTGCAAAATCCTGTCTTGAATTTTATTAATAGGGTGATTAGCTTGAGAACCGCCCATTTCAATAGAAACTATAATTACCATATCAAACACTCTGTGGACTTCGGAAGCCTAGGGTATTGTTTGAGAAAGACAGGTGGTGGAAGAGAAAAGGATGCTTGATGGGATTTACCTGGGGATCTGTGGTCCTCCTGACAATGGGGAGCTTTCAGAATTCACATCAGTTTTTCCGAGCTCTTTTTCTAAACTTTTTTTGTTCAAAGGTCATGCTGATGAGTTCCATAAAACTAAAAGTAACAGCAATTCATTGTCATCATTTTTAATCATACAGTTTATAATTCTAACACGGGTAAATTTTGTTTGTGGACTAAATTGATAGCATGTTTGCAACTCTTCTCTGATTAATTTCTTGGGTGTAAATGTAATAAATAATAAACCTCATGGACACTTCCTGAAAGAAAAGGCCCTGTCTAAATGTAATGAAATACAACAATTTATGTAAGTGAAATGAGATTGAAGGAGATATTTCTGAAATAAGAATGCTTGCAAATGTTTAATGAATATTGGAAAAGATTTGTCTCATTTGTGAACAGTGTCTGCACACATGAAGACTTATTAAGCTAATACCTCCAAATCCAATTTCTTTTTGAATTAAGAATAAGTTTTAATCAAACCCTAACCTTTCAAGTTGTATGACCTCTATTACCCTGTGAGCAACACAGTCACACGCTGGAAATAAGTAGAAGTATTTGGTGATCACATTCTTAGAAAACTGTTTAAATATCCTCAAGATTCTTCAAATGACAAACATATTTGGGGATGAGAGCATCAAAAATCCAGAACCTCCTGTCCTGTGTGGACTATGCACCTTCTTTCTCCACAGAGAACTTGGAGGCATAATGAATGAAATTGCTTTTTTATAACAAAGGAAGCAATGTGTTAGTATGGATAACTCTACTCAGTAAGTCTGCAGTCATAACACTACAATTTCTTTTCTACAGTGTCCAGCAGTTCATCACTCACTGGGTCTAAGGCATCATCAGTAATAGTTCAACACATTTAACAACCTATCCTTCAAATTAATCCCTCATTCCTTCTAAAACTCAACATCTTAATAAGTATTCCCCGAGTGCTATTCTGTAACTCTTTATTTTGTGTCTTTAATAAAAATATTCATTCATTGAATATGGGTTTGGCTTTCTCCTTTACTTATTTAAACCATTTTTATGTATTTTAAAGTTTTTTTTTAGGTCAGGAACTGTGAGACCTCTGATACTTTATCTACCTGTTGGCTAACATGAAGCAGATCATACTTTCACGGGTGCTTGAGGACAAAGGGTCTTCTGGGGCATAAGGCAAAGGCATTATTAATGAGGTCTCAGATGTAAATACCAGCTTCATGATTTCACAGGCTATCTTTCTCCTCAACTTCTAGGAGGGCAAGATGGGGTACCCCAGGTGTGTTCTTTGCACACAGTACTTTTATAACACTGAGCTTTGCAAATTCCTTGTTTAACAAAAGCCCCGAATGAAACCAGCCCCCTCTTTTCCTTCAGGTGGTCAGGGAACAAAACTTCCCTCTGCTCCTAAGGAAAGCTGTGTCTCTATTGTCCAGGGCTGTTTGCTACAGGAACACTGGTGGAAAGAGTGTTCAGGACACAGTCTGTGGTAAAGCATGCCGAAATGCCTGAAAGCAGTAGCTCCCAAACTACTTCTTTCACCCTAAGAAGCCTTACTCACCTAGCTCTCCTGCCAATCTATTTTCTGTGACAATAGCGCACTGTCACTATTTAATGTTGTGTGAACTGATGCCATTATACTTTTTTACTTAGCTGCTATAATCCACTTAAACAAATTCATAAACCTTTTTGTCTCTTTAAATAGATGAAATTTACTGAAGGTACAACATAATTAATAAACACATTTTTAGCCTTACAGAATCGAATGCTGTTATACTGTGACCCCGTAGATATCTCCTAAGTAAAACAGAGATAACAGTTGAGGCAATGTTGGCACAACATTCTGATAATTAGTAATTTTTCCAACTTTTAAAAATAAACTCAGGGTCAATATTTTCTATTTTCAAGTATCAAATGCCAACAATCCTCACCACTTATTAAAAGTATAAGAAGAAAACTAGTCTTTACAATCTACAGAAGGTTTTTATGAAGAAGATTTGGCATAAATTAGTTCGGAATTTTGGGATGAGTACCAGGGATTGCCAAGGTTAAATATTCAACCTTTGTTTCCCTTCAGAAAAGAGCAGTCCTCCCAGGGATATCAATCAAACACAGCTTTTAAACTTACAACAAGTCTAGGCACAAACCCTCGTACTGGTTGCTGGGGGAGACAACCCAGTAGGAGGAAAAGGCTCTCAAGAGCAGGCAAGAGAGTCAGAAACACCCCTGCTCCCACTGTTAGTCATCCCACAGAAACCCCAAGCTAACAGGAAATCATTTAAGTTGTGTTTAGTAGTTTGCACTGTGGCATCCTGGACTTGCTGTATAAACTAGGCTGGGATTAAAGTCCTGTGCCACCACTCCCAGACAGCCTGGCTATTTTTCAATGCTCAGTGGTGTCCTTTTCTAAGGCAATCTATTCACATTTGTTTTCGCTGTACTGTTTCTCACTGTTTTTCTAGTTTTATTTTTCTTGTTTCACATTGGGTTACTTATTTCTTTCCATGGAAAAGAATTATTTCACTCTCATATGCTATTCCTCTCATATTCTCCACATATTACATGACACTTTTTGTTAGATCAGGTTCTGATGTTATTGTATCTGTGCAAGCATTCTTTACTGTGGAACTTACAGCATGTTCCAATTGCATCTCTTTCCCTACAGCTTGTTTGTGCCTTCTGCTAGCTGCTCCCACATTTCCTGTAATTTATTTTGTATGTATTATGATTACCGTATTTTAAGCTCATAGTGAGAGATGTAAAAACCTTTACAAATCATCAGGTAAGCTTTGTCATGATTTGAATGTAAAGCCCACCCCTAAATGCTTGTTACTGAAGCATGGTATTCAGCTAGCAGTCTCATCTGAAAACATACTCAAGTATGGGGGACTCACTAATGAGTCCTTGTGGGTACCTTGTTCCAGGCTGCTACTTCTCTCTTGTGCCAGGGACCACATTAAAGATAACCTCAGAGAGACCAAAACGTGTCCATGATGCATTAAAGAATGTAAATACAGCACTTCTTCTTGGCTTAATTTGAACAAGAGCAAGACCAATTTTGAATTCTCCACTCTTCTACCTGTATCTTCAGCCTGTGTGTAGCCTGTCTGTTACACATGTCTGTTTGATGTCTGCCAATCTCCTGTCTCAATCTATTGTATCTATTCATCCTGGTTCCTAACAAAGGGTTGTGCTCTGCATACTGAGAAACACAGAAGACATGGCATGGGGAGGAGGTGAGGGATTTTTTCTAGACATCCTTAACAGAGTTTTACAAGAGGGGAAATCACCTTATTGACCTCTACTGACCCAAAGTAGTAAACAGCACTGCAGATAGATATTATTAGCTATATCCATTTTGCTTACAACATTTATGCTGGATATTTATTGCATAAGGATGCTTTCCACCTTTTGGCTATTTCAGTAAATGATTATCACAACACACACATACACACATATATTATTCAGGGTCGGGGATGAGAGTACATAATTTAATATTAAAGCTATATATTAACTTAGGTTGTAAAAATTATATGCTGTCTTAGTTACTTTTTATTGGTGTGAAGAGACACCATGACAAAGGCAACTTATAAGAGAAAACATTTAATTCGGGGGTTGCTTACAGTGTCAGAGGGTAAGTCCCTGACCATCATCACATCAGGGAGCAAGCCAGCAAGCAGAAAAGCTACAACTGGAGTGGTAGCTGAGAATTTACATCTTATTCTTACAAGTTGGAGACAGAGAGTAAGAGACTATGCCTTGTGTGAGCTTTCAAATCTCAAAGCCATGCCTAGTGACACACCTCCTTTCCACAACAGTTCCACCAACTATAGATGCAGCATTCAAATATATGAGCCTCTGTGGGGAGCATTTTCATTTAAACATCCATATAGGGAAAATTAAGCATATTGCCCTGCTCTTTTTTAAGGCTGGTTAATCTGAAAGAGGCTGAGTCCACAGTAGGTAGCATGCCAAGTCTTAAGTGACATCAAGGCACATCATTAACTCTGCTGTGAGGACCCACAGAAGTTCCATCTCTCTGAAAGGAAGAAACATTTCTATCGAACCATATCACTACACTCTGAATTTTTGCTTGTTTACTGCCATGAGGGAAAGAGACTACTCCGCTCTACACACGGACATCACAATGTTCTGCCTAGCCTAAAGAGGCCAACCAACCATGGGCTGAAACTTCTGAAGATGTGAGTAAAAAAAAACAACCATTCCTCAATTAAACTGTTTATTGCAGGCATTTTGCCACAGTGTGTAAAGAAAACACAACACTGCTATGTTAGCCATGTTTTCATTAACAATGATGGCGTGTTATAAATTATCGAGATTCATGTAGCAAATAAAAACATATGAACCTAAGTAATCGGGCGTGCATTGAAAGTTTTCAGAAACAGATTTTTCAAATAGGCTAGTTATCTCTACTATGATATATTTTTATCACTCAAAACTTGTAAAATTTACTATGAAAGGGAATTTATTCATAGCTATATGAATAAATATAAGTATGGAAAAATAATACCAGATTCTTACACTATGAATTTATCACGGGAGCTGAGGGTATGTCTTGGGAAATCCCTCCCAATAAGTTGTCACATTTGTAAATACAATCCAAAGTTTAGTGTTATTTTCTCAAATTTAGATGACTATCTCATTGACCATATTTCAGAAAGGCACAGAAAAATAATATAACTTAAATATGGCACGTATCTCAGTAACATTTCACTCAAATAAAATAGAACAAGATGTTTGTGAGCTCAAATTATATCTAAAAAACCCCAAAGAAAGTCAAAGGGAAGAAGGTAACATGGCGTCATGAGGTTGATTGGCACGTTAATAAATCAGAGGAGCTGGGGAATGGAATGGGCATCACTATTCCTAGGAAGCTGAGCAGCATCAACTACTTAGGCACAACTCACTCTGAGTAGCAAGGTAAAAAGGAGTAACCTCAGATGGTATTGAAAGGCTTAGTCACAGAAAAAAAAATCTTCTAAAACTCTACCAGTCTTCTTTCCTGCTTTGTATATGAGTTTTTAAGCCCCCAAGGCACAGATTTTATTGTCATCAAGTCCATTGTGGTAGCAGTGTAGTCAAAACCCTTATTCAAAACTGGTTGCTACTGTGTTTCCAAAGTTTCATGACTTCATTCAGAAAAAGAAAATATATACACCATAGGATATATAAAACCCCTAGCAGGACTGATGCCTATACTCTAATCAAACAAATTTTATGAGAAAAATATGTTAGTCCATACAAAGTAAAGTAAATAAAGAATATATTAACGATTAAAAATTTTTACTTAAGGAGTAGTCACATTTGGCTACTAACCTGTTTATACGAAGCTGACAAGCATCACCCAAACACAGCAGGACAAACCATGTGTTCCCTTTTAGAACATTTTAGAATTCTGAATTATATTCAACATACTAGAGTTTTGTATTTAAAGGTTATGACCTATCATACAAGGAAATAACAGTGTATTTAATTAAATGGTGTACAATAACTAAATAACATAGTATTTAATTCACTTAAATCAAATTTGGTTTAATTACAAATATATTCAAGCCATACAGAGCTTAAGTGGAGGTTTTGTGCAGGTCTGGCTAACCTGGATACACAGAAGGTAAGTGTGGCACATAGGTCGAGCCTGCCGGTATCATGTCAGTGGATGCCTCGGGACAATGGAACACAGGCTTCTGTCATACACAAGAGGGCAACAAGCACTTAACTGTGGAAGATGAATCACAAATGCTGCTGTCGCTACTTCCTTCCTCATTGTCTCCATAAATAAACGAGCCCGGCAGAGGCTCCATGAATAGACCATTGATAATTTCTAGCCTCTCCCTAACTATGTAACACCTGCACTGTGCTGAAAGAACAGGAAAGGGGGATGAAAAGAAAACAAGCTGGAAAACAGGAACCCCTCACTTGTTATTATGTCTGGATTACTTTAAGGAGAGAAAAAAATGCATTCTAATATTAGAGACTTAAAAATAAATGCCATTTCTCACGAAAACAACGAGAGTGCCAGATGAACCTGTGTGAAAAACCGAACTAAATGCAGGCACTTAATGTCTTTGGTGGGGAGAGGAGTAAAGAGAGCAGAAGATGCCTAACACAGTTGTGAAGAAGGAAAACTAGGAGAGTGTGACAGAATGAAAACAAATCAAGCAATGTTCTCCAGAAGGCACTGTGTTTTCAGGGTCAGTAATGGTCACTTGCAACAGTCTGCTGTACAGAGATGTGTGATATTTTTACAAGGCAATGTGGATAGATGATTGTGCTTGCTTACAAAATATGCGTTGAAAATGAGAATGGTTGACTTTGTATGCAGGTTAAATGATTAAGCCAGTCAGAGCACATTATGGAAAGATCCTTTCTTCATAAAGTTCATTAACATAGAGATGTGTGGGAGACTGTGCTGGCACAAGCCTATAATTCCAGCACTTGGGAGACAAGGGTAGGTGGATCACTGAGTTCAAAGCGAGCCTGTTAGAACTATACAGTGCAAGTTCCAGAGATCCAGGGCTATATACAGAGAAACCCTGAATCAAAAAGAAAAAAAAAAAGATTTAGATGTACATGCATGTATTTACATGTTGTCTAAGTTAAGTAGTCTATTGCTGTGAAGAGACATCATGACATGGCCACAACATCTATTATAAAGGAAAACATTTAATTGTGGTGGCTTACAGTTCAGAAGTTCAGTTCATTATCATGATGGTGGGACATGGCAGCACATAGGCAGACATGGTGTTGGAGAGGTAGCAGAGAGTTCTACATTTTTCATAGGCAACAGGAAGTGAACTGAGACATTGGGTATGGCTTTAGCATATAGGAGACTTCAAAGCCCACCTCCAAAGTGACATACATCCTCCAACAAAGCCATACCTACTCCATCAAAGCCAACTTCCTAATAGTGCCACTCCCAATGAGCTTATGGGAGCCAATTACATTCAAAGTATCACACATGTACACATTAAAAGTTTATGCACTAAATGCAAAGAGGCTATTGGCATTACCAATAATATTTACCATCGTATTAATGTGATATTACATATTCTGTACTGAATATGTATCATGTCACAAATTATGAAAATGTGAAGTAAAATTTCTTTTCTCAGAAATGTCTCAGAGCAATTTAGGGAATAGAAAAGGTGATAAATGGATCTGCCATGCAAGATTCAGAGATTTGGGACTTTAAAACCCATGATGCAATGTCAGGTATGGTGGCACACACTTGTAGTCTGAACCTGAAGAAGGATAATCGAAGTTGCATGCTGATGTCTCTATGTACCCACGTGCAGAAGCAAACATTAAAAAAAAAAAAATTTCTTAAAGGATTACCACTATCCTATAACATTTTCATTCACAACTAAAGAAACTGTTTATTTTCAGAAAACCATAGTTAAGCCTAGAAGCAAACCAGTCGGAACACTAGTTGACTGAAGTTTACTTACAGTACACATCCACTCGGATTGACTTTATTGCTGGGGACCCCAAGCCGTTCTCTGCTTTACAGTAATAGCGGCCACCTTGGTGTCTCTGAATGTTGGTAATCCTCAACGTCTCGTTGAAGACACTTGAGTCTTGGAATCTGTCAGAGGCACTTCCTGCTGTTTTCGTCCACCTGATCTGAGCAAGCATCAACAAAGATTGTTACTTTAGGTTGGTTTTCCACAATCACACAGCAGTTTTTCATCCCAAGAACTGGCTTTCAGAGCCACTGTGTTGCCTTTCTGTCACATTAGTGGGAAATTAAAATATATGTCCCCAAATGAGCTACAAAGTTGCAAGTGCTAATGTCATCACCATAGAGTGCAAATCACTTAGAATCAACTGCATGGAATTTATCAATAGTCTAATCAGGTTTCAGGCAATACACAGTAGACACATGACTCAGTCTCTGTCTACTGAGCATTTCAATTTTGCTTATACGTTTCTGAACTTTGTAAGACACGTTTTTGTTATTTGGACCAAAGAGGTTCTCATTTCTTTTGGGACATGCTTCATCATTATTTTATTTAAAATTTTCTCTTTGGTTTAGATAATGTAGGCATATTACCATAATGGCTTATTGAGATTATGTATAATTTTACGCACCTGTTGGTTAAAAGAGATTTTGTTTTATTTAATGGCTTTGCTTTAATAGGCCTACAAATGATTTGCTACTTTGAAAATTGGAATTCACTTTACATCAATAATTATTTTCCAAAATGTGTAAACTTTTTCAAGGAGTGCAGTCCTATCAGACTGTCAAAACAATTTGAATAACTAAAATTGTCCATTATAAACAATACCATTCTTTTAAACACAGCTGTGTGCAACAGATTTTGTGTTTGCTAGCAATAACTACTGGTATTCAACTTAAATTTTGTGTGTTGTCATATATAAAACCTGAATAAAAGCCACATGCTGATATTGTATAGTGCTACAAAATAGAAAATGAAAACTATTTGCCTCACCCATATATTTAAAAAGAATTTATTCAGTGTTTGAAAACAACTAATGGAAATATTCTACTTAAATATCTATAATGTTTGAAATGTGTTGAAACAAGGAGAAACTGAAATAGGAGTTTTCAAACTTGAATTTGTATAATACAATCTTTAGCAATATTACTTTCACACACTACACACTAAAATCATAGTATAATGGCATTAAGCTGTCTTTAAAAAGTTTTTCACAACATAAAATAGCAGGATAAATATAATCATGTTTCCTCTGTAATGTAAAAGCAATAAAAAATGTTACCCAGAGATTACTAAACTAAAAGGGATAGTGAATATTTGTTCAAATCTTGGTATGTGTATGGAAAACTATAGGAAGTAAGTGTAAAATCCATAGCCAAGCAGTTTATTAATTATCTTATCTGTGAAGGCTGTAATGATGGTGATTTTTGCACTGAAAAGTCTAGGATTCTGTTTTCATTTAAACTTTAATATCTATAGGTAAAGAAATAAGGATTTTTACTTTATTTAAAAAATAGATTGTTGTCTTTAGTATAACACACACTAAAATTCTAGTTACTAAATAACAATTTTTACAAATGTTTCAATATAATGTTTAAAGCCAAGTCAGAAACCTAAGTGTTTCAGAATACAAAAGGTGTGAATTAAAAGTTATAGAAATAAGACAAAATGGCTGCCTAAAGAATGGGAAAAGATCTTCACCAACCTCACATCTGACAGAGGGCTGATCTCCAAAATATATAAAGAATTCAAGAAACTAGACATCAAAATACCAAACAAGCCAATAAACACTGAGCTCCAGAGCTAAACAGAAAATTCTCAAATGGCCAAAAGACATCTAAGGAATTGCTCAACATCCTTAGTCAGCAGGGAAATGCAAATCAAAATGACTTTGAGATATCATATTACACCTGTCAGAATGGCTAATATCAAAAACACTAACAACAGTTTATGTTGGAGAGGATGCTGAGCAACGGGAACACTCCTACACTGTTGGTGGGAGTGCAAACTTGTACAGCCACTTTGGAAATCAGTATGGTGGTTTCTCAGAAAACTGGGAATCAATCTTCTTCAAGACCCAGCTATATCACTCTTGGGCATATACCCAAGGAATGCTCGACCCTACCACAAGGTCACATGCTCAACTATCTTCATAGCAGCTTTATTTGTAATAGCCAGAACCTGTAAACAGCCTAGATGCCCCTCAACTAAAGAATGGATAAAGAAAATGTGGTACATACACACAATGGAGTACTACTCAGCAGTAAAAAATAATGACATAATGAAATTTGCAGGCAAATGAATGGAACTAAGAAATATCATCCTGAATAAGGTAACCCAGACTCAGAAGGACAAACATGGTATGTACTCACTCATAAGTGGATACTAATTGTAAAGCAAAGGATAACCAGAATACAATCCACAGCTCCAGAGAAGCTAACTAACAAGGAGGACCCAAAAAAGGATGCATGGATTGCCTTGGGAAGGAGAAATATATAAGATCTCCATGAGCAACTGGGGGTGAGGGGTGGACAATGGAGGGTAGAGGATCGGGGATGAGAACATAAGGGAATGGGATGGTCAAGCTGGAACAGGGACGGAGTGATAGAACAATGAAAGAGACATCATAATAGAGGGAGATATCATGGGGATAGGGAGAAACTGGATGCTACGGAAGTTCCCAGGAATCCACAAGGATGACCCCAGCTTAGACCACTAGCAATAGTGGAGAGGGTGCCTGAGCTGGTTTACCCTGGTAATCAAATTGGTGAGTATCCTAACTGTCATCATAGAGCCTTCATCCAGTAACTGATGGAAGCAGATGCAGAGATCCACAGCCAAGCAGCATGCCAAGCTCCAGGAGTCCAGTTGAAGAAAGGGAAGAGGGATTCTACGAGCAAGGGGCATCAAGATCTTGATGGAGAAACCTGAAGAGCCAATCGAACCAAGCTAGTGGGAACTCATGAACTTTAGATCAACTGTTGTGGAGCCTCCATGGGACTGGACTATATCCTCTGCATAAGCATGACAGTTGTGTAGCTTGATCTGCTTAAGGGGCCCCCTGGAAGTAGGATCAGGATCCATCCCTGGTGCATGAGCCGGCTTTTTGGATCCCACTACCTATGGTGAGATACCTTACATAGCCTTGATACAGGGGGAGGGGCTTGGACCTGCCTTTACTGAATGTACCAGGCTCTGTGGACTCCCCATGGGAGGCCTAACCTTGTCAGAGAAGGGAAATGGAGGAGGATTGTGGGGGAAGGATGGGGGGGGCGGGAGCAGGGAAGAGAGAGGGATCTGTGGTTGGTATGTAAAATGAACAAAAAATTCCAAAATAAAAAAAAATAAATAAAGCACTGAATGTTAAAAAAAGAGTTATAGATATGATCTAAGTCTTACAAATTTGTAAAATATGCTGTTAATATACATAATTTCTTTGGACAAAATTATTTTAGTACCACATATGGTTCAAAAGAGGAGGAGAAAAAAAAAGAGGAGGAGAAGTATATGTGAGAGAGTGGGAGAAGAAAAGAGGGAGAGCAGGTGAGAGGCAATTTTTTTTTGAGGTTAAAACAAACATTTATTTAACAAATTATATTAAGAATACAGCCACACAGTGAAACTCCCCTTTGCCAAGCAGTCACCTTGAATAAATACACAGGAAGGCAGCTGGACCCCAGCAGCTCACAGGCCTCTGAAGGGAAACAGCCTGGACTGGTGCTGATGGATGCCCCCCCCTTCCACCCAGAGCAGGGGAAGCTGGGCCGCTCTGCTGTGCCACGCCACCTGAGAGGGAGCTGGGTACAGGAACGAGGGCCCAGCTTCTTCGTCAGGCTCTGGGGGTCAGAGGGATGCAGAGCGATTCTGTGAATTTGGCACTTCAAGGCCTTTCCTACGACCTCAGCAGGAGAGATGCTCACAGGCTGGGGATCCTCGGGTCACAGGAGGCACAGCCTAAGCTCTCAGCCTGACCTGTGCCCAGAATCCACTGCCATGGTGAGGTGAATCCATAGCAAAAGAAAGCCCATCACAGGGATGGGCACAAAGGCCAGATGGTTGGCACAGGGGCTTTGGGGTCAGGTTCTGCCCCTGCTACTGGCAAGCTTACAGACATGGAGAGGCAATCTTGACACACAGACCCTAGTATCAAATTTTTGGTCACAGAAAAACTTGACATTTTTTAAAGTTGTTGAGGACCCCGAATTATTTTGTTCATTTTAGTTTTATTCATTTCTATGTTTAATTATTTGTGTTTTTCTTTTAAAGTTAACTTTTAATTGAAATAAAATTACATCACCCCCTTTTCTCCCTTTAGCTCCTCCCAAGTATCATCCCAACAACCCCTCCCATGTTCTCCCTACTCTCAAGCTGATAGGCTATTTTTCCTCTGATTATTATTGTTACATAGATAGATAGATACATAGGTAGATAGAGAGATAGAGATAGATACACACACATACATACATACATGCGTGCATGTATATGTAAGTGTGTGTGTGTATGTGTGTGCACGTGCGCATGCTCGTGATGCAATTAAAACATCTCCGAGCTTTCATCTCTCTCTAGTCAGAATGACTAAGATCAACAAAACTACTGTCAACAAACGCTAGTGAAGTTGTAGAGAAGGAGGAACCTCATTCACTTTGGTAGGGATGCTAATTGGTGCAGCCACTCTTGGAACAAGTGTGGAGGATTCTCTAGAAACTACAAATGAGTCTACTACATGCCACACCCATTGACACATGCCCAAAGGACTCAACAACATGCTCCACAGGTACTTCCTTAGCAATGTCCACTGCCACTCTACTCACAATAGCCAGGAAATGGAAACAACCTAAACATCCTTCAACAGGTGAATGAATAATAACAATGTGGTAAATAGATACAATGAAGCACTTTTCAACTGTAATTATTTACCCATTTATTTTTAACAAATAAAAACAGGTAACATTAATTCCCCATTTTAAATATACTGTTAAAGCTATGCCATGTTCACATAAGTATGGCTTTTAACTAGAAAACTGTATTTTCCAAAACAAATAAGAGTGCCCTAGTATACAGTGCCGTGACTCTCTTTAGTATCTGGTTTAGGAGAACCAAGTCAGGCAGAATCTCATAGCAGCTTCTGCATATGATATAATCAAGATGTTTTCTTTTTTGCAATTATACAAAGAAAAATCTGAATCCACACTGATGTTTAGTCAGAAAGGTATGACTATTCAATAGCCTTTTCAGAGAATCATATATCTTCTACACTAAAACTCCACAAGTGGTAGTTTTTCAACATTTTTGCTCAGTATAATCTAAAAACTACACCAAAAGTCTTTCTATAGTCTATTATCTGAAGACCCATCAGTCAGTTTTTCTCCTTGAATGGATCTTTTATTCTGCATTATTTTGTACCATTGTACATTAGTCATTTGGGAAATACCCACTGAGCTACAAAGTTCTAAAAAAAAGTTACTAGTACCAAATTTCACCATTATATGATACAATTGAAATCACATGTAATAATTCCAACACTAGACTCCTCATTAGAGCCTTTAAATGTGCAAAAGCCATTATATTTTCTTTCTCAAATTATATATTTTTTCTATTAAGACCATGTCTTTATCATCAGTAAGATATGTAAATTGTCTTGAGGGTAATAGGGCATGGTCATTTAATTCATTAAAAAATGTTTAGAAAGCACACAAGTTTGCATCACCACACTTTTAATAGTGACTCTTTTAAGTAAAATACCCAGGAAAAGAAAGTGGCTAGTTCATCCCAAAGCACAACCAGATGAATCTTTTCCCTGAGAGTACTGTCCAGTTTTAGCAAGCAACAATTTTTTTTTTAATTTTCTCTTTTGTCACTCAGAGCATTAAAAATAATGAAGCTTCAGAAAGTTAACATTGCTCATTTTTATGGATTTACCAGAAAAATATTTTAACACATTATAATTTTGTGCTGAAGCATGTGGCTTTGGGAAAAAAGAAGTTGGTATTAAGCTGACATCACTGCTGTGCTTTTGCTCGAGTGACATCTGCTCACCCCTCAGTTGCTTTACACCATCCCTGCAAATGTTATACAGCAACACAAATGTCATTTTTTCCCTCATAATCACTTTAAGGATCACAAGCCATCCCCAGAGAGATTTGTAGCCATCACCTTGAACACACTTTTTGTTAAGAGTACAGAAACAGTTACACAAAAGGAGATGTAGAAAATCACACTGGTGGCATTTTTAAGAAAAAGGAAGGGAGGATTGTTTACAAAAGAGCATGGAAGCAATGGAATGTGTATGCATAGGGAAGAAACAGGTGTTTCTGTAAGTGGCCTCTGATGCTAAGATACATTCCAGGTGCACTAGAGACTTAAGTGTGCAAAACTGATGTCTTGATAGTCCCTAAAATCAATGATAGAAATTACTGTGGTGCTATAGTGACCAAGATTTCAAATCTAAGCCTTCCAAATCTTAAAATAGTAACTATGAGCTAAGTCCTCTGCATATATGTTATGGTTGTCAGATTGGTGCTCCTGTGAGATGCCTAACAGTGGGAGTGGGAGTGTCCATGACTCTTTTGCCTGCTTTTGGGACCCTTTTCCTCCTACTGTGCTGTCTTGTCCAGCCTTGACAATAAAGCATGTACCTAGTCTTATTGTAACTTGTATATGTCCTGTTTGTTTGATATCCCTGCGAGGTCTGCTCTTTTCTGAAGGGAAATGGAAGAGGAGTGGATCTGGGGGAGAGGGCACGGTGGGATGGGAGGAGAGGAGGGAGGGAAAATTGTAGTCAGGATGTAATATATGAGAGAACAATAAATAAATAAAAAGGAAGGAAAGAACGAACAAAGGAATGAACGAAGGAATGAAGGAAGGAGCAAAGGAAGGAAGGGAGAAGGGACTGGTGCTGAGAAAGTGGTTGTGATTATTGAAGAAACTACACTATTCAAAATCTCCTGCTTTATATTGGGTCACTAGGAGTAGTGTTAAGAGAACGATATCTTGCCTATTAAAGAACTCATTACGTAAAATATTCAAATTCATGTGAAAGGAGAAAGTCTAACTGATAATGTCACTAAGGGGTTTATTGATTGAAAACAACCACAGAAGGGACTGTTTCCAAGGGTCATTTCTTTAAAACACACAGACACTGACCAAATGAGGTCCCAGGGGGCAGCCTCCATCTTGAGCTGGCAGCAAAATGTGGCAGCATCATTCACGCAGTACTGGTTTTAGAGTCCTGATGGAAGCAAGAGCAAGGCGGGTGGTGGAAACAGAATGCCAAGGTTGCAAAGGGTAATGAGGCCAGAGGATGAGAGCGAAAGGGAGGGTCTCTGAAAGAGCACTGCCAGGCCAATGTGTAAATTAGAACTTAAGTTGTCAGGAGGCCATGGTGTTGATGATGCTGGAAGCATGCAACATCCATGAAGGTAATCTCCATGCAGGGAGTAGAGCTGGCTCAAGGGAGAGGCTCTGTGTGCTGTAGGAGTCAGAGGTAGAGAAGCAGGGCTGCCTGATACTTTTGGAGCACAGTAAATTCAATCATGATCCCCAGGTGGAGGATTTGGATTTGCAAGATTTGAAATGTAATGTACGAGAGAAGAATAAGGAAAAGAAAAAGGAGTAATTCAATGAATATATAAATCATTTTATTCATGTAGATCAGAATATATAATAAAGAATGTCAAAATTTATGGGTAGCATTCAATTACATATATCATATTTAGATACATATATTTATAGTGTAGTAAGTGAATAAGAATAGCAAGATCAGAAAATTGGGGTTTAGAAAGGAAACATCAATGAATATGATGTAGGTCAAAAAATTTAGAATTTTCCTTTCAAGAATACTCATAAAAACAAGAGGAAATAGTTTATCTCCCAGTCAGAAACAATGGGAAGCCAGCAAAGCTGAAAAAATAAAATGGCAAAAATTTCTTTCAGAAAATTTCATGAATGATGCGATAGACGCAAATATTCTTACTTTGACTTAGTAATTGTCCAACTACAAGTTACTTTACTCTTCTATTTGCATAAGAAGAAATAAAACAAACTTCCTGCCTAGATACAAAAGGGCTGAGAAAATAGGTTGTTGTTTGCTTAGTATGCATCATGTGAATGTGCGTGCTTGTGCATGAACACACACACACACACACACACACAGTCATACACACTCATACACAGAGGTTAATGCTCATGAGAGCTGAAACTAAATCAAGTGTAATTTGACAATCAAAATATAAAAAAATCAATTATTCTGTGAAAACAATATATATTTGTATATAATTAGACAACTAAGCATGGTAAAGGTAGTAAAAATTTCTTCCTTTGGTAATTAAAACAATTGAATGTCCATCTTCACTTGTTTAACTGTAAACAGACAATGCTTTTGCTATAACCTACTGGCCTGAAGGCATCCTCCCTGAGGACTAGCTCTCATGGTATCAGAGGGCACCATGCAAGATTCAAAGGAGAGAAGCACTCAACAGTCCTACCTATGACACCTACGAAGCACAACAACCAGTATAGAACAATTACCCTAAGGGTTCAGTAGCAGCACACTTACTTGGGTGGTAACCAACATCATTCTAACTGGACTTAGGACCTGCTCAACAAGAGAAAAATCATGTATGGGACTGGAAATATAACCAACTACCCAGGGCTAGTGGAGTCAAGGATCTAGGAGATGAATCTACAACCACTACTATATAAAACTGGTATGCCTTGAGCTCCATTCGAAATATTTGTATACCATTCATCAAGGGAATGCCTCTTTGTAACAGATGGAGACCATAAAAGAAAACCACAACCAACCAAAATGCACAGTTGTAGAGCCTAGTTCCAATGGACACACTCAAAACACAACTTCTACACCTAAGGCTCAGGGATCACTGTGGAAGGGGGGGGGGGGCAGAAAGATTGTAAGAGCCCCAGAAATACGGAATTTGCTGTTAAACTATCTCCTAGAAATGTCAGAAGACCCACAAAGTCTCACTAACATGGCTGATGAAACATGACCTGAACAAAGAAGACATCAATAGATGTGTTAAAGTGGATGGGGAAAGCTCACTAAACTTCAGCCCTAGATGAAGAACTACAAATGACTAGGGAATGAAAGAGTGGGAGAGGTAGTCTTCCCCATGGAAGAGTACACCAACTGGTTATCCAATATCAAAGGGTCAGTCCAGAAAACACACACACACACACACACACACACACACACACACACACACGTATATGTGCATGTATATAGCTTTTATATACACATTACTTATATACATGCATACATTATGCAGACTGAGGAAGCTCTATGTATTGTGTGTGCATATTCTTATTTTCTAATTCAAATAATACCAATCTAAAATTTTTTAATAAAAAAATATATTTTCCATTGGTCTTATTCCTAGTTTTGCTAAGAAATGAAAGTTGTGTATTGGAAAAGAGCACGTCTCTTGATGCTCTTCACAAGTCTCTGTGTTGGGTGATCTTGAAGGTGAATTTTCTCATCCCCTCCCAGGAATGATAGTTCGAATTGGCTTTGGCTGTTGGTCACAAAAACACCAGGAAAAGAACAATACTACAAGGCAGAACTTCTCCCCTGCACTAGGACTACAAACATTCTGTTCCAGATGGGAAAAGCTCCACAGTTATAGATAGTCATTTATTTCTGAGTCAATGTTTCCATGAGCTTGCTTTCCATAACAAATCAGCTTTTGGTCCAAATTAAAAAGCACCAAAGTAAGACAGATCTCTATAAATTTGGGCCTGTCTCAATAAACGAACAAGCAAGCAAAAAGACAAGACACCAAGATGGAGCAGAAATGTGCTAAAGGTGAAATTCTGCTTTGCTATTACAACATTTCAGCTTGAGATGCACTCTTAAAACAGTAGGTGGATGATCACCTGAGCAATGATATGTTGAATTGGGGTAGCCATGCACTGACTAAAACCTCTAGGTTTGATAGCTATGGAAAAAGCAGACAGGTAAAACTAAGAAATGAGTGGCTCGGATAAAATTTAAGTTCATTCCTTCAACTTGGAAATAAAATTCTTAACACTTTGATGTCTTAGCTTTTATCAGACTTTATGTGCAGGTATCTTGGCTTGTCCACTTCTCACATAATCTGCTAAGCCCTAAAAAATTGAGAATGTAAGACCTTTCTACTACTCAGGATTATTTTCTTAAAGTATTTATTGTTAAAAAATGTATATGATGCAAAGGGAAAGTTTCCCTGTAAATGTGCTTCACCTTTACTTCTGTTATATAACTTCCCTGAATCTGATAATTGGGAAATTCTATTTTTTCTTTAAAAAGATTTTTAAAAATAATTTCCTTATATTTTTGTTTTTGAGCCTAGCCTTTAATGCCAGCCTGGTCTGCAGAGTGAGAACCAGGAAAGGCACAAAGTTACACAGAGAAATCTTGTCTTGAAAAACAAAACAAAAAAATTTTTTTTCTTTGTATTTTAAGATTATAATATAATAACATAATTTCTACCTTCCCTTCCTTCCCTCCAAATTCCCCTTGTACCCTGTTGCTCCCTTTCAAATTCTTGGCTTATTATTTTCTTTTATTGATGTAATAGAAATATATATATATATATATATGCATATATATAAACCATGTATATAAAGTATATATGTAATTTGCTAGACTGTATTTAATAATTAGAAGATATATCTTGTCATTATATCAATGTTTTATATGCCATATTTACATATATACAATTACATATGTATATTATATCACACACACCATATATATCATAATAATTAAAGGTTGGAAACCAGTATTGGAAATGAAGTCATGGATAAAATGGACAGAGAAAAATGCAAACCAAATCATTCATCTATAACACTTAAAGAGAGAGAAAAGCATTATTGTTACTAGTGATTCAGTAAAATAAAGATCAGGACAGGCACTGAGCAAAATTTTAAAACAACAGAATGCAAGTAATGCAGTTTCAGTGAAAAATTCCAACAGTTTCTTAGGGGACTAAGAAAGTCAGTAACACAAGGAAAATAGTGAGGAAATCAGCAAATACAATGAACATGTAACTTATACGTATATAAAATATTCCATCCATAGAATAATAGACTTTTCCTTATGTTTTTAAATATTTTGCAAATTGATGATATAACTGGCACCCAACGAAATCCTAATTAATTTTTAAAAGTAGAGATAGTACAGATAACTGGATTTAATTTATTGTAGTTACAAATAAGCTTAAAAGGGTAACCAATACATGGAGAAACAAGAATTGTTTAAAGAGAAAATTTTGAAAGAAAGTCCTTATGGTGAAATCAAGGGATAGAAAGCTATTTCTGGATAAGAACCTATTGCTGCAGTATATGTAGTCTATAGAGGAAAATATAAAATCAACAACCATCTGTGCAAAGGAATGAATGAACAAGCAAACAGCATTTCTGTAACTATGTTTGCTGGGCTCTAAACTACTGAGTGTTCAACAATACACATAGAACTGATTCTTATTTTCAACATTTTCCTGGGGTTTCTTTTATGATAGGTTGGTGGCCTTGTGGGTAAAATGGACATAAATTATATGAACAAGGCTTCATAAGTAATTCAGTACTGGATCACTAGCATTTAAATAATACATACAAATTTATTGAACGGAACTATACTACTTGAGTTAAAATTCAGGTTTTTGTGTCATATAAAGCTAAGGAGCAGGCTAGCTGTAAATAAATCAGATTCACTGTCAGTTACTTATGCAAGGGGAAAGATAGTCTATGCTGGTTAACAGAAATCTAATGTGAGCCCGACCAATGCTCACTTAATGGTCCTGCGACATTAAGTAATTGGGAACTCAGATTGGTTAGCAAATTCCACTTTTTGAGTTGTTTGAGTTCAAGGCCCAGAACAGCAGCTATCCACCAACCATTCATGTCTCTTTCCTAGCATAAGGAAAGAGGAAGATCCGACACCTGCTAGTAATCTTTTACAAATTCTGAGAAGCCATCTACAGCATAGTTGAATTGAAATGCTTATCTATAAGAAAGTTTGGAAAATAAACATTTCTCTGAAAACATAATATACTTATTAAAATCTGATGGTTCTATAGCTTTTGAAAAACAAGAAATGACTATTTGAAACAATTAATTCCACATGGGACCCAGCAAATATCCGGTTTTCAGATATATTAATTATTCAATATTCTTGTATTTAAATCCTGTTACAACAACACAATATGAGCTTCCCATAAATAACAGGAAGAGAAAAAGGAAGGCACTAGATTTAGGGTGTACTTTTTGTGTAATTTTTTTACCTAAGCTGAAGAAAAGAGAGGAGATCTGCTTAGGGTCCAGACCACAAAACCTCTCTAAGGCAAAGTGGTTCCTAACTGAATATTCTGTTTTGTTTTGTTTTATTTTATATCACAATATAATTGAAACATCATTGCTTTACATACCTTTAAATAAAACCATTATTCAGTCAGATAATCTTAGGAAAGCACTCAATACCATAAAACACAGATGGAAACTCTTGTTTTTGACTTTAATAAGCATATTATACAGACGCTACACAGACAGTTTGAGCTAAGAATTCAGGATTTCTGAGACCTAGGTTCCATCCTTTCACTGATGCTCAGTAAATGACAGTCCTTCAACTAGAATTACTTTCTATTAGTTGTCAATGAGTAAATCCAAATATACTCAGGTCAGTCTACAGAGAGGAAGCTGAGCTTGCCTGAATATTGTTTGGACTTTGAAAGAACATCCTGTAGCAGAAGGAAAAAGACCAGAAAAGAGATAAGGTAAACATCATCTGAGCTGCCATAATTATCAGGAAATTTGGGTACCAGAGTCGTGAGAAGCTGAACCTGAAAGTCCACTTAAAGAGCATCAGCCTGAAAGGGTATAAAGGAATATCCACAGTAGCAATTATGAACAGACTCTGTTCATTAGAGCTTTGAAAATAAAGGTTATCCTCATCTCTTGTGCTGATATCAGGGAAAATTACACAGAGATAGGTTCTCTATGAATTATTTAGTACAATAAATAGAATCCTGAATGGCACAAGACTCTAGATAATACAGGTTAAATTTTTAATAAATTGTATCAGCCTGCAGTAAATTATGGCACCACGACACTTGCTTCTAATTCTGCTTTTATAGGAAGAAATACAGTTTTCTGACAAGGTGATGAAAATTTAACCTGAAAGTTTCTATGTACAATGAATAAAGTGCTGGGCTTTTTTTTTCTACAACCAGATTGCTAGGGATCATGATTGCTACTATGATTATATACACTGCCACTACAAATAATATATAGGTTTAAGACATTCTAAACATGAGTGTCCATATCACACACACATGCACACATATGTATACTCTCTCCCCCTACACACTCAGATCCACATTCTCACATAGAGACTCTCTCTCTCTTTCACACACACACACACACACACACACACACACACACATATACACATTCTCACATAGAGACATACACAAACACACACTCACTCTCTCTCTTGCACACACACACACACACACACACACAGACACACACACACACAGAGACACACACACACGGACTGAAAATAAAAAGAAACAGTGAAGACACGATTATTCCTAACACTAGATAAGGCCTAAAGCGAAAAGCACTATTTTTTTTTAACCTTTTAAAACTGATCAACATATATAACTCATAAATGTGCATAACTATCCTATACACCCTTTCTTTGGGGTTAAACTTAGAAAGTTGTTCACCTCTTCTATGTATAATTAATAGTATATTCCATAGAAACTTAGTGCTTATAGATTAATGACATAAGCTTTTTTTCTTAATATGTGTTAATTGACTAGACTGTTCTTTGACAATTTCATGCATGAATATAACAAACCTTGCTTACTCATGTTCCCATCTTCTATTATTCCTCTCCCATCCTTGTTGTGCCCTCCCCCCCACAGGTCCTTTTCCTACATTCATGCTTTTTTTCTTTGAGATCTATGATTTTAACTAAGAATATCTGTAGGGCAATGGTTTAGGACTATGGAGCTTGGTGAACTCCCTGAAAACAATGACTGTTGCTCCCTCAGAATCCATCAGCTACCAGTAGTTCAGTAGTATGGGACAGGGCCCATAAGCCCCTTCCTGATCTATGATTGGTCATTGATAGGCCATTCTTGTGTAGATCGAGTAAAGGTAACTGTACTTGCTATGAGACCATGTTTACAAGGGTTGTGCCATGCCTTGAGTACAGTGTTTAGTGGTCCTGTTGTGGAATATTATTTTAAGATGTGTTTCATTTATTTTTGCTGGGGAATATTTATTTTAATGATTCAAAGATGTGCTGCATTCTTTTATGTTGCATTTGTTTAACTCTGAAGCTGTGTTACTTTGCCTATCTAAAACATCTGATTGGTTTAAATAAAGAGGTGGACAGCAAATAGCAAGGCAGAAGAAAGGATAGGTGGGGCTGGCAAGCAGAGAAAATAAATAGGAGGAGAAATCTTGGAGGAAAGATCAAGGAGCAAGAAAAGAAGGGCCCAGCCACCCAGCCACACACAGCCAGATACAGAATAAGAAGGGAAGAAAAGATATACAGAAATAGAGAAACATAAAAGCCCACAGGCAAAAGGTAGACAGGATAATTTAAGAAAAGCTAGCAAGAAACAAGTCAAGCTAAGGCTGGGCATTTATAAATAATTCAAGAATTAAGTCTCCGAGTGTGATTATTTCGGAGCCGGGTGGTGGGCCCTCCAAAAAGCCAAAAATCCCAAAGAGTGAAAAACAACCAACTACACAGCCCTTTTTCTGATCTCCCAGCTCTTGCATCCATCCTTTCTACTCCCTCTTCCTCAGCATTATCTGAGCCTTAGAGTGGATGATATAAATGTCCTGTTTAGAGACATCCATGGTATATTCCACTAAAACCAGGAATAAGACAAAGGCATCTATCGCTCCATTCCTTTCAACACAGAGGTTGAAGTCATTGCTAGAGGAACAAGCCAAGAGAAGGAGATAAAAGAGAAACAGATATGAACGGAAGAAGCCAAAGTCTCCTTATTTGAAGATAGTGCTTTCTATACATAAAAGACTCAAAAGATTCTTATCATAAGACTTCTACAACTGAAAGTTTCTGCAAAATGGCAGAATACAAAAACAAGTAGCTTCCTTTTATATCAATGACAAACATACTGAGAGATTGGTGAAAAATCTCATTCACAATTGCTAAATAAATACTTAAAATACTTTGATAAAAACCTATCTGATTAAGTGAAAAACCTGTTTAGCAAAAACATTAAAACACTGAAAGGAGAAACAGAGGAAGACACTAGAAAATGGAAAGACCTCCCACGATCATAGATGGGCACAATTAGTATTGTGAAAATGGCCATTCTACTAAAGGGAATTACAAATCTAAAGCAATTTCAATCAAAATTGCAGCTTCATGTTTCACAGAAACAAAGACAACACAAAAATTCACATGGAAACATGACAGACCCCATGTGCTAGAGGTGTTACAATGCGTTGATTCTATTACAATGCAGAGCCATAGTTATAAAAATGGCGTAGTACTGATTCAGACAGTACATCCAGAGAAAAGCCAGCACAACTACAGGACCTGACTTTTGACAAGGAGTCCTAACATACACTCTAGAGGAGAGGCAATATCTTCAACAAATGATGCTGGGGGATCTAGATAAATAGACGTGGAAGAATGGAATTAGATCCTGTTCTTTACTATGCACAAAAATCAACTCTAAATAGACCAAGGTCCTTAGCAAAAACCCTGAAACTCTGAAACTGCTAGCAGAAAATTAAGGAATACACTAAAAGATACAGGTGTTAGGTTAAGGCTTTCTAAATAGGTTTCTATTTGCTCAGTAAATAAGGTCAACACTTGACAAATGGGACTTCATGAAGTTAAACTGTTTCTGTACACCAAAGGAAACTATCAGTCAAATAAAGAGGCAGTCTACATAATGGGAGAAAACATAAATTTGCAACAGACATATGGCAGAGAATTAATACTTAGAATATAAAAAAGCTCAATAAACTATTCATAAAAAACAAACAACCCAATCAAAAACCTGCACAGAGAATATCAAACAAAGAAATATTAATGACTACTGGCCACTTGAAAGGTATTCAACATCTTCATCAGAGAAATGCAAGTTAAAACTACTTTGAGATTCCTTGTCACCCCTGTAAGAATAGTTATTAAAAAGATATCAAATGACAGTAAGTTCAGGCAACACTTGGAGGTTGGGGAACTCTTAGACACTTTTGGTGGTAGTATAGACTGATGTGATCCCTATATAAATCATTTAGAGGATTGTCACAAAGTTAAAGCTGGAATTAACATACTACTCAGCTGTATCAGTGTAGGGCATATGCCTAAAGGACTCCATATCCTACTACAGGACACTCATCTACGATCGTACCTACCCTATTCACAATAACTAGGAAATAGAGTCAACCTATTGATATCCATCCACAGATGAATGGATAATGAAAATGAAATATATTTTGAACAGGAGTAGATAATATTAGGGAAAATAACAAAAGGCAAATTTTGTATTCCAATTTATAAATTGCTATTGAATTTAAAAATAGGAGCATTTTATATTGGATTAAAATAAACACAAATAAGTGGAAAACAGTGAATTCATTAGAAAAAGTATCCCAAACAACAAACAATTTAAAAAAAAGAAATTATGATAAATATGTAAAATATATCTCAAGACATATGTACATAAATAACACACATATCTCTCTATATACATGTATATGTTGTAAAAAGAATGCAAACATAATTGAAATGCAAATATTCAAACTTTAGTTTTATCAGAGACTCATTTTTAGCAAATTATTCCATATCATTAGACAAATACAGAGAAAATGAAAATGTTCTTTCTCTTGCAAATGAAATGGAAAGCATTGAGCTGCTTCCTTACACCTTATTCCCTCTTGGTCTCTCTTGGTGGGTTCTACTTCTTTAGTGACCTCTCTCTGCCCCAGTGTCTTACTGTGTGACCCTTCTCCATAACACGCACTTTTTCAGTCATCCCCCAAAGCACCTTTAAACACTTTTGTGCATGGATGACTCAAAATAATTACTATAGTTCAGACCTCTTGCTTGAACCCCAGATTTTTGTCTGTCAGCTGCTTATCTTGGATCTGAACTATAACATATCTAACAGGAACATGTGATCTATCCTCCAAGTTGGTCTTCACATCGTTTCCATCTCTATTATTGGTAATGACATTGTTCTAGAAATTCAATTTAAAACTTTCCAGGCCAGGTTATGTTGATGAAAAAGAGGATTTAAATAAAACCACAAAGTCATATCGCTGATCTTTGTTAAAATACAGTAAAATTTCAAAAAAAAAAAAAAAAGACAAGAAGATAAAATAAGGGTTCTGGAGATACAGTTCACTTGTAGATACTGGCCTAGCATGCATGGAGCCCTGGGTTTAATTTCTAGCTATTTCACACCGCTCCTCAAAAAACCAAACAACAATTAGTTTCATGATAGACTTAATTTGCTTGTTTGCTTGCTTGTTTGATTATTTGTGTTTTTGAGATATGGTTTCATGTAGTTCTGGTTGACTTTAAACTCACTATGTATACAGGGCTAGCCTTGAACTACTGATCCCACACATTAGAGCTGAAATTACATGTGTGTAAGATCATGTCCCACCTCTTCTGATAGAATTTAAAATGGGATTTTATGAGTGATGAATTGGTAACATAGTCATTTATTTATTTCTCATATATTTCAGAAAAACAAGAGATCACACTTAAGTTCAGTGATTCATGGTGGAATCTTAGGACTCAGTTTAAGGTCACAGTTATGAGTGTGTTCTGGAACAGTGAAAAGCCCCAAAGAATGTCAGCAAAGGGGAATAAAAGTATATAAAGCAATGATTCACACAGGGTAAGTTTAGTTCTACCAGCATGGAATTATGACAACTATTAGGATTGTTGTTTACCAAGGAAAATTATTAGAGACCTAGTTCCACATCATTCACTAGTAATTAGTCATCCTATACCTCTCCTATGTCAAAATGTCAGTCTGTCAAGTGTAGTATGTGTTCAGCATAAACATTTAATGGACATAAGCAATTTAGGCACAAGGAGCCCCTCAGCAGTTAGTATACGACAGAGATAGTATTGAAGTTCAAATTCCTAGATGTCAGTGAAAGTAAAACCTCACAAAAGGTTCCTCTGAGTGTGAAATTGCCAGGATTTCAGCAGTAACTACTCGGCATACATGCATATCATGTTAACCATATTAAATAGGCATTCTCCAGAAATTCCTTAAGAAAGAGTAGAATGGAGATATTTATGTTTTCATCTATTCTTGCTTGGAGGTTTAAGAACAAATGCTTTAGCCACGCTTTCATAGTCCACGATAGGTGTTAGGCCAACTCCTAGGTAGAAGTCACACACTGTAGACAGAACCCCTGTAGTGCCCTAGAGGTGCGTGCTATTTGAACATTCTTCAGAGCTAGGCTTCTCGACGGCACTGCATCACAACTGTCTTGCTTGTTTATGCTACTGTGTTTCTACATCTAGAAATCATCAGCCAAGTACAATTTTGTCATGAAAATTTAAGCACAATATAAGAAATATATTTTTAATTTTGAAGACTTTATAAACAAAAGGTAGGCCTGGTACTCTAATGCAAAATAATGAAAGTAATACTCCTCAATAATTAACTAGAACTGCTCAAATAAATAAAGAGAACTGCATGAACTGGAAATGTTGAATTTAAGCCACCTAAAAGATTTGAGTAACATCTCAGGAGAGAAAGAATAAACTACTAGTTTAAAAAATCATCAAACTAAGACTTTAGTAGCCTCTAGTGGAAAATCACAGTTTAATCATCACTGTGTCATTTTTACATAGGGCAAGTGCTGTTAACGACATACAGTATATTCCAAACACATTTTTAGTTGTGGTACTATGAGTAAATATGGGGGAAGGGTGGTATTAAACTTTTATTATAATGCTTCTTCTAGAACTTTAAAGGTTTTCTTGATTTAAACTAACACTTTTACTGTGATTAATCAATATTGATTTTCCCTAAAATTTACAAATCAAGGACTGTTCGTAAATGCCACAGCTGAATGGCATTCCATCTTCTTTTTATAGGTTTCTTCAGGGAATTTTTTCACCATCATTCTCAATCTTGTTGGAAGTGGAGCAGTGATTTCTTTAATGTCTTTTATAATAAAATATAATCTAAATTAACAGTATTGCATACACTGCAGAGTATTAGAAAAGAAATAAAAAACAAATTGCTCTGTTCCATTCACTCCACAGCAGCAATCTATTGAAGCTTTATTTAATTAATTCATAAGGTAATCAAGTGAATGCCTTACATTTAAAGAGAAAAATAATGTAAACCCAGCACACTTATGGGATACTAGTAATATCTTTGACACATAGAGATTTGATATATTTTTATAAATACAATAGTTTAGAGTAGTCTCAACAAGAAAACTTATTTAGGGTGGGCAAATAAGTAATGCAATTACATTTCATGTATTCTAAAAGTTAATCTAAAATAGTATTCAAAAATTACACCTAATTGGCCAAAGAAAGATTTTTTTTTTAATGGAATCATCTTGTTCCTTGTAACTTTTTGTTTGTGGAACCTAACAGAAAATAGAACCTGAAATGAAAAATATTATCTTCAATTACTATCTTATATATTCAAGGAATGGATAAATCTTTACCTCACTTCTTGCTACCAAAATATTGTAATGGCTTACAGAAGGTCAAGCCTAAAACAAAAGCATGCATTATGGGAGTTTGGAAACATTGAGGATGAAACACTTAACTATCAGCTTTAAAAGTGAATTGAACACAACATCCAAGTGACTGAAATTTGTCAACAATATATACAAAACTGAACTAATGGGTAAGAAATACTGTGATTGAGGCAGGATATCTTTGTTGTTGTTGAGAGGGTCACTGTCTACCTGTGCATGAAGCTGGATATCTTTGTTGTTGTTGCTGAGAGTTGTCACTATACATCCTGGTACTCAGTATGAACACCAGGCTGGCCTCAAACTCACAGAGGTCCTCCTACCTCTGCCTCCCAAGTTGTAAGATTAAAGATGATGTGTTCCAAGTTTAGAACCCACAATCACAAAACACTGATAGTTATTTGGGGTATGTTTGAATGATTTCTTCTCACTAGATTAATGTTAGTACTAAATGCTCCTAGAATTTCTTATTTGTGTATTTGTTTTTTATATTGTAAATTATGCATTAAATTATAAAATTAATAAATTGTTACTAGATCCATTAAATTATATTTATTATTTTGTTTAATTATAATAAAATTTATTAGTAATAAATTACAGAAAAAGAAAAAACAAGAAAGAATACTATGCTGATTCTTTCTTTCTATCTCTCCATAACTGTTTTCATATGAAAAGCACCAGTGAACCCTACTTTCTTGTCTTCAGGTGATAAACCTGAGAATCAGAAAGGTTGACAAACCTTCCCAAGGCCACACAATTAATGGTGGCTCCAGAACTCTACAAAGCTTCCATATCACAGTATTTCTCCTAAGATTTATGAAGGCATAGTAAGGACTTACCCTGGTCCATGCTTTAGTAATATATCTAATATGGTATTCCAGATAAATAATGTCAGTTAAATGTTTTATTTTATAATTGAGGAAAACTGAATTTTTCACAAGAGCCCACATATTAGTATGTAGTGGAGATGGGATCCACACCATCTAAATCCAGAGGCTAAGCCATGTTTTTTGGTATTTAGAAGAAGCAGATCTCCTCGCTCAACTCAGGAACATTTTCAAACTATTAAAAATAAAGTGAAAGTTGTTGGCTGTGATTTAATTTCTGGGGAAGAGGAAACATTTCTGATTTGTTATAAAATTTCTTATACATATTCATATATCTACCAGATTCTTTTTTCTTAATTGAAACCAAGAAAAAGAATAAAACACAAAGAAATCCTTTATAGTATATTGCTGGAGATTTGTGGACTGATTGATGTTTAGAAAAAACAAAATAATGAAATTAGAATAGCAACTTGAATCGAAGCTAAGCAAAGACTAGCGAAAATCAAGATAGTAAATCATACACATATATAAAAGTTTAAGCATAGAATTCATATGTCAGAGAAATCATGGAATTTTGTCTGATATTGGCTATTCCCCTTAGTGCAATATTTTCCACTTCACACATTTTCATGTACGTGTCATAACTTCAATATTACTTCCAGTTAGCTAGGATCTTTCAATTCAGATTCCATAAGGTAAAACAAAATGCATTTATGTGACTCCACTGCATGAATATGGTAAAGCTAAATTATATAAATAAGAGTTAAGAAACAAATTAAAGAGAAGTGATATATTTTGTGAGAAATATTTTTTTTTTGTAGTTGAAAAACATTTTACAGTTAAGGTACCTATTGTTATCACATTAATTATTAACCTATTAGATCATAAGTAAGTATTTTTATTGAGTTACAGATTAGGAGGGTATTTTGGCACTCTAATAGAAGCAATTCTATTAGTGGTCATCTGCATTGGCATTAATTTTTGGTTTTCTTCCTACATGCAGACTTAGAAATTTCTACTGTAGTTTTTGCACTGAGTTTAGTAGATTAGCCCATTTGTGCTTAGAGAAGCTAGAGTGGACTCTATCACCTGCAACTAACTGAAATTAACCCCCTCACATTATTTTTACCTTCTCTCTATCAGCTTCATTTTTCTAAGCCAGGCTTAGTGAAATACAACGTAGTATCAGAGCTCCGATGCTATATATCAACATCTTCTATCCAAATGCAGCTCTCTTTGGATCACACCGTCTCCTGTGGCCAGGGAGTACATCATATACCACAACTACAAATAAACACCATAGCTTCAACTGCCCAGGACAATGGACATATTGACAGATGACCATCACTACCTAAACATAATCAGGGAGTTTGAATTCCAATTCAGTGATTTTAATGGGAGTAAATAAAATGTTATAATTTAGGAGGATTTGGGGAACCAAAGGGAAATGAAATTCTCCACAAAGTGAACACGTTCAACTTGTTCAACTAAACTGAAGCATTATTTGAAGCTGTGTGAGACACAAAGAGGTGCCTCTACAGTATTCATAGACTTCAGTGTATTTTCACCTGAAAGCAAATTATCGTAAAAGAACTTCAGCCAGTACTGAAATGATCAGTACATTTTTCTCCAACTGTTTTTTGATAGGAGTACTTTCTTGAATATTTAATCACTTCAGCCAACTATTGCACATTTGTATCATTGGTAAAATTGTGTCTAATGAATAAATTAGTGTTCATATGTATAATCATTTGAACATGCAATTATAATATGTAATTATATGATTATAGGGTATAATGACATGATTAAATCCATCATTATCTTATTGATTCTTAGCACAGTGTGGTATTTGTTAGAGACCTGAAAGACAAAGGATAAAGCTTCACTCAATCAGTTGTCCTTTGAATTGTTTATTTTAGCCACTTAATATTTTGGAAGGAAATAATGGCATAAATCACGTTTCCACATGAGCACAGAACAATTTTGGCTCTATTAATATTATGACATGCCCAAACACATATTAGTGATAGATTACCACACCTTGATTCAATCATTTAGTTTACTAGTTGGCACATTTATTATTCGTGTGGGTTTGTTTTGAAAGGTGTTCTCTTTTGGAGACACTGTGTTGCTGAGTAGCATAGGATGCCTCGAACTCAGGATCCCTCAGGTCCTGCCACACCCAAGTGTGAGGATTATAGGTCTGTGCTGCAACGCCAAATTTACTTGTATGTTTTAGCTCGTGGGCAGTTTAAAATGTATCTTGAAATGATCATAGGAATCACAATGTCCACATCTTTTAAGAGGAGTGATTTGTTTTCTTTTTTATCTTTTCTTGAAACATCATTGACTGATAATGTGAACAATTGATATCAATTTAGACACTGTAGGTTGATGACACAGATTTCTCTATTCTTCATAAATCTTTGATAAATGAATACACTATAATACTGGCAAGCTTAGTATGGATAGTTTATTTAAAACAAAATGAAACCAGAGTGTGAGGTAAAGATTAGAGTCTTGGCATTGTCTTGGGAGGGTCCCATCCTTAAAATGAAGATGAAGGAGGAAGAGAATGAGAGACATCTTCCTCAGAAAAGATGGATGTGAAACAAAGAGATGGGGTGCTGCTTGTCACACATAATGTTTCCTTGTGCAGAACTGCAGGGGAGGATATGCAAAGAAGAATGTTTCTACTATAGTCCTTTGACATGATAAATAAAATGAATTTATTCATCCACACCATTTCCTTTTTCCTATTTGTCCTAATGCATGTCAAAGAACAATGAACTCTCTCCATTTGTCTTACTGCTGGGCTCCTATTTGATAAACTGGGAGTAAATTTCTGAAAGTCTAAAAACAATGTTCTTGGAAACTATGGACTTTTCCAATGGTGATATCAAAAGTTTAAGACCAAAAATGAAAAGGAGATACATACAAAGACAGAGATACAGAGACAAAGAGAGAGAGACAGAGACAGAGACAGACAGACAGAATGAGACAGAAAGTCCAACGTTTTATTTTGGTCTGAGATTAGGGCATAAAAGAGACAACTTCCCTGGGGGAAAGATAATAGATTCATAACAGAAGTTCTCCAGCGATAAGACTGGGGGATACAATTCATCTTAATAGAAAAAAGTTACACCAGTGCTAGAGGAACATGATTGACAGCCAGTGATGATGGAGGAGTTTGAAAATCACAGTCCATCCTTGAAAGAGTGGAGAGCTAACCTATGCTTTCTTCCAACACGTATATCAATACGCTACTTTAGTTAATGCCCCTTTCCCATTATGATTTCTGTTTCTGGGTGAGGATTGATGATAGAGTGAGTCCTGGCACCTTTTATCACCCCATAAATGACTGCTAAATGAATGAGTAGCCACTTCAGCACCTTCAGAGATGCCAGAAAAACAAATGCGGACTTCCCACATTAGCAAGGTGTTAAATACCCAATAATCAACTTGTTCGAAATGTTTCAAATAAGGTAACAAGCAACATCAGCTCTTTTTTTTTTTTTTTTTTTTTTTTTTTTTTAAGAAAATGAAGACAACAGTCAGGAAATCCCCAAGCTGTGTGGTGAAGCTCAGCATGGCCCCTGCGTAAATGTACTGCCTGTTTGTAAAATGTATCAGCTTACCTACTGGGAACCTTACATGACATTCATTTTCAATTCCTCTCTGACCCAGTTCTTAGAAGTTTGCTCTCAAGTTACCTATTAATACCTTAGGAGTGCACATAGCCCAAATATGCAGCACTCACAATATTCAGGTTCCTTTAAAAATAGCTGCTGCCTGTCCTCAAGTAATTGAAGTCTTCCGTTTTGCACAACCTATATCTAATTTAGACAGACTTGTTATTAATTCAGAATGTCAGAAAAATCTCCCTCATAAAGATAGAAGCAAAGAAAAAAATATTGTTCTTTTTTTGGATCTTATCCAAGGTCAGGTTTAAAATATAACCTTATTTCCCTGATTAAAAATATCCAAATAAGATTAGGCAATGTGACAAATCAAGTTTTTGATATAATCAAGTGATTCACAACACATCCTACTCATATTTTTCACCCACATCTTCCACCCAACCCTCAGTAAAAGCTTTTCAATATTCTGAATTCAATGTTGAAGGAATGACTGGGAATGAAGTTAGAACTTGTCTTATCACACAGGTAAAAGTAGTGAAACATTTTTCCTCAGTTACTAAAAGAAAGGGTGAATAAGAAGCAAGATTTTTTTTTTTTTTGTGGGACAGTTAATAAATATTAAAGCTTAAGGTTTAGCAAATGTCTTCTGACCTTATCTGTGCAAGTGTGTCAGTCACTTCATAGGTTAAAACTCTTGCCGGTTTGAATGGTGCTTACCTATCACATGGTTTATCAGACCAAGTCTGCAGCATCCTTCACTGCTTGTTTTCTTGGTCCCATAGCCAATCCTTTCATCAAACCTTCACCCCAAATGTGGTCTGGAAACAAATCTTGTGTCATTTTCCTTCTCACTGGACACTCAGCTTCCCTTGTCCCTTCTTATTTTTCAAATTATAGCCAAAGTGGCTGGGTAGAAATGTAAGCCTTGTTATTTCACCTTCTGCTTCCAACTTCCCATACTCAACCCGTATTTCACCAGGCTCTGGACCCTTCATTCTGACCTGAGCCACCCTGCTCTAGACACAAAGACCTGCCTCACACACCAACACTCCGTACTGTCTCCTATTCCCTCTGGTCTTTAAAAAGAATTATATTTATTGCTTATTATATATTATATTATGGGTGTGAGTGTTTTACCTGCATGTGTGTACGTGCACTATGTGCATGCCTGCTGTCCTCAGAGGTCAGAAGAGGGCATCAGATGTCCTCAGACTGGAGTTACAGATGGTTGTGAGCCACCACACAAGTACTGGGAAACGAACCCAGATTCTCTGCAAGAGCAACAGGTGCTCTTAACTGAGAAGCCAAGTCACCAGCCTCTTCCCTTTCTTCTCAGCTCCACCTGTTTGAATTTAATCAAAGGAAAATCCCAGAACCTCCTTTATCCAATAAGTGTCTGTTATCCACAGTTGACTTTATCTATTATAATTCCATTCAGGACACCGCAATACCAGAAATCAAAAGGTGCTTGTTGCTTATTTTTCTCTTCAAAAACAAAACAAAATGAAATAAGCAAAACAAAATCACTGTGGGATCTGAAATAAGATAATTATTTGTGCATTGCTTATCACAACCCCAAACTAGTGTTTCCAGTTTTTTTCAGGAGCTTAACACTCATCTCCTTACTGGGGCATACTGCTTGCTTGCTTGCTTTATAGTTCCCTGGGAAGCATTAGAAAGCAGAAGGACCTCATTAATGCCTCTATGTAATTCTGAGGTAAATCTCTACCCTAAGAAGCTCAATTAAATTTGCACTCACAAAAAATGGTCATCCCCTCAGCAATAATAAAAACATCACATTATTAATTAAAATGTTTGTGTTTTAAGTTACTCTATAGACTTCTCCAAATAAATGTGGAAACACTGTGTATCCCAGAAGAGCATTTTATTCAGAGAAAGTTTTATGGAAAGACTTAAAAGTTCAGCAGTTTTAGGAGGAAAAGAAAGTGAAAGGTACAGAAAAAAAGGAAACCTGTCTACCAACTCCTTCACACTTAAGGATATGGAAACTAGAACAATTTTAAAAGGAAAAAAAATCTGTTTTTGGTAAAAGATCACTAACTCACCCCCACCCCATTACAAATCAAATTCAGGAAAATTTGCTTAAAACACTGAGACCAAGGAGTGGGTTAAAAAGTACACAGTCCGAAATAGGTAGAGAAAGCTATACTACTATTGACATGTGATCTGCTCTGCAACTCTCTGTCTGTTTCCTTTGATGTTTTCACACAGTGTCTCATAGGTGCCAGACTATCTTTGAAGCCACAATGTTGTAGAAGATGACTTTGTACATTTGATTTACTTGCCTCTACATCCTGAGTACAGTTATTTATCATGTTTATTCAGATCCCGGAATCCAAGCACTTATATATAATTACGAAATCTGAATTCTCTCTCATATAGTTGTCTGCTTCTTGTTGTCATCACTTGAAGCTTTATTGAGAACCTGATATGAACCTCCCACCAACTTGGTAGAAGAAAGATCCATTTTGTGGCTCTGAAGACCCACACTTTTGTGGAAGCCCAAATTCATAAGAAAACAGCTCCAACTGTCTTAAGAGGAATATCTATCATGAAGCTATAGTTTCATAGACCAGGAGCAACGAGTTGAGGGAAAATATATTTATTTTATTGATAAATATCTCATTCCTGTAATCCTCCCTAAGAGGCTAATGAACATTGCATTGTATAAAATTAGTTATAAATTTCTAACATGATAGAAAATTAGCATTCTCAAAACTATGTTTGCCCAGAAAAAGGCAAGTAATGTGCTTTGATCAATTTGATGTGGAACATAAAAGTCTTCTAACACAGGAATGACATAGGAATATAATTATAACTACAGAGGACTTTTATCAATTTTTAATATTATAGGGGAATTCACTCCAAAAGGATCTTTAAGTACAAGGCAATTTTGTTGGTACCTTTACAATAAAATAAAAATATGTCATCTTTATGAAAAAATACAGCTTCAATATTTAACATATTGCATTATTCTAAATTAAATTACCTGTTTGAACAGTCACTATTTCAACAAGTGTTTTAGTGATTCCACTTTTATTTGTTTTATTTTTGTTCTCTACAGTTACAACCTCTGTTGTCTCCTCACTTTTAGAAATATTAGGTTTTATATAACATTTTTATATTTTTATATTTCATACATTTTTGTTCTCTTTCTGGAGTGTTGTAGCAATTCTTTTTCTAAACATTTCAGTCTTTGAAACATCCTGGATACATTCAGTCTTCTAACCTTATAATTCAAATATGTAATCTAAGGTTGAGCGATTTCAGCAAAACCAGGATAGGGATACATGTTACACTAGGTAGGAATATTGTGTAGTCAGTGTTCAGTTTCTTGAACTGAGTTCCATGAGTGTGTTGAGTCAGTGACTCAGTGAAATTGTCCTCATCATGATAAAGAACGGGATAAGTGGAAAAATTCAAGAAACCCAGTACTTGTCAGAAGCATCATCAAATGTGCCTGTCTTTGTGGATCTCCCATGGAAGAGGAGGCACAAATTGGAAGTAAAAAGGAGTATGGAGTGGCAGAAGGGTGAAAACAATGAAAAGGCTTTGCAAAAGTCTTGGATGGAGCTGGGCTATGGTGGTTCACGCCTTTAATCCAGGCACTCAGGAGGCAGAGCCAGGCAGATCTCTATGAGTTCAAGGCCAGCCTGGTCTACAGAGCGAGATCCAGCCAGGACAGGCACCAAAACTACACAGAGAAACCCTGGCTTGAAAAAAAAAAAGTTGTGGATAGAAGTGGATGAAATATTATGCTTTTATGTAATGGGTGTTTTAGAATATATTCAATGGAGACATTTACAGAATAAAAAAAAAATGTATTACCAAGACCAAAAGAGTTAAGGTAGAAGCAGTGGATAATTTGCTGCTGCTGTATTCTGAGGCCCTAATCAGGTAGCTCTTATTAACCCTCTGAAATATCAGAGACTCCCCAAGGAGAAGGCTGTTGGTTAATTATTTATTGTTGTTTTGCTCATTACTTAAAATAGGTGCTTTTTCTTTCATAGAATTGCCTGACTCAGCCTTAGAAAATGGTATATGTATGAGAGTATGAAAGGGGTGCGTGTGAGGGAGGGAGGGAGGGAAGGAAGGAGAAAGAAAGAAGGAGACCTGGGAATGAAAGGAAAGAGATGTTTTTAGAAAACTGGTTATTTGGGCAAAATTTGCTAAAATCATTGAGAAATTTCAAGTTCCAGTATCCTAAACTTGACAAGTGGCTGCTCATCGCTTATGAGGTATGCAAAATTGAATGCTGAAAATGCTACTTTAACAGGTTGCTGCTCAGGTATTAGGCACCTTACACTACCTTCTGGAGCAATCAAAGGCAAGCTAAGCCAGTATTCTAAGGCTGTTACACAACCCAGGCACAAAGGTGAGATTATGGGCCTCATTCACAACCTCACTTCCCTGAAATATCCTCACATAGCCTGGAGTTACAGGACCAACATAAAGGTACTCCACCCAGCTCCAACAAAGCTTATGCTGGTGTTCCCTTATAAACCATGCACACCTACATGTATACTCTTTTCTTCTAAATGGCTGCCTATTCTCCAGCTACTTTCTAGCACCATAAGCCCACTGGTGTAAATATAATGTTTAACATACATACTAACGTACATCTGGATCCTACAAAATACTTTTGGATTGGAAACTGACAAAGCCAAAAACCAGTAGCCAATTCCCTTTTCTAGAGTGAATCGCTTTGTGATGTTGAGGAAATTATCCTTTCTCCTCTAGAACCCTGCACTGTACATCAACAAAGTAGAGATAATTATACTCAAATCACAGAATCGTTGTGAAGGAAAACATGAAGTAGTATACACCATAGAGAGAGAGGGAGGGAGAAAGGGGGAGAGAGAGAGAGAGAGAAAGAGAGAGAGAGAGAGAGAGAGAGAGAGAGAGAGAGAGAGAGAGAGAGAGAGAGAGAGAAGGAGAGAGAGGTTTCTGTGTCTGTACATGGCATCCAGGGACTGGAGCCTAACTGGAGATATCAAGAGAATGAAGAAAAGACAAACACATAAACAGACACAAAGCTGGGATCCAGTGGTCTGGGATCTCTGCTGGAGAAATCACCACACCCTGGAGGCTTGGCATTATTGCCTACAGTAACGAGGTGGGATTTTTATACAAAGCTAAATGAGGAAGTAGTGTTTATGGCATATAGCTAGGTTAAGGAGGCACATTAATCCGATCTTAGCAAGGCAAAGCAGTCTTCAGGTTGTAAATGGCAAGAAGGAGAAAGCCCTGGTGGACATTTTCTGAAAACACCATGAACACTCATACTTGGTCATGGACAAAGGCTTAGCTATTTCCCTTCCTATAGAGTCCTTCACATGGTTATGCCTATGTCAGCAACACACATTCTCTCAGGACTAGACTCACACAAAGTGTCCTCTCCTTCCCTACATGGGGTATTTTCACTGAGGACAGTATTTCTGCTGCTTTCTTAGCACTCAGGAAAACATTTTGTCTTCCAAAACCTATTGCTATTGATACTGCATTTGTTTTATTTAGAAACATAGTTCGTATAGACTATCATCACAACTCACAGATGTGACAGTTCTGTATTTTAATAGTGGCATAGTGATTTATGCACTGATGAAACATTGCCTTGTCTAGAGGATATTACATGCTGAAAGCCAAAATTTTGTCCATTTCATTCAGTGCCTTGAGAGTATGTCAAACTGGTAACAGAACACACATATACATATAAGGGGTTGGCCTCTGCCTATAGCTGCATACTCTCTCTGAATCACAGTTTACTGAGACATAAGAATGTCAGAGGACCACTGCGGTGCTTTCTACTTTTATTACTTGAAAATTTATGGTTTTAAAAAACAAAAACAAAAAACTGATGATTTTTTTCGTTGCTGGTACTTTGTGCATATGAGAACTGCTTATTATATATGTCCTTATTTATATACAGGGTCTCATTATGAAACCCAGTCTGGCCTGAAACTCCTAATCCTCTTGTCAAGCTTAGATTAAAGGCATGTAGTATACGCCCAGATTATAATATATTTTATGTTACTGTTATATTGGGTTTTCATGAGATAGAGTTTCTTTCTGTGGCCCCTGACAAGCCTGGAACTTGCTATGTAGACTAAGCTGAACTTGACATTGCAAATTAGTAACGAACTATCTTTTGACCTCTGCCTCCCCAGTGATGGGATTACAGATTATATGCTTAGCAGATAATTGTTCTATCTATCTATCTATCTATCTATCTATCTATCTATCTATCTATCTATCTATCTATCTACCTACTTACATACCTACCTATCTATCTATGTATATATGTGTGTGTGTGTGTGTGTAATCATGATAACCATTCAGAGAATTTCAATTACCCATTAATAAATATAATTGTTAATCCTTCACAAATCAATCTTCTGTCTACCCTTTGGGATTTGTCTTTTGATTCTTCAACACTCATTTTTTATCTCCCTGTGCTGACTTTCAAAGCTCCTATAGAAGAGAACCAAGCATTGGAGGTAAATGTGTTGTTGTGTAGGTGAGAGCACACAGGCCAGCTGGCATATTTCAATGACCTAACATTTTGCTTAAGGTGTAGAAGAAGTGGTCCTGCGAAGAGATATTGACTGCACAGCCTTGAGGTCAGTGTACTTTTTACATACCAGCTCTACACAGTTATTTTGTTCCCTTTGTCTCTTACAAATAATACTGTGTGCGAATAGAAACAGAAGAGGCAAAAATCATGTCAGACATAAAGGTGAGTATAAGAACAGAAGAAAAAATGACTGTAAGACACGAATTGATAACAAGCAGCCAAATAACGTGGATGTGCTCGGAAGCTTGCCTTGCATGTGCAAGGACAGAGTCACAATGCCTAATATTTGAAGGAAAGAAGAAAAGATGCAGTCAGGAGACCGGCTGACTTCCCCATAAAGATCTACTACTGAAGGTCTCATATTATGGATATTTCACTTTATTTAGTCAAGTAATGAATTAGATATATTTCTATTTGTTCACCACAAATACCTACCCATGTTTGCAAAGTAAAATTAGATTGTCAGGTCAATTATTTGATTCCTTGTGCCTTGCCTCTTCCTAGATATTAACAAAATACATGGGAGTTTTTCACCTTCACGTCTAAAAGCAGCAGTAGTGTAACAGTGGGCCAAACAGAGTTGATGTATACAGTGTGCAACTCATAATTTTTGTGACATTTCTTCAGATATCTGAATAATACATTAGAAAAGAAGATCATTGCTTTGTTTTTGTCTTAATTTTTAACCAGTATATTATATTAGTTAAAATAATGGATTTCAGGATGCCCTATTCATACAGGTATACAAGCATATTGATCATATTTGGTCTCCTTACTCCCTGTCATTCATTCAATAGACTATCTAATTTCAAAAGTCACTGGTGAGCTGGAGGGATGGCTCAGTGTTCACGAGCACTTGCTGTTTTACAGAGAACCCAGGTTTGGTTCCCAGCATTCTCACCTGTCTCATAACTTGCTGTAACTCAAATTCCAAGGGATCTAAAGCACTCTTCTAGCCTTTACAGACAGAAGCATGCATAAACATGCAGTGAAAATACTCATGCACACAAAATAAAATAAAAATGAACAAATAGTCACTCTGTACTTCCACTTCTTAAAAAATCTAGAGTTTATAGATGAGAGAAAACATGATATTTGTTTTTCTGTGTTTGGTTTATTTTACCTAATTCAATGATATCCTGTCCTGTAAACAACTTTCATTTGGGGCTGAATAAATTCCCACTGTGGATATGGCCTATATGTTATTACTCTATTCATCAGATGATGATTCCATAATTTCACTGTTGTGAATAGCAATAAACTTGAGTATATGGTTCTTTATATTTTATGGTGAGTCTGATTCTTCCCAGCATGCACTCGGAGTGTGTGTTTGGATTATATGGTAGCTTTACTTTAGATTTTTGAGGAATCTTCATCCTGATTTCCATTACTGGTTGGACTAATTCACATTCCAACTATGTGTGCATTAGCTCTAACAATCCTGAAAAGTTATGTTTTATTGATGATAAAACTTCTGGATGGGGTGGGAGTGAGTCTCAGTATAGTTTTGTTTTGTATCTCCTAAAAAGCTAAAGATAATATTGTTTTTCTAAATATACCTCTCACTTCCTTTTTGCTCTGTGGTTATCACTATGCAATCCAGGCTGGCTTCAAACACAAGAGGCCCCTATTTCTATTCTTAGTGATAGGACTGCAAATGGAGCTACTACACTGCTTCTGAGAAAGGCCTGTTCGGGTCATGTACACTTCATTGATTGAATTATTTATTCTTTGACATTTAGTTCAAGAGTAGAACACTAATAAGATATGGAAATTTATGCTAGGTGTGATCTGTGATGATACACTAGGCTATTTCTGGGACATGTTAGAATTTTTAGAATTCCCTTATCACCACATTGACTGAAGAAAACATCTCCTTTTCCTGCCTGATGTGTTTATACTGTGTTTCTAGCATGTTCTATGTGCTGTGGCAGAAGATTGGGGCCATGTTTTGGACATCTCAATGCCATAGGAGAATGCTCACCTCTGACCTTGTTTAAATTTATTATCCCTTCACCTGTACAGAGATTATCTTATTCATCCTTTTCAAAATATAAATCCTTCATCTTCTGTCAGAATGTGGGAGAGATGATCACTCAACGATGCAGAATCAAAAGAGAATATTCTGATTTCTTCTAGGGCTTTCATTCTGCAGTGTTTTCTACCTCTGGATATGGAGGGCATAACACTGAAGGCTCCTAACCCTTTGATGAAGGCGAGAATAGAGTCTGTGTTGTAAATCATACTTTCTTCCATTGTCAGAATACTGGTTTTGAATTTAGCATTTCTTCCCCCATCTCTGCTGACCAGCTGTGGTTTACCTTCAGTAATGTGTTTAATGGAGTCTTCCTCTGGATTCTGGTCATTACTTCTAAAATTTTAGAATGTGCTGCTTGGTGGTGGTATACACCCTTAATCCTAGCACTTGGGAGGCAGAGGAAGGTGGATCTTTGTGAGTTCAAGGCCAACCTGGTCTATATAGCAAGTTCTAGGACAGCCAAGGCTATACAGAGAAACCTTGTCTCAAAACAAACAAACAAACAAACAAATGATGATGTAATAGTTTCATTGTTTGCATAAAATCATTATATTTAAGATGGAATTAAGAGATTATTTACGCACCTTCAATATTTCACATGAGCTCACAGGTTTTAGGCTTTTCTCATTACAAAGCATTGAATGTAACAATACCTCCTTTCTCCTTTGGAAGGAAGGAGAATTACTATAAACAAAACAATAAAATAATTTGTTACTGACTATGAAAGAGTCGAGGTTTGTGGGCTGTACACTCAAAGAATTAAAAAAAAAAACTCTAATACTATGAGGACCTATAATAGATTATGATAGATGTATACTATAAATGCTTCAACATCATTCCTGAGTTTTACAAAAATATGACAGAAAAGAAATGTCTGTATGTTCTAACACTGAAATTTATCCAAGACATATTTTAAGCAGAAAAACGAATCAAGTTGCAAAGCTGTGGGAAGACAGTTAAACAAGTCATAAATTCAAGTGGAATCCTTTGTGTACACTTGTAAGGTTCTAAATTTACATTCGTTTTCAATGCAAAGTATTTACACAATGTGTTAAAATAGATGAATATCTAATTGAAAGCTAATTTAAATATTGTAACATTTTGCGCTTATTTAAGAAAATAATTGAAAATCACTCAAACAGCTCTAAGTCTATTCAAGTGTTTGTTTGCTTGCTTGTTTTGTGTCTCTCTATGACACTTAGGTTGTCCAGAAATTTATATTCTTCCTACATCTGCCTTCTGAGTGTTGGGATGACAAGTATGCAATCCTTACCCATCTTTAAGGATGGAGCTTTGCAGATATTAACTAATTTAACAGTAATAACACTATGAAATACTCATTCTAATTACCTCTAATTTTCAGAAAATGAATCTTTAAGAGGAAGTAATGTAGTTTTTAGGCCAAGTCAAAAAAAACAAAAAACAAAAAACAAAAACAAAAACAAACAAACAAAAAAAAACAAGCCCTTAAGGTTAATGGAATTGGGCTTCAAGGAGGGAATATCCTGAATTCAAAGTTAATCAGAATGCTAAACATGTCTGTGTAGTTTTATGTAGAAAGAACTGAAAATTTAGAGTAATAAAGACTGTAAGTCCAGGATGGTGTCTCAGTAAAGGCAGAAAATGACTTCTGATATATTGTAGTTTGTGAAACTGCTCCCAGTGGCCAAAGTGTCTGAACTCTTGATTGCCAGCTGGTGGTGCTGTCTTGAGAGGTGTTGGATCCCTAAGGAAGTAGAACCTTGCTGGAAGATGTGAGTTCCTGGGATAAGCCTTGAACTTTGGCAAACAAACTCCACTTTTTGCCTGCTCTCTGATTCTTGAACACAGATGCAAAGTGACAAGCCACTTCATACTTCTGCCAATATGCCTTCCTGCCCTGACATGCTCTGTCTCCTCCAACTGTAAGTCAAAATAAACTCTTCCTCCCTTACATTGTGACTTGTCAGATATTTGGCCACAGCAAAAAGGAACAACTCCCTAAGTAATGACCACTAGGCAGAAATAAAGAAAGGAAATTAAAGACTTCCTAGAATTCAATTAAAAGGAATATATAACATACCTAAACTTTTGGGAAAATAAAAGCAGTGCTAAGAGGAAAGTTCAAAGCACTAAGTGCCTTCATGAAGAAATCAGAGCTCATATTAACAACTTCAGAGCACACCTCAAAGCTAGAATAGAAAGAAGAAAAAACACCCAAGCAGAGTAGATGGCAGGAAATAAACAAACTGAAGGCTAAAATCCACAAAATAGAAACAATGAGAACAATACAAAAAAATCAATGAAACAAAGAGTTTCTTCTTAGAGAAAATCAACAAGATCAACAAACCTTTATCTAAACTAAGTAAAAGACACAGAGAGAATATCCAAATTAACAAAATCAGAAATGAAAAGGGGGGCATAACAACAGATACTTAGGAAATCTAGACAATCATTACATCATACTTCAAAAACCCATACTCCACAAAATTGGAAAGTCTAAAAGAAATGGAAAAAGAATTCTCAATAGATGCCATTTACTAAAGTTAAATCAAGATCAGATAAACAATTGAAATAAATTTATACCCTCCAAATAAATAGAAACAGTCAATTAAAAGTCGCCCAACCAAAAAAAGCCCAGGGCCACACAGTTTTAGTGCAGAATTCTACTATATTTTCAAAGAAGAGTTAATGCCAACACTCCTCAATTTTTTCCACAAAATAGAGAACAAACATTGCCAAATTCTTTCTATGAGGCTGCAGTCACCTTAATATCAAAACTACACAAAGGCTCAACAAAGAAAGAGTTATAGACCAATTTCACTCATGAACATTGATGCAAAAATACTCAATAAAATACTAAAAAAACTGAATCCAAGAACACATCAAGAAGATCATCAGCATGATCAAGCAGGCTTCATTCCAGAGATGCAGAGATGTTTTAATATATTAAATCTGTCAGTGTAATCTGCCATATAAACAAATTGAAAGAAAAAACACATAATCATTTCATTAGATGCTGAAAAAGCCTTTGACAAAATGCAATACCCCTTCATGATAAAAGTCTTAGAGAGATCAGGGATACAAGGGACATACCTAAACATAATAAAAGCAATATATAGCAAGCCTATAGCCAATATTAAATTAAATGGAGAGAAATTCAAAGGAATTCCACTAACATAAGGAACAAGAGAAATTACATGCTGTGGAACAGGCTTTCTACTCTCTCCATATTTATTCAATATTCTTCTTGAAGTTCTAGCAAGAGCAATAAGACAACTAAAGGAGATCAAGGCTGTACAAACTGGAAAGGAAAAAGTCAAAGTATCTCATTTTGCGAAAAGTATGACAGTATACATAAGCAAAAATTCTACCAGGGAACTCCCACACCTTTAGCAAAGTGCCTGGATATAAGAGTATGCTGGGGATGTCTTTCTGTATGCTGTGAAATATTTTAGATAGACAGTTCATCTTCAAACTTTTCAGAGATATACAAAATATGACATTTAAAATGTTTTAATAACTTAATTTTTTTTCTTTTTTTTATGACTGAGACATGGCAGCTTCTGGCAGCACCAATCTACTTAAAAAAATATGGACATTAAAGAAACTGCATATAGAGTTAACTTTCATTGTGGCAAAAGTTAGCCACTGGACAACAAAGTGTCCTTAAATCAATTGCTAACAAACAGGACAAAATGGACAAACAGGACACAAAAACAAAGGACTACCGATTCTTGCCAAGACAAGTGTGGCTGTGGCTTAGCAACAGATATCCTCTGAGGCCAGGACAATATGGCACCATCGCTAAAGTGGCCTTTACAATCCAAAAAAGCTACAACGCCCCTTTCTTCAAAGACAGCTAAACAGACAGTGGACCAATGGCTTCTGGTGTACAGTGAAACAGTAGCTAAAACAGTTATTCTTAAAAGAGTAACTAGACGGACAGAGTCTAACATCTCAATAGTAAACTGACATTTAATAAAAGAGATAAAGCCACCCACAAGCCAAAAAAAAAAAAAAAAAAAAAAAAAAAGGACAGTTGAATTCCAGAAACACCAACAATTTCCAAAATTTAAAATCCTAAATCATAACAGGGCAGTAGTGAAATTCAGGTTTATCTGGTACATAGACTACTCACACCGAATGTGAGGTCAAACTGTAGGCCTTGTGTACATCCTACTTCACAAATGAGTCTGTCAGATACGCTAAGCCTGTAGACTAAGAATGATGCCCCAATGTTTCAGAGAAACCTCAGGTGACTGTCCAGGCAGCTGGCTGTTTCTGTCAACTCACATTTTTTTGAAAGTTGCTTGTTTGCACTTCCTGTTTTCTTAGGTAATATTATTTCCTTCTTGGGTCTCTAAGGGAGTTAAAGATTAGATAGTTATAGTTATAGTTAGTTAAAGATTAGATAGTTATAGTTTTCCTTGTTAAAAATTTCAAAAGAAAAACTCACTAAAAAGGTATAAAATGTATAAATTTAGAAAACATTATAAGATAGTTCTCTGTTAATATAAGTTAAGAGAAAAAATAAATCAGGTACATTTTGGACTCACAAATATAAGATAGATAGGATATTGTCTTTAATTTTGCCAAATACAAATAGACTAGATATTATAACTATAATTCTTGCTTGCTAATTGTTTTGTTATATATAATTTTACTATGTTAAAGTTAAAACTTTCCTTTTTAAAAAAAAAGAAAAGGGGAAGTGTTGAGGATGTCTTTCTGTATGCTGTGGATGGGTTGCTCTGATTGATTGATTGATTGATAAAATGCTGATTGGTCAGTAGCCAGGCAGGAAGGATAGTGTAGGCAGGATAAGCAGAGAGGAGAATGCTGGGAAGTGGAAGGTTGAGTCAGGAGACACTGCCAGCTGCCACCACCATGAGAAGTAAGATGTAAAGATACTGGTAAGCCACAGGTGAAATTTTAGGAATTGCTGAGCCTGAAACCTACCAATGCTACCATTTGTCTACACTGACTATGTAACTGCGTTGGATGTTTGACCCCATTTTCAGTTCTAGAAATCGATGCATAGCAGGCCACATGGCCAGAAAAGGAGACAATGACAGGGGAAAGCAAGGCTCAGAGAAAGCCCTGGACATCTTCATGAATGCTTCACAAAGATGTTTCCTAGACATGTGTCTTATGGCATTTTTGTTTGTATATAAAACCCAGAAAACTTTCTGTACCTGAGTATGCTTTACAAGAGTTTAAACTTGCCATCTAAAATTTCCCCATAGATTTAACTAACCATATTTATTCATTTTATCTGCTGATATTTCAGAGTATAACAGTTATACACTTTATACATATCCATGTAATAAACAATAATTTGATATTCAATATCATGTGTTAAAATATGAAAACATAGGCTTGTTTAGTAGTTAGAAATTTTACGTCATGTAAATTTTCTCCTTGAATTACAATTCATGCTTCTTTTAGCCACAGCATTCCATCTTAAAACATTTATTTGTTTATAAATAATACACGTCCATTTTTTAAGTTATCTGGGCAAGAAACATGAGCACATCTTTGGGATTCAGATGCATCTCTGAATTATACCTAAAATTGTATTAGTGCAAAATTGAGCTAAGCAACATAAATATGTGCCCAAATATGAAAAGTGTTGACCAAAAATATATCTGTTAATCAAAGACATTTTTTCTAGTAAATTCACATGCTTCAATAGTGATACAGTGGATTTGGCATGTTGGTTATTGATTTCTTCATTGTTCTGTTGAAAATTAAGGAACTTGCAAACCTATAAAAGAATATGAGATTTTTAAATCACAGGTATTTTCCCCAAAGAAACAGAAAGAAAAATATCATATAGTTCTGTCCTACACAAAAATATTTCCAGTAACTTGTTAGCTGATTATCCCATTAGGTCTAGCATAAATGTTATTGAAGGTCAAACAATGCAATCACTTTAGCTGCAGAAGCATTTGTTACACAAACCTGAAAGTCACTGATGTTTTCTCCATCCAAGAACAAGTTCAATGTGTCTGGTCCTTTGCCAGATATTTCACTCTGGACTAATGTATCAATAACAAGATTAAGGCTGCTAAGTGCATTTCCCTCCGTGAATTGGAGGAATTAGAGTGATTATTGAGGGTGGGAAGAGGAAACGTAAATACCATCAACTCCTTAGCAGGAGAATCAGTTTCAGCAAGCACATGTGTGGAGGTTAAAGATATTCAGGTTAATTTCTTTGTAACTGTTTCTCCAAACACGTCCTTGCTTGAAGGTTGCTGCTTTGAAAGAGCATTAAAATAAAACAAACCATCAACTAATGAAAATTCTGAAACACGTACAAGGTGCACATGTTAGGGAAAGACTGTCTTTGCTTTTTTTCCTTGAAAGACTGAGTGCCCAGGCATAATGAGGATGTCCAATATGATGTTCTCTGTTGTAGAAACCTGTTTCTTTAGTCTAGGTTTTCTAAGTCATATTTGAAACATAAAGCTCCCCTTCCTTAGTGATATTGATTGAATATTGACAGAATATAGATTTCAGTGTTACATGTCTAACATTGTGCTAAGTGCTGCTAATACAGGTGTCTGTGTGTGTATATATATTACATGTATATTCATTAGTTGATGGTATATATATATGTATATATGCATATATATATATATATATATATCCAGTATCCATGGATTATCTCAATATCTACTTAGACCTTTGAAAAAGAAAGTGGATTTAGAAAATATGAATTTGATAAGATTTTTGAAATCATAAGAAAGAGAACCATTAAAAACAATGAATCTGACAGCATAAAAAAGAATCCAGGAGGTGATCAGTGTTGAATATTTAGAACAGAAAAAGGGCTGGTTTGAGAATTGGGGCTGGGGAAGGAGAGGACATAGTGTCACCACCAAGCTATTATGTAAGAGATTTTGACAAGATGATCCAACCATCAGAATATCTCATGCATATTCAGAAGTCGAGATGCTGCTGATAATAGTGTTCTTTCTTCTGGAAGCTGGAGGTGGAGGAGACACTTAGAAAAGAAGAGCATCTCCAGAGACCTGGGAGCTAACAAAATTCACTCAGGCTTGAATGGTGATAACTGAAAAAAAAATGGTGCTCTGGGATAGAGATGAAGGAGAGTATGGCCCATCAAATAAGGCTATGTAGGAATGAGACATACCTGGAAAGAAGGATTACACAGTTCAGGTGAAGGCAATGGATTACTGAATGGATGCAAGATGATTTAGTATGTGAAGTAAGGTAGAACTTAACTTTCTGTTTATTTATTTTTGTTTGTTGTGTATTTTGTTCCTCTCTATGCTTCCTTAGAACAACAACGAAATTCTGGATTCTTAAAGCAGTACAGAAAAAAAAAAGTTAAAGTAATGTAAGAGAGATGAAGGGAAAGGGTCAAGCACTAAGTAGAAAGTGGATCTTCACAAAGTCCACAGATAGAATAGTCACACTACGTAGAGAAGATAGCAGGACCTGTACAGGAATCATTCTTAAAAAAGCATCCTATCATAGATATCTTCCATTCTAAGTATCTAGAGCGTAAGTTTTAAAGTTTTAGAAACATACAAAATGTTACAAAGATGTTGTAAAGCAAAGGAAAAACAGAGAGCATACAAAATAACTTCAATGTATACCCAGTTTATAGATGTAGATCCTTGCGTTATAGCCACTATAGTATTTCACAAAGACATGTTTTGGAATTCTCTGGCCATTCATTTGATGGAACTCAAATGGCTCTGAACAGATCTTAAAACATAGCTAAAACTAGATACCAGTGGATCATTTCAAACAAACCTGTGTTTTCAAGACCTACTTTGGCCCAAGCTTGGCAGTCAGTCAAGGGAATTAAAAAAGGATGGAAATACCAGCAATGATTTAAACATGAAACCCAAGAGACCGATTATGTTTGGCTTTGGCATCAGTTACTATGACGACCAATGGACTATTTGAAGTTGTTAGCATTCTAGCCCACTGAGTTAATAATATGGACAAGAGTGACATGAAGGTTGAGGAAAAGCAAATTGCTTTAATGTCATATCACATAATAATGACAATGAAAGCTAGAGAGGTTTGAGAGGTTTTTGGAAAAGCATAGTTACAAAGACAATCTGATCAGGAGGGAAACCTCCTGATTATTTATAACTAGCAACACCTTACAGATATTTCTTAATATCATGTTCTTCAAGCTTTTATAAACTCTGAACTTGGAACCTGAACCAAAACCAAATACAAAGATAAATTGGAGCAGGGAGTTGAAGCCCAGAATCTTTTACAATTACAAGGTCTTTATTTTCCTAACTATATCCTTTTCATCTTAGTCTCGAGGTCAAGAGAGACTGTTGAATTAGATCTGGAACACTTGAAGGTTTTAGTCAGGAAGCAGAAAAATACACAAGAAGTCAGGATCAAATTTCATACAGTGCTGTTTGAAAGATTCTTCTGCTAAAAACAGTGAGAGTCATGCATCATCAGACATTAAGGCAGATGGCCCAAGTCACACTGCTAATCACACAAGCATGCAGACTAGAACTAAAATAGCCCAAGCAATACTTTTTTTTTATTAACAAGATGCCAAGTACAGTAGCAAAAATACCTTTACAAGGCAATCTCACTTTAATAAAAGTTTGTTCTTCTTACACTTGCTGCTATTTTCTGAATTGCTGTTGCTCTCTTGTATATGTTTAAGAGTCTGGATGCTTGCCACACTCGGATGAAAAAAACTAACCACTTTCCACAAATGGGGCTTCGTTGTCTTGTGTATCCACCTGGGTGATGGAAACTAATGAGAAGAAACTAGACCGGCAACGTAAGGGTTCAATGGTCTACGTGTCCTTTCAGCCATTTCTCTTTGTTCATCAAGCCTTTGCATTACTTATTGAGAAGAGGAAACTCATGAAGAGTGTTGACACTAAATGCTTCTGGAGTGACCCGAAAATTATTGAACGTGGTATCAGGAAATTGATGTCAGAACATGGACACACACTACAGTACACTGAAATGGAGACCTGGATTTACTCACAGAACATTTCACTCTTACTGCATTACCCAAGCAGATAAGAGCAGGCACTTAAAGATATGTGAAATCCTTTTTCAATCAGAAAGAAGAGTCTAGAACAGGTTTGCCTGCATGGCCCCATCAACAAATAATACTCACTAATGTGTATACATTCATGGAAAAAAAATACCCTGTAGAATGGATAGGTATAAAATATTAAGGTAGATTATTGTATATACTAGAAAACTAATTTAATAAAATATCAGCCTTAGATAAATTGCACTGTTATGGATTCTTATATATTGATACAAATGTACAATATTTTTACATTCTTATTCCAGATAATTTGTATATTGATACAAACACAGAACCATATTTGTTGTAATGTACATATGTTTCTACTCTTATTTGAAATGTTTATATATTGATACAAATGTAAAATTATATTTGTCATATTATATGTATGTTTTATCTCTGTTTAGGATATTTGGTATATTAATACATATTTAGGAATTTTGTCTTATTGCATATTGCACTATACATTCTCACTTCTGCTTTAGCTATTTTGTGTATTGTCACAATTTTGAGGCATTGTTCCTTTACTGTACATTTGCTTACAGACTGTTTACCCTGTTTACGTAAAGCCTTAGTCCTTAGATTATCTAGGTAGATAAGACTTACAGATTTATAGTCACTTATGCTTGTCATCTCTATAGACTCTATAGACTTACAGAAATATATGTCAGATGGATAGGTAATCTTCAAACACTTCATGGACTTACAGAATATAGCATTTAAATGTTTCAATAACTTGGCATTCTGTTGATGTGAGACACAATTGCTCCTGGCAGCACTGATCTGATCCTGAGAGAATGTTGGGCTTCTGAGACATTTCCATTTGAAAGTTTACCTTCATTTTGGCACAAAATGGCCTGCTGGGCAAAGAACTGCCCTTGCCTCGACTGTTGACAGTAATATGGTCTAACAGATATTCTAGGCCTGTAGCCAATTTGAATGCACCAATGATGCTGAGAAACTTTAGGTGACTGTCCAGGCTGCCAGCTGTCTCTGTCTACTCTCACAAGACTCCCGAAAGTTGCTTGCATCCTTCTCTCATTTCTCAGGTGCTATTATATTCCTTCTCTGGTCTTTGATAGGATTGAAGACTAACAGTTATTGTTACAATCTTCTTGTATCTTAACTAAAACATATTAAGTATTAGATTCAGGTTCTCTAGTGTAGGACACCTTTGGAATGATCTCTGTAATGTGCCATTTACCTATGCTCCAGACTCCTCTGGATTTTAGTATGAGTATGTGTCTCTTGTTTGATGTTGTTCTTATTGGTTGTAGTTCCATTTTGTCTAGGTCATTATCCCTTATTCCTCCTGGACAATATTTGATAATCATTCCTGTTTGGGTAGGAGTTCCACCTCAACCCCTGGCACCCTGGCATCCCCATACCCAAAGAGTTTGGAATGTTTGGAAGGAGTCTGGTGGAAGATCCACTTCAACTCCCCTTGGTGGAACCTCCAGATGATAAGTTTTAGGTCTCCTGAAGGCCTCTCCATTGATGCAGCAAATCAAATCATACTGAATTGGAAAAGCCCAGGTTTAATGGGTAAAGCATTCCCTAGAGATTCCCAGGCCCCACAGAGAGGAGATAGGGATGCACGGGGATGCCAGACTGCCAGACCAGAAAAACCACATGTCTGTTTTCAGGCATGCTACTTATATACCCTGTGTGAGTGGTCTTTAGCCTCTCTGGGTAAGGAGCTATGTTTGGTGGGCTTTGAAGCAGTGGGTATGGGGAGGAGCTGTGTTTGGTGGGCTTTGAAGGGGTAAGTTTAGGGCAAGAGATGGGGAGGGGAGTTGAGGTGGATCTTCCACCACACTCCTTCCAAATAATTCCTATTGTATATAGTTTAGTATTAGGTTAGAACTTTCTTATTTAGACAAAAGAGGAAGATGTAGTGGGTAGCTGTTCCAGCTTTGACCTTGAAGCACCACCTCAGTTAGGCAGGCAGTAACTGCCACACTGACCTATAACCTGCCCCTAGGGCATGGCCAAGATGGAAGCCTTTAAGATCCAAGATCCCTCTGTGGTGGCCCTCTTGGCTCCTTGTGATCTTGGATGCTAGGTGGCAGACAAAGTCAGAGTTCTCCAGAGAACCATGCTGGACTACACATTACCTCTCCCAAATCCTGTAACCAACCCCTTTACTGGCTGTAAGTTACCACAAAATAAACCTCCTTTTAACTATGTGGAGTTGCCTTGTTAAAGCCCCACATTAAGCAGGCACTTGAAAATATGTGAAATCTTTTTTCAATCAGAAAGAATAATGTAGAACAGGCCAATGGGTTTGCCTACATGGCCCCATTAACAAATAATACTCACTAATGTGTATACATTCATTCACTTGAAATGTCCACGGGGAGTATGCAATGGAAAAAAAATGCCCTGTAGAACGAAGGTAAAAAGCACATATCTGGAGCCTAAACAACCCAGGCATGAGTCTCAGGTCTTCCATCATGAACTAGTCTATGATTAATTGGGATTCCATAACTGTCTCAAATGCTTAAAGCCTCTGTGGCAATGGCTGGCACTGAATCTATCTGTACCTTATCTTATTTGATATACTTAAACATGACAGGCATGCATAAACATATATAAAATAGAAAAATGAGGAAGAGGAGGACAAATGCAAATTCTAATATTTCCCTCCTTTGGTCACGATTTTTCACCCCAGCCTTCAGGCTCCTACTCTGAAGGACAGAAGGTGAATAGGGAATGTTCTGAGCAACATGTAGTGAAAAGACAAATGTGGGCATCCATTGTCAAAACAGACCTGGAAAGTTGGGAGCAAGGAGCCCAGTGTTTAGCTGGTAGGCCTTGGTATCATGGACCTCACCTTCATGGAGATGAACAGAAGAAACTTTGAAAACCCAATTCTTTTTTGTGTTGAATTAAATGTCTGCTTTACTACTACAGTTTGCCCTTTCCCACTGCTTTCCAGCAAAACAAGGCTGTTAAAGTTCGAGAACATATTTACCCGAACGTTTAGATTAGTCATTGCAGGTAAGCTATTAATCTTTCTGTGTGTAGCTTTAAATCACAGTCGGTTTTATCAGCATGAGTTGTTCTCCCAAGTTCACTGGAAAATTTAAGTGTTGCCACCAAGGAGGCGGTGGAGCACACTGTGGAGGAAGGTTAATTCAGCAGCAGCATCTCTCTTTCTGTTGCAGACCCTGGGTGCATCATTCCGGTGACACTACTTTCCTGATGCTGCTGCTTCAGATTCTTACAGATTAAGCATGGGCAGCTGTTGCTGTATACTTGGTTAAGTCAATAGAAAATTTCTCTTTTGTTCCTTCATGTCCCACAAGCTCAAGGATTCTCTTAAGTTTGGATTCTTTTTTTTTTTTTTTTTTTTTTCTTTTTTTTGGTTTTTCGAGACAGGGTTTCTCTGTGTAGCTTTGCGCCTTTCCTGGAACTCACTTGGTAGCCCAGGCTGGCCTCGAACTCACAGAGATCCGCCTGGCTCTGCCTCCCGAGTGCTGGGATTAAAGGCGTGCGCCACCACCGCCCGGCCTCTTAAGTTTGGATTCTAATGATGAGTTTTTTTGTTGTGTTTAGCTTTTCCCTACAGCCTTCTGATCTCATTGAAATGACCATAAAAGGGAAGACTATAAGGTAAGGTTTGAGTAGCATAAAGAAATATTTTTTCAAGTTCCTCTGATAAAGACAATCCATGACGTTTTCTTTCTGAGAAGTCATTGTGTGAATTAAAAAAGATTTCTGCTGGTGCTGGTGCTGCTGCTGCTGCTGCTGCTTCTACTGTGGTTAGCAGTATGTGTGCGAATGTATGTGTGTGTTTCAGTGGGGTCCTCATTAAGTAGAAAAGTTTTAGAGAGTAGAGTGAACAAGGAAGTGTTATTTATTTTATGACCATTTTATCATGCTTGCTAGATAGAGATGTAGCCGTATATACTCATTCATGTTAGACCCCAGTGCAACTCTCACACTTCATCTCATAGTGGCAACCACATTCCTAGAACAAAAGCATCCCATTTGCCTTTCAGATGTCTGAGGGTGATCTGCCTTTGTAAATATTCACTTGAAGGTCAATGTTACAAGCCATCCATTATACTGAGGTGGAAAATTAATTTGTGCCTTTTATTCTACTTTTAATCATTTATGATTGATTGCCATATATCCTGTTCTCCTTTGTAAAGAAAAAATAACAATTTAACCCTAAGTTCCTAATAAGAATAAGGACCTTAATGATTAAGACCAACTTGTGATAAAGACTATCTTGTGAGCAAGCCAGACCTTCTCTATGGAAAAGCAAAAGTCTTCAGTCGTATTCAATTTTGAAGCAGACTTATATAACATGAGCATAGTCAAACCACTTTTTAGTTTATAAAATTTACCTCCATTGCTATTTCTTGAACCTAAGAAGAAAATCAGAAAGTAGGCTGTATATGCCAAGGTGCCCTTGCAGAATAATTTAATAACCACGATTATTCTGGAATAGCAGAGAGGTTCTATTTCTGAAGCCATTCCTATATTTGCACTTCTAGGATCCATCTATAACACATTGACTAAAAACTCAATGTAATTAAAATTCCTCACCACTTTTTCCGTTCTGAAATTTTTGGCAAATGAACTTATAACTGTAGACATCTTCCTTTAAAAAGTAAACAAACATAATAAATAGTAAAGTCTTTAAAATGCTATTTACTCCAAGTGGGCTGATAATATTGAGTTGACAATATGTTGCAATCAATGTTAAAAACATGCTTTCAGAACTACATTAAAGTTGTCTTCCCTAGATGGTACTGTAGTGGCTAATCTTCCTTATTAATAGCATTTGATTTGAAGACCACATGAGAATAGGAAGAAACAAAGTGCTAGAGAGGCCCACAGAAATCCACAAAGATACCCCCACAACAGTCTGCTGGCAATGGTCGAGAGACAATCCGAACTGACCTACTCTGGTGATGGGATGGCCAAACACCCTAATTGTCGTGCTAGAAACCTCATCCAACTACTGATGGATCTGGAGGCAGAGATCCATGACTAGGCCCCAGGTGGATCTCTGGGAGTCCAATTAGCGAGAATGAGGAGGGTTTATATGAGAGAGAATTGTTGAGACCAAGGTCGGATAAAGCACAGAGACAAATAGCCAAACAAACGGAAACACATGAAATATGAACCAATGGCTGAGGGGTCACCAACTGGATCAGGCCCTCTGAGTGGGTGAGACAGTTGATTGGCCTGATCTGTTTGGGAGGCATCCAGGCAGTGGGACCGGGTCCTGTGCTCATTGCATGAGTTGGCTGTTTGAAACCTGGGGCCTATGCAGGGTCCCTTGGCTCAGCATGGGAGGAGGGGACTGGACCTACCTGGACTGAGTCCACCAGGTTGATCTCAGTCTGTGGGGAAGGCTTTGCCCTGGAGGAGATTGGAATGGGGGGCGGGCTGGGGGGAAGGTGAGGGGGGCGGGAGGGGGAAGAACAAGGGAATCTGTGGCTGATATGTAGAACTGAATTGTATTGCAAAATAAAAATTTAAAAAAAAAAAAAAAAAAAAAAAGAAGTTACCTAAGAGAAACACCCATAGGTACACCAGTGAGCATGTTTCCAGTGAGCTTACCTGAAAAAGGATGACACATCCAGAACTTGGTAACATCATCCAATAGACTTCAGTCCCAAACCAAATGAAAAAGAAGTGAGTTTCAGCATTCATCTTTGTCTACTTTCTAACTCTGGACATAATGTAACCAGCACACACAAGCTTGGATCCTCAAGCCTTCCCTCACATGGTGAATATCCTCCAACTCTTAGCCCAAATTAAACCCTATTTCCATGATTTGTTTTTTTTTTTCAGGTGTATGGTCACAGTATTGAGAAAAATAACCCACCTATTGCCTTTAACATCTTTCCCAAACATCGTATTCTCAGTCTGATCTGAAGAAACCGTTCTACATTGCAGGTTTTACCTATTTACAAAACTCCAATGTTTCCAACTTTTTCTTACTGATTGTGAGATGTGCATCATCATCCTTCTCACCAATACTTTTCATCTTATCTTTTAAAATATTACCACTTTTTTCCCCTACAAAAATACTTTATATTTTTCTTTGTAATATTGTAACCAAGGGTCACAGATGTGCAGTGGTATACTAGGAAACATTTTGACACTAACTCTTCAAACAAAACCTAAGCAAAACAGAATCCTTTATATGTAACATTTGACAATATCTGGTGGATACATACAACTTATGGAGCTGTTTTCAAGTAGGCAACATAATGTCATTAACTGTAGTATTAGGAACCATGCTAATAAAGCATTAAGTGACATTATTACCATGTCAAGATGCTTCTTAACTTAACAAAACATAGGATTCAGTAAAATAATTAATAAATTATGACTTTTGAGTGTTGTCTTTTGTTTTACTCTATCTTATCTAATTAGATGTTCATATTGCTTAATTTTTAATGATAACTTTAACAGTTATTTCTTACTTTCCAAGAACCATGTCCAGTTCACAATAGCCTATGCTTCAACTGTTAAACAAGACTAAAACTTAACAACAAAATTGAGCAGGGAATGTGACTCAGTTGGTAGAGTACTTGTCCATCATGGGGGAACACCTGGGTTTCACCTCCAGTTTCTTATAAACCAGGCCTGGTAGCACATGCCTGTAACCCCAGCGTGCTTGAAATGGAGGCAGAAGTATCAGATGTCCAAGAAAGAAGAAGTTTGGGGTCAGTCTCAAGAGATCCCATTTTAGAAAACATATGCCTGGTACCACTGCTTATGCACACACACACACACACACATACACACACACACACACACACACACACACACACGCACACACACAAAGAAATTAATGAGGAAAATAAAAAAATAAAAATTGCAACAAAAATTAAAATAGAAATCTTTAAACCTATATTTTCCCCATGATATTAAAATTCACATTTTAAATATTCATATCAATACTTTCTGCAGTTTTTGGTTGGTTGCTGTATTTTCAGTCTCTCAGTAGGCAGATTTTATATAAGAACAAAGCTTTTAGTCACAATTACACCAACATAAGTATATTGAAGTGAGAAAATCAACATTAAATTATCTTAACATCCACCAACACTTACTTCACTTACTGTCTTCATTTGTGTCTACCACTGCTACTAATTATTTTAGAAACATTTGAGTCAGCTATTTGATTTTGTCTATATCATGTTTTAACTCCATCTGCCCCCTTTTGTGATAACTGTGCCTCCTGTGTTTTGACTTCTCAGGACAAATTAAACAAATATAAATGTCTTCAATTAATTTTTCAATTCAATTTAATAATTTTCTATGGCTAGTGTCTTAATGTATGCATATATGACTAATGCCAGTTTTTTTTACAAATTATTTCTTACAAAGAAATGTAAATCTAAGTAAAAACTTAATGTAAATAAATGAACATTACATATGACAAAACAATCTAATTAGTTTTTTTTCCAGATTTTACATTGTGCAGTGTTGTTCATCATTGCTACTTATATTTCATGCTTTTGATTTTGCCATTATTATTTATTATGACTAAGAAAACAATAAATAATTTAAAGCCTTTGAGCTGGTCAGTGGTATACTTTCTGGTTCTTCAGTATAAGGTGGTTTAATTAATGAACACACATTACAAGTCATTCTTTTCCCTTGAATTTTAAACTGTGTGCTAAAGTAGAGAGCCCAATATGACAAAGACTGTGCCCATCCATGTGGCATATTGTATTCCCCTGAAATATATAGTCAACATTATAGTAAAAGGGATTTTGAAGAATTTATTTACAGAAAAAAATGATGCTAAAAACACAAGGGTCTGCTATCAATCAAATAATTTTTAAAATATAAAAGCAAAACTGAAACAACAAATTCAGAAACATTTTGGCCTGAATCCCCCAAATCAAGAAAGCCATGTGGCAACTGCTTCCAAGCCTTCATTTCTTAGAAACAGAACTACTCTATCAGAAGTCTAGATGAAATTTGAGATGTAAAGCAAAGGATAACCAGACTGCAACTGACAACTCCAGGGAGGCTAGCTAGTAAGGAGGACCCTAAGAAAGACACAGAGATTGGCCAGCAACAGAGAAATGGATGAGATCTACATGAGCAAACTGGGGGTGAGGGGGGTAATGGAGGGCAAAGGTTGGGGGAAAGAGAGCTTAGGGGAGCGGGAGGTCCCAGCTGGATTAGGAACAGAGTGGGAGAACAAGGAAAGATATACCACAATAAATGAAGACTCTTCGGGAATAGGAAGAAGCAGAGTGCTAGAGAGGTCCCCAGAAATCCATAAAGACTATAGACTACTGGCAATGGTTGAGAGAGTGCCTGACCTGACCTACTCTGGTGATCGGATGGCCGAATACCCTAACTGTTGTGATAGAACTCTCATCCAGTGACTGATGGAAGCAGATGCAGAGATCCAAGGCCAAGCCCCAGGTGGAGCTCCAGGAGTCCAATCAATGAGAGAGAGGAGGGGTCTAGCGGAAACACATGAACTTCGAACCAACAGCTGAGGAGCCCCCATGGAACTGGACCAGATCCTCTGGATAAGTGAGACAGCTGATTCACTTGAACTGTTTCGGAGGCACCCAGGCAGTGGGACCGGGACCTGTCCTTGGTGCATGAGCCGGATTTTTGGAACCTAGGGCCTATGCTGAGACACTTCGCTCAGCTTTGGTGCAGGGAGGAGGGGACTGGACCTTCCTCAAATGAATCTACCAGGCTGGGATGACTCTTCAGGGGAGACCTTGCCTTGGAGGAGGTGGGAATGAGGGGTAGATTTGGGGGGAAGGCTGGGAGGTGGGAGGAGGGAGGACAGAAGAATCCATGGCTGATATATAAAATGACTAGAAAATCTCTTATATAAAATAAAAAAAAAAGAAATTCTAATGTAGTTGATGTCAAGCTATGTAATTATTTCACACAATAACAAGAATGTAATTTGGGCTCAAAGTTACCTCTGATCAATAATGATGTGATATCATCACTGTTCACTGTCCTCAAAACATTCTTCACAGTTGTTCACAGTTGTAGAAAGTGAATTCTGTGAGTAGACATGCTGGTTTAATGAGAATGAGTTGTTAGGAATACCCAGTGTGAAGTGGAGGATGGTGTGGATGTGTCACAGGTGGCTTATCCTCGAGACAGGTAGCCAAAGAATGACAAGCAGTGGCAACCATAGCAGTTTAGGTGACTGGGTGGGGTAGAAGACCAGGAGGATACAGAGCAGTGAAGGAAACAGAATATGTGCATAATCATGGGATCATGTTTCTAAGCATTACCACATGTTGTCTGGTAAGTGTGCAGTTAAGAAGGGCACGAGAGGACTAACTGCTTCAGCATGAAGAGGAAGAAGTGAGGTATGCTGTTAGCAAGTCTCCCTGCCACCTCTGTAATTCAGCAACTGTTTTCTGATTGGTCACCAAGATGCATCAACTGCCAATCTGAGGCCCGGAATGCTTTTCACTGAACTATGGTTGTCCCGCAGGTGAGCCTTATACCCAAATTTAATCACAACTTTCAGGATTATTGGGCAATAGAAATGCAGCATATGCTAATCCAGGATGTATATCTTAAAGCTGTACACCTCGGAGAATCACTCATGTCATGTCTGCCAAGAAAATCATACAGCTTCTGGAGGGTATATCTGAAAGCATTGAAGATATTTGCCAAAAGATTGTTTTCAGACTTCAATAATATAGTAGAGTCTCTGGTGCGGTGGAAACCATATTTTGGTTCTGATAGACACAATGGAAGCAGCGGCCTTTCATTTAGAGAACATTTTTGGTTTATACAGAACCCCTTCAGTGCATCACAAATTTGTAATCTGGCCCGAGATCAGGCCTGTTGCCATGAAACAGCTGGTGAACATTTTCCTAACTGTAGGAAACAATACTCGCGTCCATAGGAAGTGTTCTTACTGCAGACAAATAAAGCTAACATGTACAGATGGAGACACAGTGGAGAGAACTGTCACCCTTTGGCTTCCAGGTATAGGTCTGTAGAAATACTAACACCCATCAGGAAGAACTTAGACAAAAAGCAAAGTTTCCAAGTTGGGATATGATGAGTGCTATTGCAAGGCTGAAGAAAACAGACCATACATCTTGTACAACACTGATAAGAGTTTCTATTACTTGATTTGTATAGATGACCACCAGAACTATGGGAGATTTTAAGATGATAAGGATTCTAGCATGCTTACCCTTCTAACAATACCCATGAGACTCCATCCTCATGACACCCCCCTCAAACCCTCGTGAAAGCATCCTTGTATCTGCCTCAAATAGCCTACACTACCTAAAGAAAAGATGCTAAAGACTTCTTTAGACTCTGCCAAGGCTTATGACCCTATCATGACCATGACCTCCATCTATCATGTGGAAACTGTGGACCAGCAGCTCCTGAGTGTCCCAGGTACCACAAAGCATTGCAGTGTCTGTTTTCAGGTAGACATCGCACTTTAGAGAAACGGGATGCTTCCCCAAGACTTGCAGTGGTCACCACAAAGTAAGTGGAACTATCTTTTTTTTGCTAAACAGTATAATCAATTTCAAATGGTACAAGATGGACTAAAAAGTAGCCAGCAGCAACATCTGGGGTGGTGGGTAGGTAGCCTATGTGTCCCCTACTAGAAGACGAAAGGTAGATGACAAGTTCCCACATACAGAGGTGTTCCCGTAGAATCGTAGTGATCTGTCTCAATTTGTTCGTGGAAAGACAAGGAGAGGGGTGTTGGAATTAGTTCCAGAGAGCATTCTGAGTTGGACCTTCCAGATCTTTCTCCACATTTGTGGGTTTATGGAAACACTGAACTTTCTCCTTTCCTGCTCCTCATCCCCCCCCCCCCCCCCCCCCCCGCCTCCACCCCATTCCTTCTCCTCGATCCTCCCTCCCACCTCTCTCTTTGTGTTGGTCAAGTCAAAGATCCTACTGCCTCCTACAGAGTGAAAGCAGTGGTGGCTAAATCCTTACACTCTGTTGAAAAAAAAATAATAACTTTGCGTCTATAGAATTTTCCCAGAGTGCTTTGAGGCAAGACTTAACACTGTTCACAATAATCAGACAAAATGAAGGAAGGGAGACGTCCTTAACAAGTAAGGAAACGTCTAAAGGGATGACATTTTACAATTAAGGTAACTTGGGCTTGCTGAAAGGCATACTTTCCCAAATTTACTATAATCTTTCAGATGTTTAGCTAATTATCTGCACAGTGGACCCTTGCACAAACATTTTTCTTTCACTAAGCTATGTTATATATTTATTCTTATAAAAGAAAAGCCATGGGGCTTTGAAAGGGCCCATTATCAGCCCGTTACACTAATCCTTCAGGCCACTCTACATATAAAGAGTATTTATAGTCAGTTGCCTTCTCAGCAACCAGTGTCCTTACTCAAATATTTTTTAAAAGATTGAAACACGGCTTTAATCCCAACACTCGGGAGGCCCAGCCAGGTGGATCTCTGTGAGTTCGAGGCCAGCATGGTGTACAGAGCGAGATCTAGGACAGGCACCAAAACTACACAGAGAAACCCTGTCTTGGAAAAAAAGAGAATGAAAGAAAGAAAGAAAGACAGACAGAAAGAAAGAAAGAAAGAAAGTACCTTTCATAAAACAACTATTATATTCATTTCTTCATGGAAAGGACACTGTAACTTTAGTGGGAATATTTCAGGGCCCATAACTAATACTGAGAAGGAGTAGAGATAAATCATGATAAACAGCAAGTAATATTTTATTATGAAAAATTTACAACATTATTAAAGAAAATTAAAAAATTTTAAGCTATAGATCTGAAATGTATTCTGTTAGTGTCTACTTCCAAAAATATTAGTAAAAATGATGAGAAACTCTAGAATCAGGAACATCCTAGGCTCTTTATGGAAGCAAGGTCATCTTTTATAGATTTTAAAATAAAATCACCACATCTGTGGCTTCTGTAGATATTAGACAAGGAAACTTGAGTACAATGGAGCAAGCAGAGCTGTGCTGTTAGAGAAGACCCCTTCTCTAATAGTGGCTGTTTTCACCGACAAGGCTAGAGTCTTTCCATATACACTAAAATGACCTAAGAAATAAAGCCTGGAACAGGACCAACGGCTTCCCCCTTGCAACCCATTACACCAGGCAGCATTTCCCTGTAGTTGTGATTATTATATTACGACTTGATTACTAACTGTTATTGCCACAGTTGGAGACCTGAAAGCACAGCATGGGGCCATTTCCATTAAAGGCATATGAAAGTCCATAACAAGCTCTGAGGTTGCAGGGCTGCTGGTGGGGTTAAACTAAGAAGTGCATAAGCATCTACTTAAGATGCTGTTTGAAGGAGTACCACAGCTTACATCATTATTTCATTTAGTTCTTACCACAGATTTTTCCATTAAGCAATGTTAGATACTTAAACACTATATTGAGGTTATTTTTTGCTCTAAAAAAAAAAAAAAAAAAAGTAATACATTTTTTTTTCTAGTCATTTTCCAGAGTACTAGAGTTGGCTATTGAAGAGATTTGCAATCTTGATTTTGCCTGGCAGACCGAAGTGGCTCCACCGAGATTGTCCATCATATTAAGTGGCAGAAATGAGCAACGAAAGCACAGGTGACCGAGTCCATAAGAGGGACATACGCTATTTACACAACCAGAGAGAAAGAAGCTAGGTGGCTGTCATTTTGCCAGACAAGAAAATCTAAACTCATGAAAAAAAAATGTAGTTTTAACTACATTGTTTGATGTTGTGGGAGGAAAGGAACAACCGTCCCATCTTTCATCTCATCTTGTTCCCCATGCGGCTCAAATGACAAGGTGTCTGGAGAGAAGAAGTTCTTCTACAGTGGTTTTGAGTCAAAATATAGCCAAGACAAAAGACTAAACTAACCTCAGCATTTCGCAGGGGACTGTTAAGCAGTATAAGACCACAGGTGCAAGGACCATTTTCATCAAGCCTGAGACAGTGTGTGTGTGTGTGTGTGTGTGTGTGTGTGTGTGTGTGTGTGTGTGTTGGAGTGTATACATCCAAAATAATAAACGTATCTAAGGAAGATACATATTTTTTTAGTTGATTTCCAAACTCATGCAGTTTGTTTACTTGGGTGATAACTTACCCTTCAGTAACCTCATAGAGGAAAAAGAACAGAGAAAGGTTAGAACTGTCTCTTTCATCCTGTGAAAACGGTCTGCTCTTCTGTCTTACTTGACAACTTTGGCCAGTGTGTAAGAACCCTAACTTTAATTATCAAGCCATAGACTCTTCATGTACTCTGATATGAGTGGCAGGCCGCAGAACCACATTATTAAAAGAGGAACTAAAAAATGACTCTGAACTGTGCTGTGTGGCTGTGTGTCTACTTAACTTCCTACCCTGCCCCTGGTTTCAACTCTGTTCCCCTTCGAAGAAGCACTACTCCATTGTTCACAAGAGCTTCCCTTCTGTATTCCTTCTTTTATTTTATTTTTTTTAAATTTCAATCATTTAAACATAATGATTTCTGCTCTATTGCCCATTACCAGTTTTTTGGTTTTTTTTGGGGGGGGGAGGGGATGTAAAAATTGCAAGAAATTGTATAACTACATTTGTTGTCTGGCTATTTAAAGGTTGTGTAAGGACATTTCACAAAAAGATACAAATGTGGACGAAATTTAAAAACTTAAACTGTGGTGCCAGTTCTTTTTGCAAAGGGAGATTCTGTGAGAAAGTTTAACAGGCTCAGGTAGAGCATGTGGAGCAGAGTCTGTGATGTAGAAAAGTTCTAGAAATGCTGCCCTAGAACAGGTCATCAAACATCGGCAACTGTTACAGATCAGAGTCCTCATCTCCTCCCTGTGCTGGCTCTGCTCAGATCTTGGGCAAAACAGACCATCATTTTCCCTCTGAGTGCTTAGCAAGTCCAGTAATGTTAAGAAACACCTCAAAAGGACTCTTCTTCAGTTTGGGTTTTAAAGAAGCTAACCAAATAAATGGAAATAATCACACTATTGGAAAAAAAAACATTTGATTTATTCAATGGAACTAATTTTCAAAATTTACAATTTGATATTACTGATAATCAAATGCCTGCAGCTCATTTTATAGCGTTTCCATTACTCTGTTGTTGTTTTACTAAGTTAATCTGTTAAAGTACTGCATAAAACAATACACATGTAAACAAATTAAATTGCACTATAAATATTATATATATATATGCACACACAAATGACCTGATAGGTGTCACTGTTTTCTTATGATACAGCAACACACCATTAAGCAAGCTTAGCTCAAGAAGACCTCAGTCAATAAATGTTTTCCTTGCAAGAATAAGAATCTGACTTTGAAACCCAGAACTCACCTTAAAAAAAAAAAAGAAAAAAAAATAAAAGCCAGTGCCATGGTACACACCTGCCATCCTAGTGCTTGGAAGGCAGAGACAAGAAGATGGCTTGAGGTTCATTGGACAGCCACCCTAGCTCAGTCTGTGAGCTCCAAATCGACAAAAGAGAGACCTTGTCTCAAAACTAAGGTGGATAGTGTTCCAGAAGAATGACATTAAAGGTTTACCTCCTCTCCCTCCCCACCACCACCTGGCTTCCCTTCCTGATGCAGACACACATGCACTCATACAATTGGTTAGTATAAAAAAATTTCTGGGGAACAGGGAAGGAGTTGGAGGGTGGAAAGTGTGGAGTGGAAATGATGTAAATATTCATGTAAGTACTCAAGTGAGAAATTCTCACAAAATAGTAATATAATAAATATAAAAAGATCCTCAGTTGCAGGAAAATCTGTAAGACATTTGGGCCAACTAAAGCATTGCTATTATTCCAAGGATAAATCTTTGGAGGGTCTCAGCAGCCTAAGGTGAACTTTGGTCTTTGAACCCAGGTTTCAATTTCTATAAAAGCAGAGGTTTTTATGTAGTTTACAGATTAGGATTTAATTGGGTTTGGGTGAGAAAGGCTGTTCAGAAAAATCTCGCAATCACAAAGTTTGAGGACTGTCTATGTTCTTCAAGTACAATTTTGGAAGGAAAATCAATTTATGAGTGTTACTTAGTGCTTCAAATGTCAAACTCACGCCAAACGATATGGTGTTGTTATTAGTGAAACTAACAGCCACAAAATACTTTGAAAAAATATATAACATCTGAATAATGAGGTTTTATTGGTACCATCCAACTCTTCCAAGTATACAGAGGCAAAGATAAGTCAGAGTTAATTAATGATGTTTTAAAGGCTTAATGGAACTGTAATGATCACAAGGCCTCATTGATTTATAGAGTATCTATTCTGATAAAGAAAAGTGAGTCTGAGGTGACATGTTTTTTTTTAATCAAATCATATTAATCATATTAACCTCCCAGTGCATTTTGTTCTGTTTGAAATAAGATAGAGATCCTATGTTCTTGTATAAAACACAGGCAAGGATTATTCCTGCCCATAGGTTCTTTTCAACATTCTAAAATTCTGAAACCATGTTCAAACAACAATTTGAAGGTAAGGGGTAACTCACTGAAGTCCAGCTGTGTATCCCCTACATATAAATTATGCAAGACATTGGCAAGCATAAAAATAAAATAGTTGATCTCTGAGGATGAGGATCTTTTAGCTTGTTATTAAGGACAGACAGACAAAGTGTTTACAAAGTTAACACATGTATACAGCAGCATAAAAGGATAGATAATTGAGTCAAATTAAAGTTCTGGGGGAATTTCTCTGGAAGCCACATTTAACCTTAGGTATTAAAATAAAGCAGACTGAGTAAACTATTGTTTAAACATAATTTGCAAATGATATGATCCATAGACTTATAGCTTATACTTCAGTGTTTAGCACATTTATGCATATGGTTCTACAACTGCCTTGAAGTCTATTCTTAGGACATTCTGTTGCCTCTAAAAGACACCCTGCTACCATCAGTTGGCATTCAATCTTTCTCCTTACTGGCCCTGCTACCCCAGCCATGCCCTAACTGGCCCACTTACTGTCTCTTGAACATGTCTATTATGTACATTTTATATAACTGGGGGTGAGCAACAGATGACGTTTTATGACTGACATCTTAACACATTTTAAAAGTCCATCCTTATTACACTGCATATTATTATTAAATAGCATCTCACTGTACAGACAGGCTATATTTTGCTTATCCACTTGTCAGTCGATACATATTTGGGATTTTCAACTTTGATGTTTTATGAGTAACGTATGAGTATTTATGTATACAAGATTTTTTTTAAATACTTATTTTTGTTTTGACTTTATGTTTATGACTGTTTCATAAGGATGTATGCAAGTACATTGCATGCAGGCCTGGTGCCCAGAGAGACCAAAAAAGGATACTGGATCTCCTGGAGTTATTATGGATGACTATGAACAGCCATATGGGTTCTGGAAACTGAACATAGGAGTTCTGCAAGAGCAGTAAGTACTCTTAACTGCTGAGCCATCTCTCCAGCCCTTGTGTGCACAAGGTTCTTGTGAACTTGTTTCTATATTGTGAGTTTAAAGCTCTGAATGGATTTAGTACATCATACAAAATTCATTGTTTAATATTTTGTGTACTTAACAAATTGTTTACCAAGGTAGGAGTAATATTTTAAAGTCCCTCAAGTAAATTTGAGGGTTCAAATTTCCCCATATCCTCCTCTGTATTTACTAATAATGCTTATTTCAAAAATCTTAAATGCTTTAAAGATACCAATCTCTTGACAGTTCTGTTTTGTTTTTACTTAGTGACTAAAGATATGAGGTATCTATCTTCTGTGCTTATTGATGCAAAAAATTCCTATATTTTTGGAGAGCTGATTTAGATTTTTCCCCGTTATAAACTGTGTCAACATTTTACCATTAAGTTGTAATTGTGCTGTCCATACTCTGCATCAAGGTTTCTCACTATATACAATTTGTAAATGTTGTTTTTCATACTGTGAGCCTCTCTTCAGTGTTTTCCTCTTTCCTCCCTTCCTTCTTTCATTTTTTGGAGACAAGGTCTCACTATGTAGAACTGGCTGGCTTGGAACTTGCTGTGTAGATCAGGCCATCCTCAGACTCACAGAGATCTGCTTGTTTTTGCCTTAGGAGACATTTGTAGCAAGATTTCTTGGAGCATTATCTTTGTTCTGCCAGATCACAAATAGTGACCTGGAGACTTATGATTTACCAGGAAAGCTTGGCCTTAGCTTAGGCTTTTCTCAACTAGCTCTTATAATTTAATTAACCCATTTTTTTTAAATCTATGGTCTTCCATGTGGCTAGATTACCTCTTCTTATCACATCTGACATGCTCTGAGTCTGCTGGCAAAATCGCATGCCTAGATTCCTCTTCCCAGTTTCTCTCACCCTGCCCAACTGTTCTGCCTATACCTCCTGCCTAGCTATTGGATGTTCGCTTTTTTATTATGCCAATCACAGCAATATGTCTTCACACAGTGTATAAATATCCCACAACAGTCTCTTACGTAAATATGATCAGGTATTCTTTATAAAAGCCAAACTATATTTCCTGTTTTTTTAAATTATGTTTTGGCATCCTTTTGGAAAAAAGTGAGACACTATTTCGATGGATGAGGACACCAAGTCTTCAAGATAATACTAATTGAAGAAACTGTATCACACCAATCTGATATTTATGACAAATCCCAGCATCCTGCTAATGTGCCTAGAATTCCTATATATGGAGATGTGGAAATATAGTAAAAATAATCATGTTTTCTTTGGCTTCATGTCTCCCCAGATTATTTACACAAGAAATAAATCTTTCTCTATTATATAATATATAAATGAAAACATCCACACAATGTACTAGGAAGTGGTAGATTAATATATTAGGGTGCTGATAAGTTACAAAATTTTCATGAGATAACTTAATGTAGTAAATTACCCTTATAAAAACAAAATGTTTTTATTACCCTAAGTTAGAATTGATAATAGTTCATGCTATTCATCCAGTGTAAATGGCATTTGAATTAATAAAATTTTCTCATTTAGAAAGATACTAGAAAAGTGACAAATTGCATTCCTATAACTATATACCTGTCTAATGCTGATGCAAATTCTATCTCAGCTATGTGTCTTTTGGATTTGATGGCTTGTTTGGTCATGTTGATCTAAAGTATACATCCTTTTGTTTTTTTTGTTTTTTTCTTCTGAACTCCAACAGAAACTCAGTACTTGACAGCTTTTTGTCACACTCATTATCTTTTTGTTAATCATATTTCAACTCTTTGATCTCACAGACCAGATCTAGTCTCCATTTATTTATCCAAAACCCATATTCAGAATGGCTAGGTCACTATGCATGGAGTAAAATACTGGAGCTGCAAGATTAAAATCCTATCACTCTGCCCTTGCTGGTTCAGGGTGGGGCTACACCATGACTGAAAGCTGCAGGGGACAGAGAAACTGTGGCATTATTCACATTGCAAAGGTCTCCTGAAGCCCTTCTCCAGCCTCCTCTGCCTGAAATCACATCCTTGCTTGTTTCTTACTGCTCTGCCCTGATTCCCTCATTCTTCTACCAATTTCGTGTGACTACTTCCTTTAGAAATATCTGTGCACCAACGTCTTACTTCGGAAACTGCTTTGAGTGAATCTTAACCAAGAGAGTCTTAGACGATAAACAATGAAATGTCTATTTAGGTAACGTGAACAGTGTTCAGGGTAGTCTTTTACTTTTTAAAGACAGCTATAATTAAATGTACTTACCATTTACTTCATTTTATCAGTTGCTTTGCCCCTCACTACACTATGAAATGCCCCATAAATATATGTTTGGTAAACAATCGTGAATCATTAAATCAGCGGACACATATAAAACACATATTCACTCTGAGTAATTACTATGCTCTGGATTGAGCAGTGTTAATATAGTGGGACTTGAAAAGGAAATCTATTTAATTGCAGATGGAAACTATGGTAAGATGAATGAGATTTTAGAAATTGAATTATTTGTTTGGTGAAAACTTTGTAAGTCACTTGAATCTACCTGCCAAAATATGAAATGTTAGTCCAAGTGAAATGTGAAGAGGACAGAGATTTAAAATTCAGGAAGGATAATTGTTCATGCAGCTCTCTGGAATGACTTCATAACGAGGCTTAGCCTTAAACACCCGACAATGCTGTCTGTGGCCCACCTCAGGTTACTCAGAAACTCTGTAACTATGAACCTGATCCAAAGTATGTAATTCCTTATAATGGAGCCGTAATGTGATAAGGAGACTTGTAGATAATCTAAACTAGCCCAGAGAAGGAGTAAAGAGTAAATGGAGGACACACGTCGGGGATGCCAGGTAGCAGCCATGGGAAGAAACAGGATTTTTAAAAGGAGAATTGAGATGTGCGAAAAGGATAGAAAGCAGAAAGACACACTTTGAAGTTCAACATCTACCAGTCCAGAAGTGTGGACATGGAAAAGTAAGTGAGAGAAACAGCTTCCTCCACAAGGGTCGAATTTAATATGAAGGATAAGAGTAATCAAAATGGATGGTTATTCTTGTTTTGAGTCCAAAAATTAGAAAGCAATGACTCTAGGAAATACTGCCCCCTAGCGGGACTCTGTGTGAAAGACCCACTTCTACCACAAACTGGAATGCAGAATCACAGTTTGAGGATAGCCAGGCTTCCAGGTCTCTGAACCAGTTCTAAACTGAGTCTCAAATCGTTTCCCAGTAATGCAAGGTCTACATTACATGTCGAGGCTTACTGGAAAAAGTTATATTAAAATGATGAATTTTCCTTCTAATTTCTGGAGAATATTATACAGTTTTGAATGTATGCATTGTTAACACTGTAATCCTCAGTGTCCAAGGGGTACTTTTCCCTAAACGACCAAAGATACCATAGCCTATGAATACCCAAATCCCTTATATAACATAGCACATTACTTAAACATTTTTCTTAGGACTTAAGTATCCTCTGTGTTACCTACCTATACAGTAATATCTAAAACACTTCCCACTGTATACTTTGGAGGATGGTAATAAAACACTTCATACATGTTCAGAATATATTGCAAAAATATTCTGGACTCATCTGAACATGCAGATACATAGGGCATACGGTTCATAATTCAAAACTAATATTCAAGATATGGCAAAACATACCACATATCCTATCTATTTTAGCTGGAGTAGTAGAATATACTACTGTTATTCCTTTAGGAATATCTCATGAATTTTCAAGACAAATGTTAGCAATGGTTTTTTTGTCCAACAGTTTTGTCTTTGCTTTCTTTTTTCTTTTTCTTTTTTTTTTTTCGGTTTTTTGAGACAGGGTTTCTCTGTGTAGCTTTGCGCCTTTCCTGGAACTCACTTGGTAGTCCAGGCTGGCCTCGAACTCACAGAGATCCGCCTGGCTCTGCCTCCCAAGTGCTGGGATTAAAGGCGTGCGCCACCACCGCCTGGCTGTCTTTGCTTTCTTTAACTAAAAATTATCTTCCTGACAGAACAGCAGAAAATGTAGCTTTAATAGCTGGATCATTTTTATTTAACACATTTACTTATTTAATTCCTGAAATTTAACACTTAAGATATGTGCATTATTTGCAGCACAAATGTTTGTAAAGAAAATTTTATGTATATTTTTGTATAATTCACCCTAGCCACACATGCAAGAACATGTCTGTAAGATGGAGGCACTGTTCTGACATCACTGTCAAAATCCTAAGTCCATTTTCTTTTTTAAACCTTTACTTAGGCTGGCAGGAGTGGCACACGCCTTTAATCCCAGCACTCAGGAAGCAAAGGCAGGCAGATCTCTGAATTCAAGGCCAGCTTGGTCTACTGAGCAAGTTCCAGGACAGCAACGGTTACCTAGAGAAACCCTGTCTCAAAACAAACAAACAAACAAACAAACAAAAACAAAAATTAAAAAAAAAGACAATTTTTTTTTACTTATTTAATGTTAAGTGTTTTGTCTGCATGTGTGTCTGTGAACCACATGCCATGGAATTTATAAGAGTGTATCTGATCCCCTGAACTGAAGTTACAGGCAGTTGTGAGCTGCCATGTGGGTACTCAGAATCAAACCTGGGTTCTCTGGAAGAGTAGCCAGTGCTCATAGACACTGAGTCATCCCTCTAATCCTATATCTATTATTCTTAATCCTCTTTTCCAAACTGTCACATTTATAATATTTGCTCTCATCAGGAGTATAAGTGATTATGTTTTCTCCCAAATACTTACTGATCATATATTCTCTGTTACTCTTTTAGGTCAACCTGCTTGAGAGTTTTTAAAGTGTTTTCATTTTCACTTTCATTATGCTTATTAAATACAATATTATTATAATGTATGTTTGGTCTGAAATGTTTGTCTCTCCTATCCTTTGACCATCACCTTAAGTTATAGCTGTCTTTTTATATGACGTGCTTCTATCTTGCTAAAAGCATTATCTGTTTTTGTATACAAATGTAAATATAAAGGGTTGATGTAAAGCTGAAATTTCTGATTAAATATGCAAGGACAGCTAGGAATGATGATGCATGCCTCTAAGCCCTGCAATAGGGAGAGAGAGGCAAGATCAGGAGATCAAGGTCATCCTTGCTACATAGCAAGTTCAAAGACTGCTTAAGCTACAAGAAAGATTCAGTAAAAAGAAAGAAGGAGAGAGAGAGAGAGAGAGAGAGAGAGAGAGAGAGAGAGAGAGGAGAGAGAAAGAGACAAACAAAGAAGAAAAGCTGATAGACAAATGTTTTCAGAAATTCAGTTATCCTACCCCATATTAAATGGCATAGTAATTGTGTGGCAAGATAACTGAATGGGTGAAGGTGTCTACTGTGGTGACTTGAGCTCAATTGTCAGAATGCAAGTAAAGGGCCAGGAGAGAGTCCACTCTATAAAATGGTCTTCTGACCTCCACATGTGCACCATGGCATGCACAGAGAGAGAGAGAGAGAGAGAGAGAGAGAGAGAGAGAGAGAGAGAGAGAGAGAGAGAGAGTGAGTGCAGGGGGTTTCGAAAAGTGAAGAAAGTGACATGGCTTTTTTTGTAAATGAAAAATGCTTCTGAATATTCAAGATGAAAAGGCAAGAAGTCTCTATTTCTACGATTAATAGTTATGCTTGAAATATCATTTAATGAAATAATCATAACAAGGAACTATTTGTTTTATTATTTTGCTTATAGCTATTGATCTTTGGTATACATTGAATGGTATTTTTAAATGTACAGGCTGAGGTGACAGTTACTGGAAGGACAGGCATGCTGGAATTAGAAAGAAAAAAAGATATTGAAAGGTGTTAGTAATTTTGTAAGTAATTGAAAAATCAACAAGGAATGAATGAGAATTAATCCATGCTTCTATTTAAAAAAAATAAAGTACAATGGGCTTTGGAAAGGGATGGTATGGTGACTCACATGCTATTTTGACAGTGTTTTAAGACTCATATTGTTTGGTTTTGGTTTTGAATACACTATAATTTAATTTGCAATAATTTGCTCACAGCTTTGTTTGTGTCTGTTTTATATGCAAACCTAGAGTAAAACATATTCCCCACGCTCCTGCAGTATTCCTTTTTAGGAATACACATGACATGAGCATCATTTCCTTATTCTTATGTATGTGTGTATGATGTGCTTGTGTGTATGTGTGTGTGTGTGTGTGCTTATTCTCATGTGTGAGTTAAGGCATGCATGCTAGAGTAAGCATGTGAAATCAGATCACAAATTTAGCTTCTCTCCTCCCTGCCTTGTTTGAGACGGTCACTGGATGGCCCCATTGCAGATTAGCTGGCCTGTCAGTGTTCAGGGGTTTACCTGTCTTGACTGGTTTCCTGCAATTACAGACATGAGCTATTGCTTCTGGCTTTATGTGAAGGCTGGAGATCCAAACTTAGGTCCTCACATTTGGGAGACAAGTACTTTATGCACTGAGCCATCTCTCTCCTCCAGCACTCATCTTGTTACTTGGGATGTATATTTCAAGAACAACTATGTGAACTCTAAAAAAATGAATCCCGAGGAGAAAAACAGTATGCACTATACCCTAAGTTAAAACTCCTTAATGCTAGGCAAATGTCATTGTCATATTCTTAAACTCCTTATCAGATGAATATGTTTTCACATTTTTTTTGTCTTTTAGAAATGCTAATAACACTATGGTTGTAGCTTTAAAGTTTTAATTGAAATAATTTTTATTGTTTAATAAACTCCTAGTAATTATATATAATTATGAAATACAGTGTGATTTAATACATATGTACACTGGACAAGGACAAAATCAACATAATCAGCATTTCCTAGTTTGGGAATGTTTAAAATGTTTTTTTATAATTATTTTGAAATAATTAATAAGTTAATGTTAAATAAAGTCACTGTACAGTGTTAAAAAAACACTAGAACTTTACCTCCTAACTGTATCTAACTGTACTTTGATACCCATTACCTACTTTGATACCCATTACCCAGTCCCTATATATTACCTCTTCCTTGCCTACCCTCTACTAAACTCTTGTACACTGCAAATATTAATGTAAATGGATATAGAAACTATGGAAACAAGCATGGAGATTTCTAAGAAAAGTCACAATTGAAGTATATGATGCAACCTTCTCACTCTTAAGAAAGAAAATGAAGTCAATGTGTGGAAGAGATGCCTTTATGCTTATGTTTGTTTCATTACTGTTCATAATCTTCAGGAAGTAGAATCAATGAGGTATTCATAACAAATGAATGTAATATGCATGTGCAAGTGAATGTTATTCAGCCATAAAAGAGACTGAAATCCTGTTATGTGTGCCAACACGGGTAGAATTAGAAGGAAATAAGACAGAGATAGAAAAACAGATATTGCATCTCCTTCTAATAAGGTTAATCATTTAAATTAATTATCAAATGTTCTTTTTCTGCAACCATATTAACAAGGTGAAGGCAAGTATGCAGAAATATCTCACAGAGATCTCCATTAGCTATGTCCATAATGAATAAAAATAATAAAATATGATCCATTCAAGTAAGGTCATTTACAGTAGCCAAGGTTAAAAATTATGCAAGAAACAGAATGGGAGCCACCTGAATATTTGAAAACACAGGGGACTGGAGTGGGAAGAATGTGGGTTTGGCGGTCTGGTGGCCATCTCATCTCTGTCCACAGCAGAATGTGTTCTTGGTCTCATCATATTTTTTAAAGCATTTTCCAAATTCTTGTGAAATATAGAGAAGGTAATAGGATATAACCAAAACTTCATTGACTTTCTAACAGAGTATAATCAAATATACACATCTTAAATAAATTACACATACAGGAAATAGGATTGTCCTTAGAGAAAGACAGTTGGTTCATTAAGTGAAATTCACAAGGGCGCAAAACGTCAATGTAGAGTGAATATTAATGTATCAATATCACATACACTTCTGAGATTCAGCCATTATGTGAATGAACGTACTAATATTAATATATCTAAAGAAAGGATGTCTCAATAAAAACAGGAAATGATCAATCTTGTTAACAGAAAATCAGGTTTCTATAACTAATTGTCATTGGGAAATATTTCTCTTGGATTCAGACCTAGGCTTCTTACTCCTTGGCACATGAGAGAGCCTCAGGTGCCTCCACTGACAAGGCTTGCTTCCCAATTATCAGGGATTTGGTTTCTTAGCTGATTTCCTAGAAGCACAATCCTACTTTGGAAGAGCCATGCCCAATCCATTGCCATTCCAAATTTTGAAACAATGTTTTGATTATGATTATCCTTTATTTTACCTTGCTTGCTCAGACTGACCAGTGGAACAATCTGCTACGTCTAGATTTGGAGTGCTCATCATGAATACCAAACCTGATTTTGGGATTGTTTGAATGCATATTACCTTTTATGAGATTAGGAAAATCAAATCAGTCCTTAATCTGTTCACTTGTATCAACCAAACCAGGTTTCTGAGCTTAAAAAAACTCAGTACTAGAACCTAGAGTGCCCATTTTAGCAAGAAAAGTGTTCATTTGTGAAGAGCTGTGTGAGGAAACAAGGATCCACGAGTAGGTGGTACCCCTTTCACTGGCGGGGAGAGCTGGCAGAAGCTCAGTTTATACATCAATTCATTCTTTTAAAGTTCTCTCTTCTCCAATCTACCTTCAGATTAAATAATTTCCTGTCTTAAATTTTACTAGTATTAAACTGATAATTTTATTTTTTAAATTTTATTTAAAATGTGTGTGTGTGTGTGTGTGTGTGTGTGTGTGTGTGTGTGTGTGTGTGTGCATAATAGTGCAGCACCCTCAGAGGTCAGAGTTAGCATCAGATCCTCTTGAGATGAAATTATAGGCAGTTTTGAGTTGTCTGACGTGAGTGCTTGGAACTGTACTTAAACTCTATGCAAGAGTAGCATGTTCTCTTAATCACTGAGCCATCTATCCAGCCCTTAAACTGGAAATTCAAAAAAAAAAAGAACAGTTTCTGCTTTACATATTCAGTTCTAAGTGATCTAGTGTAGGCATTAGAGACTAGCAGTAAATGCAGCCACTTCCTTAGAGAGCATTGAGCATGCATTATGAATCCACAGAGAGACATTCATGATGAAATATATAAGCCCAAGACATTTTGACTTGGCTTTTTTGCATTTTTTGGTAAGTTATCTAGATAGCTGCCTTCTCTTATTTGAGCTAGTACACAGAAGAAATTTAAACACATTTCATAGTAGGCACAGACTGTATCAGCTGAAAAACCATGCTTCTGCATCCCATTAGTTTTCTAGTATGGCTTATTGTGATTGCAAGGAGGAATAACAATTTCAAGTAGGTGAAAGATTGTTGGATGAACTGTGGAGAGTGTATGTATAAATATAGAAGCATATTGTATGTCATTTTCATGCTGATTCACGATCATATCGAACTTCTTTGGAGTTGAGGTACACAGGATGTCACAGGGCATCGGCGAAATAGTATATGATTTTCCAGTTTTGCTCACAAGCATATTTACTAATTCCAGGAAGGAGACCCAAAATTTGTGAAAAAAGTTTGTACTTTACGGAGTATAAACTGATGGATCTTATGCATCCAAATTTCCTTTGCTTATGAAGGAAACAACTTCAACTCCAGAGGCTTTGGTTTTGTGCTATGTTACCTGAGAAGGAAGGCTTTATCTCCCCAACATCTCTCAGACAAAATAAACTGTGGTAAGAAGCTGACACAAACCTGAATGTGTCAGAATCTCCATTTTCTAATTCTGCTCTACTCTCTGTAACTGATTTTTCTCTTTCTGTATGAAAACCAGCCTTCCATTTCCTCTATGTTGCTTAGATAGAGAGCTATGTATTTGTAGTCTGTTATTACCAATAGATTTCCAGTTTATACCAGATACTTTGTAAATTTACCATGGGCACTTGTGATCCTAATGTTTAAAGTTGAGTTATACTTAAAAATGCATAATCTATCAAAAGTTACTGAAGTGTGTAACATCTGAATTTTTTCTAACTGAAGGCTTCTACATAGATATTTATTATGTGATCCTATTTCCTAAGGGTCTTGAAGCTCATGGTGGGTAGTACAATAGGAAGAAGCATTAAGTCTTTAAGACTGACATGGTAGCATTTAATACACTCCTATAGGCGTGGATATGCATGATTCTAACAGCAGCTCCCAGATACAGTAGATCCAAAGAACTCTTAAAATGCTCAGTGCATAGAGGTAAATGACACATGTTTAAATAGACACGAATTACCATTTTCAAAGTTTTTTTTTAATTATGTGTCTGTGTGTATGTGGATGTGAGTGGAGGTGCCATATAGGTCAGAAGAAGGTGCCTCCAAGACTGGAGTTAGAAGCAGTTGTAACCATTTGACATAGAAGCTAGGAACTGAACTCAAGTCCTCTGCAAGATCAGTATATGCTGTTAGCTTATGAAGCCATCTTACCAGGTCAAAGTTAGCACTTTAAAAAAGCAATATGCTTAGACTACTGAACAATTACCCCAAAGTATATGTCTGTAATATGTACCCTCTCAGTAAAACTTTAGGATCCCGTATCCTTTATCCTTGTGATGGCAAATCTTTGTCAACCTGACAAAGAGTCACCTTGAAGGAGAAAATGCCTCCATAAGACTAGCCTGTAGGCAAGCGTGTGGAACATTTTTTGATTAATGATTGATGTAGAAGGGCCCATTTAAAGTGGGCAGTGTTACCCTTGGGCAGGTGGGCATGGATTGGGTAAACATCCAGATGATCAAGCAAAGTCAGTAAGCAGTTCCTCCCATGGCCTCTCTTTCAGTTTCTGCCTTGAGCTCCTGCCCTGCATTCCGTGATGAAAGACTGTGATCAGGGTGTTTTTAAAAAATAAGCCCTACCCTCCCTAGGTTGCTTTTGGCCATGATGCTTATCATAGCAATACTAATAATAATAATAAAAAAACAATCTAGAAGAATCCTCTACAACAGAACACATTTTAGAATAGGAAGTATTAAAGGTCCATTGCCTCACCAACTTGCAAGTACATAATATGTTATCATCAACTCTAGCCACCATGCTGCAAAAAGGAATTTCTGTGGCAACCGAGGATGTGTTCAGAAAGGATGTGAATCTTCCTAATTAATTAATAATTTGTGTGTGGGGGGTGTGAGTTTGTGAGTGTGTGGGAATGTCTGAAGACAACCCGAGGGATTTGCTTCTATTCCTCCATTATGTAGTACATGGTGATCGAACTCGGGTCCCAGGCTAAGGGGCAGACACTTTTATCCACGGAGACTTTGCTGGGGCTGGGATTATTTTAAAAATTATTTATGTACAGTATAGGTTGAATAATGTGCCCCTCAAAGAACTTTGAAATCCTAACTCTGAGAAGCTCTCAGAATCAAAATGAAGCCACTTATGTCAAAGTGTAATCAAAAATAGATGAAACAATGCTGACAGAAAAGTTATGAAGAAACTCATAATGTAAGTCTAAGAATTATCCACAAAAGACAAGACAGAGCAACTACCCTGCACAAAGGGCACCACAACCTTTTGACAAACAACGAACATAGATTTCCAAATACACTTAACAAACAATTGTCCATTTAATCTTAAACTGATACCATCCTTTGCTACAAGAATCATTCAATATACGTCGCGTTCATCATTTCACCTTTAACAATTAGGCCTAGGAGCAGCATCTTTGAATATACCCAAAGTTACTATTAAACAAATGGTCTCATTGCAGTGAGATATCTGCAGATAAGTATCAATCATCATTTCTCAAAGAATCTCTTTCAGGTTGTTATTTGGGTGGGTGACATTTAGAGGATGTTTTCTACACAGTTATTTAAGATGAGAATAATGGAGTGGGGAGATCCAATAATTCAACACAATTCATGTCTGAGAAGAAGAGGAAAACACAATGTTGAGACAAACACAGAAACATGTGTGCACACATGCACATGCGTGCGTGCATATACACACACACACACACACACACACAAACACACATACACAAACACAAGTGGTGATAGAGACAGAAATTGGAGTGATGCAGATGGAAGTCAAGGAACATCAAGGTTTCATGGCCATCACCAGAAGCTAGGAAAAGGCAAAAGAAAAAAAGTACTACTCAGAACCTCCTCCCAAAAAAGTAGCCTGTAGACACCCAGAATCTAGAACCCTAACATCCAAACTATAAGAGGGTAAATGCCTGTTGTTTTAAACCACGGATCTTGTGTAACCTTTATAAGACCACCCTAGGAAACTAATACACTGCAGAAGAGTGCATTCCAGCTGACAGAGTCCATAGATCTCATGAAATGCGTTTACATTTCTTCTGGATATTAGTTGAAATAATTATTTTCTGATATTTCCAAACCATTTTTGATGTGCCGTTGCAATATTGATCATCTGTAGTCCTTCTAGAATGTACTACATAGTAATCCAAAGTGGTCTCTTGCTCTGGTTACAATGAACAAGATAACTTACATTCACTACTGTACCACAACCCTGATGCTTAAAATTCATCTTAAAAAATAGTATAAATCTTATGATGCCCAAAGGAAGAGGTCCTAATTAACTAAGGATTTTCCTCTGCTCAATCCTGTCCTGCATCGTTCAATGATTTGTGCTAAAGGCAAGGAAGTACAACGAGGCTCACTTGTAGAGGATAATGTTTCCTCATGGAGCACAAGGAAGTATAAAAAAAGAAAGGAATCAATGTCTGCTGACCGAAAACGATAAAACCATTGGGAAGATAAATGACATTTTTACCTCTTTGTTAATATCTTGACAGCAAGAGAAAGTCAAAAGATTAACAATTTCTAAAAATGAATTCCTAGAGTCATTCTTAATAACTGTTTCCTCATTTATCAGTTAGGGAAACATTCTATTTCATAAGCACGTTTCTTCTTCGTAACCAGGTTAACGTTTTAGGGTAATTTTTATTCTTCACTGATTTATCTGGAACAAATCTGAGCATTTCAGCAAAGGGCTGTGATGAACTTAATTTAAACTAAATTTTATTAGCTTACAGTCAGCACTAGTTGAGTTTATTAGTTACTTCTCTTACCCTATTCTATAACACTTTGCATACAATTTTTTGTTTTTAAGTAAAATGAAGTTGAAGTTGAAATTTTCCCTTTCTTATTTTAATGTCATTCCAATAAACACTTCACTGAGGTAGAGATGTGAACTCTTGTCAATTCAAATGCTCTTAATGAGTGAGGATAAATTTGATTTAAGAATATCACCATTATGGTAACTTTCAAGATATTCTTCAAGGAGAGGTATATATAACTATTATTATAAATGAACATTTGTAACATAATGAGCGTGCTCAAGTGACTAAGGGTTTCTGGACTTACATGCATAAGCACACACACAAAAATCATAAAAATAGGTCAATTAGTTAATCATTACATAAGAAAAAATTCACCTGAGTGATGTTAAGGCTAGTGTATTTACAATTTGTTGACAGCTCTAAAAACACTAAAAAAAAATGAGTAAAAATCATTCTGTAAAATGTCAACCAATTACTAATACCTGATCATGTAATGTGTGTAATATACTATAATGTATATAATATATTTATGTATATGTCAAAGGTCTATCAGTTTGTATATCTAATTAATTTGCTTTTGTATTTTGAAGTCCATTATCTAACCCTTGCCAAGATTCAGATCAGATCAGGAGAGAATATCACAGACAAAGTCATTATGCCAGTCTGTAATTATCAGATATATCTGTCACAAAAAAAACCCACGAATGCATGAACCATCAGACTTCCAATGTTCAGATCTAATTCAGTTTCAGGTGTATTTTTAAGAGATGAGGATATAGTTACCCAAATTAGTTATCCAATACCAGGTGGTTAGCCCTGATATCATATACATACAAGTAACAGTATACAGACTAAATAGATGATATCTATGTATTTAGAGATGTACACATAAAACAAAACAAAACAAAACAAATCAACCTCTTTAAGGTGTCATGTCTATTTATGTAATTCAAGTACTATTTGAGCTGGCTGTCCCTATATTTCACCTGGAAAAGCACTGTAATCTATGGGCCAACAAAGTCCTGTTGGTCAAAGCACTTTTGGTTCTTAATGCTGACATTTTCACTTATTTATACCAATATTGAGAATATTGGCAAAGTGCTACTATCCAACACCTGATATTTGAGAATGTGATCATCCTTATGGCTTTAGAGACCCCATTGTCAAGCCAACATTGCCTTCAGTATCATTTTATCAGAGGACTGTCTCCTCTAAACCTCTCCATGATGGCAGTGTCCTGACCAGTGCATTTTGTATAGTGAGCAACTTTAGTGAACTCTTTAACACAAGTTCATAAAACAAAGAAGTGGTAACATTGCTACTTCTCTGAGCCTTTGGGGTGTTTGAGTTCTCTGTGGAGGTTGCTTTTGACACTCAACATCACTTAGTATAAGTCAGAATGATGTCTAAATGTCAAAGAACTATCAGAACAGCTTATTAAAATAGGTTCTAGTTATTCTGTGACTAATAAAGTCCAAATCATATGAGGAATGTTTCCATTTTAACTTTTTTCTAGTCTATTCAATATGATCAAAAAGTTTACCACCTAACTCAATATTCTGTTGCCACTAGTGTTTATGCTGGTCAACACTAATGTAAATGTAACAAATAGAATAATCTGCAGATTCTAATGGGTTAACTGCAATCATCTAATAATGACAGTAATAGCTTAAATTGTTTTTGTAGAAAAAATTATTTTGCATCTACAACTCAATCACAGATGATTGATATCTACTTAGCATTTACACATGCTAAGCATTTTTAATACATCTGCATAGAATTGTGGATCACAACCTAATAGATAAGTCTACAACACAACTCTAGTACTTAAGGTTCAGGGATAATTACGGAAGAGAGGGCAGAGGATTGTAAGAGCCAAGGGTGCAAGGCGTTTGCTGTAAGATTGTACTTCTTATTAATGTCAGAAACTACATCCATAGAGGCTCAGCAACATGGCTGCCCAAGCAAAAACTGGACAAGAATGATGACAACAGATATGTCAAAGTTACGGGGGGAAAGACCACGAGGGCTCCCACATAACACAAACCACTACAGGCAAATGGGAAATAAGGAATGATGAAATCAGCAGAAATAGTCTTCCCCAGGGAATAGTTTGCCAATTGGCTATCCAATACCAAATGGTCATCTCTGAAAACCTATACATACAAATAATATTATACAAATTGAGCAGGCTGTATATATCTATATTTATATCTATATTTATACTATAACATCTCTCTCTCTCTCTCTCTCTATATATATATATATACATATATATATATTGTGTGTGTGTATATGTGTGTGTGTGTGAATAAGTAAAATAATGCAGCCATGAATTAAAAAATGGGGAAAGAAGGGTAATGTAAGGGTTTGGAAGGAGTAAACGGAAGGGAAGAATGGTTTAATTATTTTATAATATCAAAAAATAAAATAATTTTTCAGTTCATTATATTTCCTTTTTGTAGTGGTGGCATCATACATGGGGCTTTGTGTTCTACACAAGGGCTGAGTACTGAGCTACAACCACATTTCACAAGTTTTTGTTTGTTTGTTTGTTTATTATAGGCAGATTATAGTTTTTAATAACGTATTTATCTCTTTGCCTAATTTTTAGGTATGAATCAGAAATTTGAGTGCTTTCTCTTCAGTTGGAACGCCAGCTTGCTTTTCTATGAAAGTCAGAAGACTCTTATTTGTAGTCTGTAAACTTCATTACATGTTTATGATTAAAACAGCACTCTAACTTTTAGATTGCAATTCACCTCATGCATTTTTACAGGACCTGTTGTCTTTTCAAAGTTAATAGTTCTAAGTTATTTAGTAAAGCAGTATTTTGTGCCTATGTGAAAGAATTTGATGTCAGCAAGCTGGTAGAGAAACATGATACCAACTTCAGTCACACGATTCCAAGGTAGTTAATGAGAACCCTAAACCTATGGGGCTTTCCATAAGAAAGATACTAAACATCAGTGCTGCGAAATCCAGGGGTTTTCTGATGTTCAGGTGTAACTGCAAAAATGAATCTTCTTTATAAGCAAATGTAATCTGCATAAATTTTTCCATAAAGTGCTTTCACTAAACAAATTAGCTAAGGTTTTTTAAAGAAATTTTCTAGAATACTGCATATACATATATATATTACATATGTGTGAGTGTAAATATATATATATATATATATATATATATATATATATATATATTTACACACACACATATGTAATAGCTGATTATTCTAAGTACAAATGTTGTCCAAAGGAATAAACTAATATGAATTCTGGAAAGATACTAAATTCATTTGGATTACCCATGGACAAAAATGACCTTGTAACCACAGGAGTTTTTTTTTTTTTTTTTTTTCGAGACAGGGTTTCTCTGTGTAGCTTTGTGCCTTTCCTGGATCTCACTCTGTAGACCAGGCTGGCCTCGAACTCACAGAGATCCGCCTGCCTCTGCCTCCCGAGTGCTGGGATTAAAGGCGTGCGCCACCACCGCCCGGCAACCACAGGAGTTTTAATTCAAAATGTTGGTAATATACTAGGCTGAAAAGTATTAGCACATTTTAAAATATATAAAACTGATTCAATACAAATATACATCATATTTTATAAACATAAATAAAAACAAAAATATTGAATGTATGACATCTACCATAAAAAGCTATGTTTGATACTTTTAACCATATAAATATGAAATTAATAAGGATATTAATCACTTCTGCACTGACTTGGCAATGTTTATAGAAGGCATGTGAAAGTAGCATAGATCTGGAATTTGAGAAAGTAAGTTTCTGAGCATTTTTTGTAACCTATTATCATGCCAACCACATCCAAAGATTCATTTTAAAAAAAATTACTTGAGTTGGCAGTTCTCTCACATGAAGGAGAAGTCAGATCCAGAATAAACAGATACATGGCTGATGAAAAAAGTAAGTTACATTGCATTTTCTAAGCCATGGAAAATAATATCTGATGATTTCTGGTAGGATAACAGAACCTAAGTCTTTCCATAGTTTGTGTGTGTATATGTGTGTGTGTGTGTGTGTGTGTGTGTGTGTATGTGTGTGTGTGTTCATGTCAAATCTATTATGTTTACTTTTCGTGTGTATCTACAAAATTTTTGTAAGAAATATAGCCAAGTGAGTCTGAGAATTGTCTTCCGATCTGAAAGCGTGAAATATTCAGGTATTCTACTTAGATGATCATTTGAAAAGTGTGCTATATGACTTTTCTCAAATGAGTTTTCTCATATGCCTTCACTGAGCAAATGAGGAATAACTGAGATCACCATAATTTAGACAGGAAGGTGAAATGCTTATCTTTTAACTCATAAGGCAGAAAGAAGTGTTTGGCTTCAACCAAAGGCATACTAAACAGACAATGTCTGCAAAAGACTCTTGGACTCTAAAGTATCAAATTGTATTAGAAATTTATAGAATTTAAAAACAGATTAATTTTAAAACCTAACTTCAAACAAAACTAACACCCGAGAAGGAAAATTTGTCAGCAGTGGAATTTATAAATTAATTGAAAATTCTCAAAAATCTATGAGGAGATACATGTGAAGCTAAGAAGAAAGTAAGAGACAATATAAACAGCCAATAAACAGAGACATGGAAATCTTCAGGTGTGTAGGAAAATGTTCATGACTAGAATTTAAACTGTAATAGGTTCTATTTTCTCAAACATTATATGAAGTATGTGTTTACATATTATATGTGTATATATATGCATATTTATAATATAAATGTCACTCAAAACTATATACCATGTATTTATAATAGCTATAATTTATATTACATAAACAAAACCCTAATACACATGGAACAGAGAGGTTAGGAGTAGATATTCTGATCCAGTGTCACCCTCCTATCCACTTGGGTGAACTGACTCCTTCTTTATTTGATTTCTCTTGTATATGTCATTACTCTTGGAATACTTACAATGTTATCCAAATAATATAATTTTAAAAGTCTGTAATGCTTTTGAAAATGAGCATTTTTTTCTGATTTCTAATAGCTATGGACAGAGGAAGGAGATCAAAAACTATGGTGACAAAGAACTAAGAACCCACTCATCTCCATTTCCAGCATCCCCAATGCCAGACTAGGCACAGAAGTAAGTTCCTCCAGCTCCTTGCTATCATCCAGGGAAAATCATCTTCTGGAGCAGCTGCCAATAGCATGCCCTTTAGACTTTGGCCAGAATGCCAAACCACAGCTGTTCAGTCAGCCTTCCCTATATAGCTTGCTGGCAAAAAAGGCACTCAGTCAGCCATTTCAAAGAGGAAATATCAACTCAAAGTGATACGCCTACAAACACAAGAGTTACTTCTAGGAATGAAGTAAATGATGATGATAACGACTCAGTGGCTTTTGTTGTCATCGTTGTTATTGTTTTTAATTATGTGAATATATTTAAATAGGACCTCAAAATGGAACTGGTTAAGGAATAAAAAAATCTCCTAATTCTGTTTTTCCAGAACTCATTTCAGATTAGCTAGAGAACGAGATGGCACTCTGAAATGTGAACGTTGAAGGGGAAGTCTCACTGCCAACAGCAGATACTTCTAAGGTTAAAGGGGAAGGAGAACTGTGAGAGAGGGCACCCAGACAATCAGGGGATGGCAGGGGTAGACAGAAGCTCCACTTTTAAGTGAACTTTACGGTTTGGAATATATTAAGATGGCAACCCTGTGTTCTAACACTGGAGGGAGGGAGCTGCAGTGGTCTTCTCTTGTCGGGAACTGTCTCTCACCAACCTCTTGTCACTGCTGTACTTTTTCATCTATTTTGATTCCAAATTTTGATTCTAGCTCTATTATTAGACCATTTAATAAAAAATGAATTGTAGCAACATTAAAATTTCTTGAGCTACTATTTGAGTTAACTCTAAACATGTTTTTTAAAATTTTTGATGAAATTATCTCACTGAACTCAATATTTTTCTATGAATTTTTAAGCAATAGTCTTTTATATCTGATTTTATAATTATCACCATCATTTTTTTCTGTTTTCTTTTGGAATCACTGTTTATCACACGTTCAATTATTTTTAACCAAATTTTATGGAATTTAATTTTATTAAGCCAATTTCTATTTTTTAATTCATATTCTGTTAATAGAAAATATAATTACTCATAATTTTAGTCCTTGTAATTTTCTGTTTCAAAAAACTTATAGTCATTGTTTTTGGTTATTTTTACACTTTTAGGCTTTATCAATAAGATTGATTTTACAAAATATAATTTATCACTTCAGTCATAGCTATGGTCCTATAAACCTATCTACCTACCCATCTGTCTTGTATCATCTAATTATCTGCCTGCCAATCAGCCTACCTCTCCAATACCTGTTTCTACAATAGGTTTAGTTTTATTTGTTCATGGGGTAGAATCATGAGTTCTTTAATTAGTCGAGCTAGGAGTGGCAGAAACAAATGACAGGGCAACAGTGACAAATTCATAAAACCCCCAATTTTTATTCCATTCTCTTCTATGGCTGTGTCAGCCAGACTTCCTGTCTTGGATAGCAAAGCACTTAAATTATCTGACTTTTTCTATTAAATCTACTTATTTCCTCCGCCATACTTAAATATCCATGTGAACTCTGAAGTTGTCAGATTAAGTATATGAAAATAAGAATTGTTAATGAGTAAAAACACTTGAATATTATGTATACAAATTACATTTTCACATTATATGAATAATAAGCATGGATTTATTCATTTACAGTTATCTCTTTTTGCTCTGTATGCTTTTTCTTTGCACGTTATTTGTAATCTTATTAACTTCTAAATTTCTCAAATGCTCCCATTAGTAATCATTTAAGTAAGGTGCAGCTAATTAATATAAAAGTTCAAATGCATTTAGCACCTGTAAACATTTATTTAAAACATTTCTGAATATAATGGCTAAGAATAAGAAATGTGCCTGTGATGACATGCATCACATTCTTCAAAACAAAGCTTCCTCAGGTACAATGATGTCATCATGAAGTCAGGTTTTCCACATTCTAAAATAGACTCATTGCCATATGAATTGTTATCTTACTGAGCTATTATTGGAGTTTTCTTTTTAACAGCTTTCTTGGGAGTGTATTCTAAATTTCTCACAATGCAAAACCCAAAATTTCTTGTTTCATCTTATGCACTTGCATTCTTGATTGGTATTTAGGCATGATCACCTTTATCTTTCATTCTATTCATTTACATTGGAGTGGCAAACGAAAGCATACACAACCCCCAAATACCCTCACACACACACTGACACCCGGTCACAAAAATACATAAATTCTAGCTTAATTGTGTAAAATATAAACTTTCAACTTCCACGAGAAGTCAGCATCTTCTTTAATGTCGCAGCTCAGGACTCACCTGTGGGCGTGGATGTCCTGTAACCAGACAGGTCAATTCTAGAGTTTCTCCTTCCCGGATAGTGTAGACCCTTTCAGAGTAGCGCTCCTCCTCAATATTACAGGCCAATCCTGAGTGCACAATCCGAACTGTCGGGGGCGCTGCGGAGTCAGGAAGAAAAGACACAAGATAGGTGAAAACCCAAGTAAATCGTGTCCACATGAACTATCCCAATTGTAAGAGTAATTCTCATTAGACTCTACAATAGCCAGAACTATTAGCCTAACACTTAGAACTTTCTTAAAGGATTCGAGATTTTCTTGGCGAAACATTTCTAATTTATGTAATAGTCAGCACAGCATTCTGAAAATGTCAAAGGGGAAGAGAGCAGTGAGAGAAAACTGATGCATCCAGAAACCATGTCATTACAAGGCCCTATGATTAAGTTGATTGTTAAAATGTAGGAAGGCCTCTTCCTTTCTGAAATTAAAACTTGAAAAAGATAAGTAATGATATACCTGGAATATGTAATGTCAAAGGAAGATGACGATTATAAGAAAAGAAGGCATTTGAATTAAAGACGCAGACAGTAGTCAGCTCATTTTAAAGTCCCGTGGTGCAGAAAAGAACCCAAGGGATGTTCGTGCTTGGAGACAGCATGTCAGCTCAGTTAGCAGCATCTACAGACCCCTGCCTCAGCACGAATAAAAGGTGCTCTCTCAGTAAAGACATTGAAGCTGGCAGCAAATTATTGATGACTTAGTCTCAAATTTTAATAAGAATAATTTAACACTTATGGAGCTGTAGAAATTGCATTTTCTCTCGCTTTAGTGCACCAAGACCTTAAGAAACTTGACTAGTTCTTGTTGCATTACCTATCACAAGCAGAAACTCCTCAAGTGATGAGAAATACTTGGCTAATCATACATGTTGTCTGCAATCAAATACATACTGACAGCTGGGAACTTTGGAATGGAGGTCATCTCCATTTTTGGACACAACATCTTTGCGTGTAATACATTTGAAGGTAAAAGAGAAAATGATCTTAACTGAAGGAAAAATTAGAAGATTGCCTGCACATGTAGAGGGCAGCAATCACAGACTATTCTGACAAGAATATCCATTTTAAACAGCATTGCCCTTAATAGAAGCTATCAGTTTCCAAAAAAGAACACTTGAATGCTTGAATTTTTTTTAAAAAAATTGGCATAAAAAGATCACAAGTCCTATATTTCTTGAAAATGGTGTTGGTGCTTCCATGAAGAGGAAAAAGACTACTCAATTTATGAAAAGTCCTCTTTTGGGAAATTCATGTTTTGAAGGGAAAATCATTTCTGATGTGTAATGTTTTGACATACACCACTAAGATCCTTAGGGCACTCACAGAGATGAATAACTAAGAGGGTGTATTTCTTTATCTTTCTAAATTTTGTGGAAATGAAAATAGATAAGCCCACTTGATGGAAAAAAATAAAAACAAGACCCAAAAATACAAACAACAAACAAAAAATCAACAAATGATTATATTCTTTGCATACGAGCCTAATATTCAAATTAAAAATCAAGCTGCTTCCTAATATTCATCAGGAGAAGCTACAAAGCAGGCTGGGAATGAAAGGCATTTCTAGAACGGTACTTGCAACACTCCATGTGGGTAATTCTTGCCCCCAGTGCTTGCTATGAATATCTTTCCCCAGTACACAGAATGACATTTTGGCAAAAAACTAAAGGACTTTGCATTTTTTTCTTTTCTTATTTTATAATTTAATTTAATTTTACATATCAGCCACGGATTCCCTTATTCTCCTCCCTCCCCCGACCCGTCTTTTCCCCAGCACAGTCTCCCATTCCCATCTCCTCCAGGACTTTGCATTTTAAAACGCCATTCACATGATTGTAATGGTGCCACTCACGACTCAGGCTACATTATCAGAAATACTTCTGCGGGTCTCATAAATATTTTTATACTAAAGGAAAACATTCCAAGTGATAAAATGTTCTTTTACTTTTTAAAGAAACCAGAAATGGGACTAGAGATGTGGCTTAAGATTTGGGAGCACTCACTGGCTGCTCTTTCAGAGGACCTGGGTTCAATTCCAGGCACTCACATGATGGTTCACAACCACTGTTATTCCAGTTCCAGGGTATCTGAGACCCTCTTTGGGCCTCTGAAGGTACTAGACACTCAAGTTGTGCACACACATACATACATACGTACAAAACACTCACATATATCAGATAAATTTTTTTAAAGTAACCAAATATGATCTGAATAGTAATAATATCAATAGACATGCTAACACAGAAGGGGAAATCTAGACAAAGGGGTCAACTCGGAAACCACATACAAGCAAACCTCACTAAGTGAACTTATCATTGTGTGTGTGTGTGTGTGTGTGTGTGTGTGTGTAACAATAGTAATAAAAAAGGAGGCTATCAGTTTGAGAGAGAGTAGGAGTCATGGGGCAGGTTGTAAGGAGGAAAGGGAAGAGGATAAGTAATTATATTTTAATTAAAAAATAAAACTTAAAAGGTAACCAAACACTTGACATCATTTTATTGGTTTAAGAAAAAATAGTAATACTTGGCTGGGTGGTGGTGGTACATGCATTTAATTCCAACACTCGGGAGACAGAGTCAGGCGGATCTCTGAGAGTTCAAAGCCAGCCTGGGCTACAGAGCAAGATCCAGTACAGACACCAAAGCTACACAGAGAAACTTTGTCTCAAAAAAAAAAAACAAAAAACAAAAAATAAATAAATAAATAAATAACGAAGTGATTCTTAAATGAATCAAATGCTCAGTTTGAGCAATGGAATTACTTAGTTCAGAACTTTTGCTTTGGATTCTGTCTAGACACTGAAACAATTTCTGGGGGTCTTGTGACTCTGGATATTCTTAATGCTCTGGATGCTCTGGTGTCTCATACAATGTTTCCCCAAATTATTGCAGACAGTGATCAAATTTACAATTCAATTTAGACAACTAATCCTGGTAGGTACTTTTTAAAAGCCATCTGCCTTGTATAATTATGCACGTATTATCAAAGCTAATGACATCAAATGCTTACAAAACATAAATAGAAACAATTTAAATAGAAAATATGTTTTTCTTTAAATAAATAACTATGCTAAATTTAGTCTCATAAATGATAGTCCACATATATTAATACATCTAATTACACAGTTACATGACATTCTTTCTAGACTAATTTGTACTTGTTATGTTTTGTTTAAATTTCAGATCAATGCCCAGTATTGTTATTTTTAAGATATATCTTTCAAATGCTTCATTATGCAAATAAGCCCCTTGAGTTAAACAATTTAAATTATACAGTAGGCAAATTGTGACATTTATAAGGGTTAATTTTCAGCTATTTTCTTCTGTATTTTAACACATTCTTGGAAAAGGTAGTTGTTTATGTACTTTCATGAAGGCACCACCTATCCTGTAGAAGTCGTGATTTTCTACCAAACGTAGTTTTGAGCGTACGTTCCTGGTAACCATTAGATACAGGTCTATATTTTGGAGATCTGGGGTAGTTACAGAGATAGCATAGCTGGAAGGGTTTTAGAACTCATCCAAGTCAATGCTCTTATTTCCAAACGGAAAAAGAAAACTTGAGGACATCAGATGCCTGACATAGCCTGTTTTCTGTAGCCTACGTGAGATAAAGCAAGTAAGCAAACAAACAAACAAACAAACAAAAACCCACTGGTCCTTTGTGCTTTTTTTTTTTTTTTTTTTTTTTTTTTTTTTTTTTTTTTTTTGGTCTATTTAAGCTACGTCTGGAGTCATTACATTGGGATTCTTCATAACTCCCAAAGTAGCTTACACTAGATTAAATAAACAAGAAGTGCTGTGAAACCATTCATAACATTAGGCACTGTAACCAGACTAACATCAGTGGTATAATTGCTCCAAATTCAATAAACAGAGCATTGTCTCTGGTCACCATCCTGTCCCCAAACCTATTCAAGTGACAGACACCTACAACTGTGAAGATGTTGTCTCTCTCTAGAACCTCTATGCCAGTGATTGAGTAAGGAGCGCTGAGAACTGAAATGTGCTTGCTTATGATGTTCTCCCAACTAGGATTCCCTGACTGTTCTCTGTTCATCGTGTAGTCTTAGATTACCAAGCACAATGCTTGTTTCTTTTTTTTTCCCCCAGAAGACATGTACTGCCTTCTGTATTTTTATCTTTTCTTAACATTCTAACTTAATGTTAGGCACTTCATGGGCTGTAGAGATGACTCAGATTTTTAAAAGCTCTTGTTATTCTCCCAGAGGACTTGAGGTTTGGTTCCCAGTACCCATGTCAGGAGGCTCACAACCATCCATAACTTGACTTTAGCTCCACAGGATCCAATACCCCATCTGCCTCTCGGGTTACCTGCTTGCTTGTCAAATAGCTACACTAACAGGCACACACATGTAGCTGTGTGAGTCGCTACACAGGTGTGTGGGTTCACGCGGGTCTGTGGAATGAAGACACGGAGGCATCTTAAGAATGAATCTAGCCTTTCATAGCTGCAGGGGGTCCAGCCTCAAAAGACTGAAGCACTAACCCTTAGCCTAGGGCCAATTATATTTCTCTCCGTTACAGTTTAGCCAGTTAATTTCCATATGCTCAAAACACCCTGAAAGGGGCTCCCAACAATACAATGCCAAGTGCAAATTCCTCCATTTCTCAGGTACCACTGTTTTCCAGGTTTCCTGAATCAAGTTTTGTATAAGGCCTTTGTATCTTTGGGAAACTCCAAGACAAGATTCACACAGAGGAATGCCAACACACACACACACACACACACACACACACACACACACACACTCATTGTAAAAAATTAATTATGTACTTCTGTGCTAGGTGAAGTGTCACATTTAACATCTGCCACACATCACATAATTTAGAGAACAGTGTTATTAATATTATTGGTGTTTTTGTAAACATTACCAAAATTATAAAGACATCAACTTTGCCTTTTAACAAAATATCAGCTATTACAGTACTGGATTTATTTACATTAAATGAAATTTGCTATATAATATCAAAATAAGACCTGGCTTTGTCCTCTGCTTTGTTGGAAAAAGCTTCAATTCATCATCTTGAAATTGGAGCAAAGGTTATGATTTCCTTTGCCCTATAGATCCAGCAATAAACTTAAATGTTAAAATATTGCATGTGACTCAGATTAATCCAAATTTTTTTAAGTAAACCAAATCTCATTACTTTCCTAACACTAATCACACCAGATACTTTAATTTGACTGAGTTACTTTTGCGTTCAAGAGGGCAGTCTAAAAGGGCAAAAGAAGGACACTTTTTATCTTGTTAAAGTGTAGTTTTGAAAGTTAAACCCAATTTTAATTCATTTGGTTGAAAAAGGAACACAGATAAATTCCCAGTATCAGAAACTAGGAAATATTTATCTTCTTCTATCACATGTAGCATGCACCGATGCAGCATGATGAGGCTACACATGAAGGTTAGTGTCTACATGAAGTATACTAGTGTATAATGAAGCTATGTCTTCAAAGGGCTGACAGACTACAGGAGCTGTAGACTGGGAAAAAATAAAGATGGTTAAACAGAACAGGTAGTGTACCAAAAGAAAAAAAAATTAAAGCCACATTGGAACAAAGCTAAGAAGAATGAAAATTGCCTGGGGGAATCCAACAAGCTTTACAGATGCAGTGACATTTAACCTAAGTTTGGAAAGAGATTCTGGGAAAGCATAAGCAGGGAGAAACTCCTGAGAGAAAACCATGTTGAAAGACATATCTGTAATCAAGTGCTGTTGTGTTCCAGAAAGAATGGCATGAGCATGTGGCTCTTCCACTAAAAAATAATTTACTCTAAATTTCTACTCTCGTATGACTCCCCCCGCCTTAGCAATCTATCTGCAAGCACAAGGAAGCTGCCTTTCAATGCCTGGGATGGACATGAGGGAGAGAGAGAGTTTGAGGTCTTGATGGATAGGATTTAATTAAAACAGTGTGAAGGTGAAGCAGGGTAGTTAAAATGGCCCTGCAGGTTTACCCAGTCTTGCTAAGAGAAAACCGATTATTTTATTCAGAATGAAATGAGGTGAAGAATTGCTAATTCATTCCAGAGATCAATAACCTATAAAAAATAGTTTTAGTACACATATATGGATGGAAGAAGATTGTCACACTACATTTCCCCGGATGAAAAATTCAGTTGAAAGCAACCATCATTCTTTCAATTGACTAATTCATTTTAATTAGTATACACAGTATCAAGTTTCATTATGTCATTTCAAATAGAATTTGCTTTGGTTGGGTCTTGCCCTCCCTTTTCCTCTCCATCCTCTCTCATACCCTCCCCCTGTCAGAGCCTTGCTTCCTGTTTTTAAGTCAAATGTGTCTTATTGCCTCGCTTTCCCTCTTCTTTACACCTCTTATTCCCTTCTCATCATCTCCTTCATAGTTTGTAGTCCACGACCACATTCACACCGCCTTTCTGCATGCTTATAAACGTTAAAAGTTGAGATCCACATATGAAAGACAACATGTAGGCTACTCATAGAGGTGCACACCCCTTCAATCTCAGCCCTCCAGAGGCAGAAGTAGTTGAATCTCTGTGAGTTGGACTTCATGGTGAGTTTCTGGTTGACTGGGGATCCATTGTAGGATTCTGGAGGTGAGGGCAGGATATGAATATGTCATTTTTTTTTTATCTGAGTCAAGGTCACCCCTGTATATTACTTCTAGTTCCATTAATTTTCCTGCAAATTTCACAATGTCATTTTTCTTTACAGCTGCATAAAATTCCATCTCATGTACCACGTTGAGAAAAACGAGTTAATAGAAGGCACACTCTTAACCACCTGGGAGTGCACATAACTCACTGAGAGGAGATGCCTGAAATGAGGGCCCTCTAAGTCAGTCGTGGCTGTTTGTTAGAGTGAACAATTTGATGAGAAATGTTTTAAAGGTTAAGCCATTTCCTCTAACAAGCACAGTTCCTGGAGTTTATGCTGTTATTATACAGCAATTATTTTGGTATTAGTTGTCTCTCCTCTAAGATCCTCCATTGAAAGCCTTAGACTTGAACAGATTGTTTCAACCCTTATATCCTTCATGAAGTTGCTCTGTCCCATTCAAATTGCCACTAGAAAATTGCCTCCCCACCTGAGCATTTCAACTTAGGCTCTTGGTGCAAATGCAGGATCTCCCGGGAAACAGTCTGGAGACAGGATGGCCACCTTTGCTTGTCTTGTTAACTGCAATGGGTAGATCGGTAAATCACTGTGCACAATTCCTCCTCACCCACTGGACGAGAGAGTAGAAGGGAGGTAGGGAAAGGGAGAAGTAGAGGAGAGAGGGTTTTTGGAAGAGAAACAGAGGGGACATGGAGAGAGACTGCTCTCCCGTGGCCAGGCAGAGGCAGCAAACCAGCATATAGTCTTTATGTCTCTCTCCCCTTGTCATTCACTTTTGCTTATGAAACCAAACGCGATCATATTCAGAATTTCCCTCCATTTTCCGACTGATTTAAGCTGTCACAGTCTTTCCTAAATTGACTTTCATTTTCTACATCATTTTACACTTAGCTAAGCAGCATTACTGACAATTGATCTCCTTATTCCACCCCTCCCCAGTGTGGCATATGTGCACAATACTTCTGGGACACAGTGGCTTCTGTTCTTCCTCTCTTCACTTGCTATTCATTTTCGATAACTATGTGCCTCCTTTCCCTACTCCTCTCTCCACAACCATCTCATCACCTGACTTTTAACTGTGCATGGAGGTTTAGCCCAGTTATTCCTAATATTCATGACACTTCATTGCCTGGCATGCCCTTCCTCAGACTAGTCGCAGTACATGTTCTGTTATCACGAACACAAAATCAGAGTTGGGGGACATAAAAATTTAAGAAGAAATAAAGAGCTCAGTCTTGGATGTTACTGATGACTAGGCAGTTGTTGATGGCCCTGAAGACTTAGAAGTTTTAATAACCAAATGAATGAACTCTCAACAGTAGACCACGGAGTGGGTGAAATTAAGAGAGTCTCGAGCAAACAACAGCAAAGAAAATTCTAATGAGAAAGACAAGGAAAATGACTTAGTAGAGTTTGCAAAGTCTAAGAAGCACAAAGAAATGAAGGCAAATGTGTGCTTCAGAAGTTACCTGGAGGGACGCGAGGGCACATTTTTTTGACATGGTTGTCATTTAAGAGGAGAGGAGACAAAAAGGTCATTGCCTTTGAGCATTTAGACGGCGCTGGTGAATTCTGAGTGACATAAAGGCTGCAGAGGAGGGAGATCAAAAGACGAATAATGTGAGGTCTGACTGAGCAAAAACCTCTTGGTAGAGCAAAACAGGGTGACAATGTAAAGTAAATCTGCTGCTGAGGGTTAGCAAAATACCCAAATAAACGAGGAGTAAAGAATCAAATAGTGCAACAGAAATGCGCCCTTATCCTGGAAGGATAAATAAGAAACATACCACATGTCTCCACTTCCAATATAATGGTAACTGTTTGCCAACACTGCAGTTTATAGAAGTTTGCATTCTCATTTAAAAATAATGTTCCCTAAGTATCTAGTTTATTTCTCTTTTTCTCCTTTTTTAATTTAATTTAATTTTATTAACATTTTTGTCATTTATTTTCATACCGTCCCCAGTCTCCCCTCCCTCCTCTCCTCCCATTCCCACTCCCCACATCTATCTACCCCTCTCCCCATCCACTCCTCCTCTGTCTCCATTTAGAAAGGGGCAGGCCTCCTATGGGCTTGAACAAAGCATTGCAGTTGTGTAGCTTGGTCTGTTTGTAAGGCTCCTTCTTTCTTCTTATTCTTTAACATGTTCAACTTTTACAAACTTCTTACCATACATGGTGATATTTCTCAGTGCTCTCTAATCACTTCTATAAAAGAATAGGTAATCGGGTTTCATCTCCACAGTGTATAAACATGTCCTGCTCATATTTAAAAAACAAACAAACAAACAAGCAAAACAACACTTATGTTCTCATTAACAGGCCTGCTCCTGTTTTGCCTTTATAGTCTGGCAAATATATAGCTTATATTTCTAAACTATAGTTGAGAAATCAGAGCGCACAGTAGTAAGGTGGCTGTGTGCACGCTTGGCTATCTTGTCCTTCTGTCCTTTTCGGTACTGTTTATAAAGACACAGCAAAAGTAAAAATTCTACACTGGGAAGGTTTCTTTTTCTTTTCCCACTGTGTTCTTCCTTTCCTTGTTTCTCAGCCTTTGTTGACCCAATTCGGCTTCCTTTGCCAGGGCCTTTTGGAACAACACACTTACCTTCTACTTCCTAACAATGTGAGTGAAGTTTTCCTATTCAATACTCAGTGCATCAGTGAAAACAGACACATACCCAAACACGCACAGAGGCAACCTTCAGTTTATATAGTGATGCCTTATCATAAATATCTCAGAAGAAAAGTGGCTTAAATTTCCCTGATATCCTCATTTAAGTCATCCCCAAAAGGCAATATTCTGACATGGAAATAACACAGATGACATTGTTTTAAATCTGTCTTTAGCTCATTTGTCCTTTTTGTTTGTTTGTTTTTTGTTGTTGTTTTGTTTTTCGAGACAAGGTTTCTCCCTGTGGTTTTGATGCCTGTCCTGGATCTCGCTCTGTAGACCAGGCTGGCCTCAAACTCACAGAGATCCGCCTGGCTCTGCTTCCGAGTGCTGGGATTAAAGGTGTGCGCCACCGCCGCCCGGCTCTCGTTTGCTCTTCTTTTTTCCTTCACTTGTTTGGAGTTAACCACAGTTTTAGAATCATGGTGAGCTTGTCACCCTTCTCTCCATGAGCTTTCCCTGCCCTCCAAATTTGGTTCACCGGACAGAAAAAGAAATGTCCCCAAGTTTATAATTTAATAAATAATATAACAATGTAGTAAGAATCTATTGATCACACTGACTTTAATCAAAAGATCATTCTAATCTTGTGGCTGTGGCAAATGGCTTTGAAGGTGACAGACACCAGATATTTTGTATTAATCTCTTCAACCTATGCCAACCATTGTTGTAAATGATTTGAATAACCCAATGGATTCTAGGTCTCAAAGGCAAATAAGAAATTTAAGCTTAAAACTCCTGGGTTTGAACTGGAAACCACTGTTATGCACATTTATTTAATTTTTTTATACACTTAAGCAAATTATTCATTAATATGCAATATGTTATTTAAGAAAATGTATAAAGATTGCCATCAAAGCAAAACAGTGATATCTACTAATACTTTAATTTTGTACATTCCATTTTAATGTTAAAAAGGTACAACTTATATTGTTAAACATTAAGGGAATCATTGATATTGTATAATTCCCCTCTTGTGATGTCATTTTAATACGTTCAAATTGAGTTCCTCACACCATAGAAAATTAAATACAAAAATATAAGAAAAAATAAGATTTATCTTCCACAAAGTCACATTCTATGTGCCCTTTCAATGCAAACCTCTGTAAATTTTAACAAATGTACTTCATGGTTTCCACATTTCCCCCTACATTTCTTTTGAAATACCCCTTCATTTTTTCATCCATAATTGTCACCTATTAATATCTAAAACCAAATTTTCAAACTTGCTTGTATGTTTTATAGAAGAAAAAATTATGTGTATATATATATATATATATATATATATATATATATATATATATTTCAGTGATTATAAGGCTTCTGCATTCCTTTCATGCTCAGCACTTGTCAGTCTTTGACATGTGAGCCATAGAAGAAATATGGCCAATCAAGTCTGACACAGTCAAGTCTGGCCACTAGGCATTCCTACTTCTTCTAAGATGTGCCTTACAAGCCTTTCCTACATTCTACCAGGAATTTCCCAGGAGAAATATCTGAATTTCTTCATGCAATACTGGAAAGTTCATCACACATTTTATTAATCAAATGTTTGGCTCAAAAAGACCTATGAGTGCTGTACCGAGTACTCCAATATGAAGATACGTGTGAGGAAAAACATAGCTTCCCTTCCTTGGGTAAGAATGTGATACGTATATGTGGGTTTTGATTTGACATTAGATCCTCTAGAACATCCTGACTTGTCTCTAAATCAAGGTTGGGTTACTGCATTTTAAATAAAAACAAAGGTTGGACAGGTGGCTCAGTTGTTAAGAGCACTTACTGCTTTTCTAGAGGACTGAAGTTTGGTTCCCAACACCCACTTCAGGCAGCTTACAATCACTTCTTACTTCAGCTCCAGGGGGATCCAAATGCTCTGGCCTCAGCCAGCACCCACACTCATGTACACATATCCACAAACAGACTGACATAATATTGAAAATAAATCTTTTGTTTTTTCTTTTCCGAGACAGGGTTTCTCTATGTAGCCCTGGCTGTCCTGAAACTAGCTCTGTAGACCAGGCTGGCCTTGAACTCACAAAGATCTGCCTGCCTTTGTCTCCTGAGTGCTGGGTTTAAAGGTATGCATCACTTCTGCCCAGCTAAAAATAAATCTTAAACAAAAATAACTACTCCAAATTTTTTGGAAAATAGGTCAGTGTCCTTCACACCCAAATCAATTTTTTTTTTTTTTTTATTTAAGATAAAACCAAAGCAGCTTTCCTGTTGCTCACCTGGGACCATTCTTCATGTGGGCACAGTGAAAGGAACAGACTGTTATGAGACTGTACGAGGGTCTGTAACATTATGCAATTCTTTAGTGTTTGATGGGGTCTCCTCCTCTAAATCAAATGTATGCAAAATGTCAGAAGCCATATATCATGTGATTCACACATAGTTTTTAAAAGGAGTTATCACCATACTGTAAGAGATAAGGAATCAGAGGCATGGGTAGATATAATGTTAGTTTCTTTAGCTTTCTGGCCTGAAAGGTGTAACAACATATTCATACTTCCCTAAAAGTTAGAGGTTTTCTGTTTCCTTTGAAATAACTACAAAGCCTCAGCATATACTAAACAAAATAAAGTTACTCCCATTGTTTCCCAACTGTAATCACAAATTGGATATTTAGAGAGAACCATTCTTTCTCCCAGCCAAGCTCATCAAAAAAAAAAATAAAATAAATAAATAAATAAATAAATAAATAAATAAATAAATAAAACAAATGAGATTTATTACAAAATGTGCCCAAAATGAAAACTTCAATTTGCTTTTCCAAGAGTGGTGATAGCAGACAGAAATAGAAGGATCTGACCTGCTAATATCTCCATTGCCTCTTTCCATTGAGAAACGTCATCCATTGTCTGTGACTAGTTCCAAAGAGGGCAAGCTCTTCAGAAAATTGGGTCAATGCCTGTAGTCCTCAGAAGAGAGGAAGAAGTACAGTCATGATACACACCCACTGTCTGACCAATCTGAAGCACAGTTATTGCAGTCCAATTAGACTCTGGCAGAACAATACTTTCAAGGACTCAGAATTCAATAAAGACTAAAAGCTTGACTTGCTGATCTCTAGTTCTCTCTGAAACTCTGAGAAGCACATGCTTTTATTTCCATGTGAATATATGAACACTGCCAGGTAATATAGTGAATTAACAAGGCATTGTTTTGTCTGTATTTCTACCTTACATTACAAACAATTTTCATACGTTTTATTGGTAGTATATGTATGTTCTATTAATTTTAGGACAATGCATTCTAATTTTAAAACTTTAGTTTTTTTCTCTTAGATTTAAAGATTAAGAATACAATTAAGAAAAGTGAAAAATTGCCATCATCTATATTCTTATACACAAAGAAGAGTTTGTTAAATTACTTGACACCATTGCATAAGAGTTCAAAGGAAATCATTTGTCCAAATCACACAATGCAAGATATAAGTGATAATCAGTAAGTGTTATTAATCAACTCTCATTTTTTTAAATATCAAATTTTCACTATTTGAAAGAATTGCACACAGTGCTGAATTACCTGAATTCTCTGCTCAAACAATGTAATTTCATTCATTTGAGGATGGAGTATTGAAAAGGACCCTGTAAGTATCTCTGCAGCTTAAAGTTACATGACATTCCCTGGGAACCCTCTCCTACATGCCTCCCCCAAGTCTTCTGTCAATCAGGTTCTTAGATCTATTATACACCCAGAAATGGGTTCCCCTCCCCCTGTGGCTAACCAAAGGACAACAACACTTTCACTTATAAACATTTTAGATTAACTCCTATATAAATTCACAAACATCACTTTTAAGAATTGACATGCATTACATTAAGATTATTGATATCTGCCAATGAAACAGAGCTAAAATTGGTGATTTCATACAAATTTCAGAATCCTAATGACAATAGAAGATCAAATGGGTGACTCATAACTCTTAACATCTGTGAATTTTTTATTTAAATTTATATTTTAAAAACAATTTCCTTCTATTAAACCTCCCGAGTAATGACATTTCCTTGACACTTCTGTATAATTAAGTAAACATTTATTGTAGCCATGCTTCTTTATTGCTAAATCGTTTTTGTTTAAAGTCTTTCAGAAAAGTTTGTTTAACTATAATTTCTGTTTGCATGTGTGTCTATGTAGAGACCAGAAGCCACTCTAGGTGTCCTCAGTAACACTATCTACTCCCTGTTAGACCAGGTCTCTCACTGGCCTACAGCTCAGTAGTCAGACTGAACTGGCTCCAGAAATCCACTTGTCATGTCCCTCCAGATGTGACATTTCACTTACTGTACCAGGCCTGGAACATTTACCAAGGTTCTGGGATCAAACTCAGACCTTTGCTCACTGAACCTCCACCCCAGGCCTCCATTGTAAGCTTTTATTGCTACCTTGGGGATTCTTCTAAGTTTAGTCAGTACAGTGGAATAAATTATGTCTGTATTGAATACCAAGTTAAATAAGCTTAATCACCAACACAAGTTCTGAAACAGCTAGGTGAGTATTTTTCAAATTCTACTTCCAAGAACAGGTGGCTTATGAAGCATGTTCAGTACGGTCCAACATAAATACTTTGAAAACTAATTGAATAATTTAGTTTTGTTTTGCCTTAGATATTACTAATTAATCAATAGTAATTTTGAGATAACTGTGATGCAATGTATGCATTCATTTTTCATGGGTAGACTTAGTAGCTTTTCTGGAAGTGGTGTGCTAATACAAATTTAATTTATGTATTTAATAATTTAATTTAATAATTAATAAATTATAATTTAAATGCACACAGGTTTAGGTCTATTTGATCTGATCTGAAAGACAAATCTCAAGAAGATGTATTGATAAATGCATCCATTTCCTGTGCATGAAAGATTAAACTTGAACTATCAGTACATATAGAAAACTCCATCTGTATTTCCAAATATATTGGCATAAAAAAGAATGACATCAGTTAAATTTCAAAAGTACAGCCAGGAGAAGGGTGTGCACTGCACAGAGTTTGAGGCAGCACCATGATATGAATGAGGATTCTAAATCCATGTGCATTGGTTCAAATTCTCACTCTGACATTAGTTATTTGACAATAGGCAAAAAACTTGACTGTTCTGTGTGTTCCTTTTTCCCTGTGTGGTGTATAACAATTTCATTCTAAATGTCTGTCTGGGAACGAGGCTCGTTAAGACTCAAGATGTAAACAAATGTGTCTCAGAAAGTTCCTAAAACTTGAAATATTCACATCTACTCCCTATGGTTACGTAAGAAGTAGAAGGAGACGAGACTTAGGTAGATGAGACTCTGGCTTGTGCAGTATCCTGCAAACTATTGAGGGTTATAGATTTCTTGAGTGTTCATCCAGAGAAGTGGGCTTTTCAGGGATGCTGCTAACTTTCAGCCAAGCAAGCTCCTGTAACTCCTCACCCAGTCACCGTAAGCAAATACCAGTAAACTCATTGGTTTGTCAATGTGGACAACTTGATGAAATTACTCCTTTGGTCTGTCATTGGTCCCCTATCAAGGGTGATTATTATTTTGTTCAAACTCTCCAAGAGAATTACACAACAATCTGAAAAACTGATTAATAATCATACCTTATGTCTTATTTTTTTAATGTTCAGTGGAACAGTCACAAAGAGTTGGAAAAAGGTAAAATTCATGAGTATATTCACATTCATGTATATATAGAGTGTATATAAAGATAAGGGTGTTCTATGAGAATGTTCTCTGACTTTTTTTTCTGAAAAAAAAAATGATTAATAGAGATAATGAGACCAAAAAAAGTGGGTAGAACCACAGCTGTGGCTTTACTTTTGAATGACTGATTAAACTCAAAATATCATTAAGTATTAAGCAATCTATCAGATTAAAAAAATGAAGAATCCATAAATTCTATTACCAGTGCAAAGTGACACAATTTGTAAATAAAGAAATAATTCTGTGGAGCTTTAGAGAGCTCAGTATGTAAGAGCGCTTGCTATTTTTCCAGAGGACCTGAGTTCGGTTCCCAGCACCCATGTCTGGTGGTTTACAATATATAACTCCTGCTCCAGGGGACCTTCTTTGGCCTCTGCAGGTACCAGTTCATATGTGGCATACCCTCAGACAGACACACACACACACACACACACACACACACACACACACACACACACACACATTAATTTTCTTTGTAAAGAGAAAGAACTCTACACACTACTGCTAAGAATAATAATATAAACTGTGTGTCTAAAATGCCTCTTGGAAGAATGGTAATGGTGGTGATGTTTTCAGACATTTATTTTCATGATAATGATGCAAGAACTGACTCCCTGAGGACATAAGGAAAAGGTTCCATGCTGAAAACTCCAAGTGCCTCACAGATGCTGATATGAAAGCAGACACCGTGGTTAAAAGGAAGGCTCTGGTAAAATGCCAAATCAAGGATGAAAAACAAAGCTTGTAACTGATTACAAAGTAGCCAAGCTGACTTAATACGATAAAGACAGACAGACAGACAGACTCTCAGAAGCAATGCCAGTACTGCAGGGATGAATGGCTACCTTTGTAATCTAGGCATATTGGTCTTTTATATATTCTTGCTTCTAATGTGTCTAACTGAACCAGGTAAAATTTTAATGATGGTTTCTGGATACATCTGTTTTAGGAAAGAGACTCCAAACTATCTTGTAGACAAGAAATTAAGTAAAAATGTCTATGACTACTCCTTGGCAGTGTGAGAAAATAAGGGTTTATTGTAAGGGACTATACTTTAGACTCCTGAAAGATTAGAGAGTTGGCTCAGTGACTACAGTATAAAGTCTCAAGGCCAATAATTAATGAACAAGCCACAGTTAGAGAAGGACGATTGTGGTTTCAATCACCCTTAACTTAGTGGGTACCAAGTGAATAGCATCAGATCATCCTCTGGGTTTTCTCTAGGGGACACACACAGTGATTGTGGGCTCTCTATTGGTTCAATCTATGATAGCCCAGAGAACTAAGCAATCTCACTAGGTAACCAAAACTGCCTCAGCCTTTGCCCTATTTCTGCAATAGTCCTATACAGCCCCCTAAAAAGGAATATCAACTGGTTTTTCCTCTCCTGGGAACCCCTTTCTCAATATGACTATGTGCTTTCTCCATAGTATGTCTTCTCCTAGGACTAATAAAATGATTGTACAGTTTATTTCTGTGCTTCAGAATCAGATTGTATCTCTTTGATTACAATAGTTTCTCTACTTTATCTTCACAATTGATCTAATTATTTCATTCAGATAGATAAAACAAAGAATTATTATAGTTTTCCTCATGAAATTCAGGGCTTTTATTAATGATTTGGAATCTTACATCACTTTATTTATCTGGATTTCAAATACTGTACTTTTACCCACCCTACCAAGTTTGCCTGGATCATAGCCAACACCTATGCTTATAATTGGGAGAATTTTTACTGTTTCACATACTATATTACTTTAAGCAACTATCTATACAGTCTTAGAGAGCAGTCATGTGATGTTGATATGCATTATCATCATTGGAGTGTGACATGTACTTATAGTTATCTTCCAAGATGCCAAAACCAACTCCTCTGTTCTACCTGTCCCCATGTTCCTTAATAAAACCCTTAATAGCTTCTGACAGTCTCTCAACCATATTTTAGTTCCTTTCAACTCACGTTTACAGCAAATAGGGTAATAAATAAAATTATAAAGAATGACCAAGCTCATTATGGTTCAAATCCATAGCTCTGTTCAATTTTCATGCCTCCTATAGTGAATCATCAATCATATATTGTCATTCCACATTCAGTTTATTTCTCAAATTTCTAAGAATCTTTTACCAAAATGAAACACAGAAGTTTCATAGTGTAATTTAAACAGTAATTAAAATTTTAAACTCAGGAATAAGAAATTTAAGTTTTCATTATAATTTTCTTTTTCTTTATTACATTTGCTAACTTTCTATTACATTTTCATTTATTATTTTTATTCTCTCACCATTCTTTTTCTCCATCACTTTTCTGTCCCTATCCATGCCTAAGTAATTCTATCCCCTTTTTCTTTCATATGTATTCTATCACCCTTCCTGTCATGAACTGCTAAAGCTTCCGTTCCCCTCTCATCTGCCCCTTTCTAACTTAGTGGTACCTATACTACATTTCCTAAATGTAGATATGCATGTATGAAAACTAGTCATTTTCCACTACAGTTAACTTCCTCCTCTTCAATGGTCAATCATGAACAGACTTATGACTTCAGATGAATCCATGTAGATGTCTTTCTTTAATTAAAAATTCTCCAAAAAGAGTTAAATAGTCCCAGTGTTTCTGGCTTACTGTCTTCGTGTTTGAGTGGATTTCCTACCTTGGAAAACCTAACAGATACTCTTGGGTGGTCTCCCTTTTGTTATTCATAGATCTGGGAGGACTAACCTTTCCAAATTGTGCTGTACTAATCTAACATTCCCATGAAAGAGTCAAATCTAGGGCTAAGGACAATTCATGGCTTATGGCACTAATCATTCAAAGTTTTATTTCTGTTGGAAGTCTGAAATCTTCATATATGGAGTTAATTTAAATAATATTTATAGCATGGATTGTTAAACTCATTATATTTTCTTTTTTTAATAAAATATTTTACTCACTCTGAAAATTTCATACAACATATTTTGATAATTTTCATCTCAATAATTTTTAGACAAAAATCTAGAAATAAAAATATTTACAAACATAGCCGGGCGGTGGTGGCACACGCCTTTAATCCCAGCACTCGGGAGGCAGAGCCAGGTGGATCTCTGTGAGTTTGAGGCCAGCATGGGCTACCAAGTGAGTCCCAGGAGAGGCGCAAAGCTACACAGAGAAACCCTGTCTCAAAAAACAACAAAACAAAACAAAATATTTACAAACATAATATCAACTGTACACAAATCACCAACACAAAAAAATCTGTCATCTAACTAAAGTTCTCCCTTGTGATAATTGAATGAAAAAAATATTGTTAAAAAATTCAACTGAAACTGGGTTTTCCAAAAATAGTCATGGACAATAATTCCTTAAGGTAAATACTTTTTAACTTACTTAATGTCACTAACCACTTCCAAACAAAGTAAAATAATGAATGGCTAGTGAATGGTTAGCAAACTTGTAAACAGAGAAGCTGGAAAACTCATAGGTATATTTCTCATTAGTAACAAATATTAACATTTAAGAAATAGCATATGGCCAGGCGGTGATGGAGCACGCCTTTAATCCCAGCACTAGGGAGGCAGAGGCAGGTGGATCTCTGTGAGTTTGAGGCCAGCTTGGTGTACAAAGTGAGTTCCAGGAAAGGCACAAAGCTACACAGAGAAACCCTGTCTCGGAAAAAAAAAAAAAAAAAAAAAAAAAAAAAGGGTTGGGGATTTAGCTCAGTGGTAGAGCGCTTGTGTAGCAAGTGCAAAGCCCTGGGTTCAGTTCTCAGCTCCAGGAAAAAAAATAGCATATGAATACCTAGACTATACCACATGCATTTGATTCCACAAAAAGTCTCAAAACAAGTCAAATATATTACAAAAAAAAGAAAGAAGAAAAAATGACAAACCACGATAACAAGGCATGTGCCATATTGAAGCTCCAACCCTGAAAATAAATACTCAAGAAATGACAGAAGCCAGGAATGTTATTATGCAGATGAAATCTCCATTTTAATTAAGGGCTGAGAACAAGAGACCTGAGGGTCTAATTCCAGAACTATTTTGACATACATCAAGCGTTCCTTAATTTACAGTGAAAGGTCTGTTTGACATGTTCTCGTGCCTCTGTGTTCCTACTAGCTATCAGTACTTTTAAGTGCTGTTTTGTCATTGACCTACATTAGGATATCAAATTATGACATCAACTTAATGAATGAGCATCATAATAATTCAGATGGCAAACTCCAGTCAAACAGTTTAAAGCATACCTCAACAGTAATACAGTCCAAACGTTTGCTTCTAACTTACTCATTCAGTGAGAGACACTGAAGAAAAATAAACACAATGACAAATGGCCAAATGGGCTTTCATGGTATTCTTAAAATTGGGATTTGGAAAGAGATTGCATCATCCAATTCCAGAAATAAGTTTCCTTTTCAAATAAGTAGGACAAAAAATAATACTTTTCAAAAATTAAGTATAGAATCTTGGACATGCTATAAATGTGCATGTTTATGAAATCCTCTAGTCACATGGATTAAATCTCTGTCTCATAATTTTCTTTCAGAATTGAGATAAAATTGTACATGTGAGCTTTTGAAAATGACCACCATCATTGGTTCCCTAATCTTTTTTTTCCTTTTTGATATTATAATTACATTGGTTCCCCCTTCTTTTCAATCCTTCAAACTCTCCCACATACTCCCCACCTCTACCTATCCTCTTTCAAATTCATGGCCTCCATTTCTTTAATAAAAAGTGTGTGTGTGTGTGTGTGTGTGTGTGTGTGTTCCTAAATACATAAATCCCTGTGTTAATTAAGCTGCTATGCAAGTGTAAGCAGTTAAATACACCATTTCATGTTTCCTTTCTTCTCCTTGTCTCTAGCCACCCAGGGCTCTCCCTCTCTTATTTCCTTTATCTTGATTTTTCTTCCTCCTTTTGCCCTCCTTTTTATCTTTTCCTTTTTCTCCCCTTTTCTTTCTTCTTTTCTTCCACCATCCCCCCTGTCCCCGGCCAGGCAGCATGGTGAATAATAATCTAAGCCTCCACACAGAAAGAAAATGCTATGTTGAGATTTCCAAGACGCTCATTTATCTGAACTTTAATATAGCAAGAGAAAAAGATGGTTAAAAAATCTGAGACTTTTTTTTTCTAACAGCCATGAATTATCTATATTTATCTTGGAAGGAAAAAAAATGAACAAATGGTTTTATGACTGCCATGAATATTGGTATCTGTTCCAACCTTGGGAGGAAGCACTCTCTCTGCTGTTTGGCCATGAAGTGCTGTATCAAGATTACTGGCCACTGCCTCAACTTGATATGTACGCCATGCTTTATTGACTCCCATGGGAGGCCTGTCCCTTTCTGAGCTGAGACTGAGGAGGAGTGGGTGTGGGGCTAGATGGGACGTAGGGGGTAGCTGGAGGAGAGGAGGGAAGGGAAACTGGGTGGTATGTAAAATAAATAAAAAAATTAATAAAAAAGTAAAAAAAAAAAAAACCCTCAGGGATGATGGCTAAAAGCATCATAGACAAAGGCATCACTGGAGAAGAGCTTCAAGGCTCCATTTAATACTATGGTACGTTGTGATTTTCCTAGGACACAGACAAAATATACAACTGAATTATGCAAAGAATAGTCTAAGGTAAGTGATGGGAGAGCCTTCTGCATCTCCTGTGTCATTAGATAGATGCTTTACCTTTAATCTTGTCATTGGAGTTGAAACAGTCACAAACATGGACAGGACACTAGAATAAGTACTAGGAATCTCAGACATTTGCTCTTGAAGTTTCTTCTCACGTCACAGACCTAGTCAAGGTCAGGACAGCAAGGGAGGCTTTGTTGATATTTTCACTTGTCATTTAATTACTATCTTTTTGACACAGCGGGTATTCAATATAGCATCATCAGCATCACATATAATAGCTCCTGCAGATTTTATTTTCAAGTGGATGTCTCACTCAAATGATGCATTCCATTTCTGCCTGTCATACATTGATTGCCCTAAAGGCTGGTAATTGAAACCCAGCCGTTGCCTGCTAAGAATGTCAGTGCTCAGTGCCAGCTTTCTCCTACCAGAGACTGTTATTACCTTCTCCTCTTCTGTGGCTTCCTCTGTGTTAGATGTTGACCCAGTGAGAACTATTAGTGCTAATTAACAGTCATGTACCACCCAATAGTATTTACCCTACCCTGGTTTTATCATCCCCGGAGAAAATAAAAGTAAAAAAAAAATGATTTTTGGATATCAAGTTAAAAAAAAGTATGTAGAAGTCTTAAATAAGCAGTGAAATTGCAGTACTAAGCCCACTGCTATTATCATTTTTTGGGGCCTGAGAAACTGTTACGTTATTACTTGCATGTTCTCTCATGGCTATAGCTATTGATCACACATATTCAGAATAATACAATCAGTTAGCAACTGACCTTTAACAATGCATTTTAGCAGTCATTTCCAGTTCTAAGGCTTTATGATGTTACATCTGCATGCACTTAGGATTATCCAGTTATATAAAAGGATAAAAATTGGTTCCTTTCTCCCCCAAATACCCAATTTCAAATGTAATAGTAAAGGGACAGAGTCAGAAAGATTCCAAAGTACCCCATATGAAGAGCCTTTCTGTTCACAACCTTCCACTTGGAATGATTCCCTGTCGCCAGAGAAACCGACTCTGACAGACATGCCATATGTTATAGAGCATATGCTTTTAAAACATCCCCAGCAGGAATTACCACCGACAGAAGAGAAACCAGCAAGCTAAGGGCTTCTACATTCAATGGGCTGTTTTCTCTCATATATATTCTGTGGATAAGTTTTGAAATATAAATTTTGCAGGTAAGGTTCTCTACTGATTTGTAAAGTAGTTTCTACTGTAATTTATTTTATTAATGTTTTAATTATTAGTGCTATCTCACAAGAAGATGAAAATGAAGCTTATTCATAGTTTTTAACTCACACAAACAATACATATGGGGATAGAGATAATGTAGGAATAGGTCTGTCTGGTACTATTATCCCTTCAGGGGTAATCTGGAATAGAGGGAGCATGGCTTCTGCTGTGAGAGGAACCAGAAAACCCAATGTGCCTTCAAAGGTCCAAGGCAGATCCTCCTTTCAGATGGGTTTGATCATATGGTCTGACCTCAGTTGTGTTTGATTCACTATAACTTTAGACGCTGTGAAAAGTACGTTTATTGACTTCCAGTTTCTTCGTTTATAAGTTAGCACACAAAGCAATCTGTTTCATTGTGGCATTTCCATATGGACCTTGTGCCCACTGGGCTTCCTGCACCTTGCTTTCTGTTACTCTGCTGCCTTCCTGACCTTAATCACTTTCTCCCCAAAGACTTCCTTTGCTTTCACATCATACTATTTTACTGCATGGTTCCCCCTTAGGAGCTTTTTCTCTCACATGATCTCCTTTATAGTTTTATCCACCCCCACATATTTTCACACTTATCTGTAGAAGCAAACAAGCAGCATTTGACTTTCTTAGTCTGGTTTATTTACTTGAGGGTGTCTCCAGTTACATCCATTTTTCCTGAAAATCATGATTTCTTTTTCTATACTTAATAAGCATTTGTTTGTTCTTCAGAATCATGTGGCATAGTGCTAAAGTGGGGAGCATTTAATCACCTTAGAATGCATCAAGTAATCATAGTGCCTCCATCTTCCTTTTCCATCATGCCTGCTACCACTACTAGCATCCCTTCCTGAAAACCCATTGCCACCCTCATTGTGGAAGTATAATGAAGTACTTAATGTTCCCACAAGAAGCAAAGAAGAAAGGGTTTCTATAGCTGTGTCAGTGATATGGACAGAAACATTCTGAAGAGTTATATGTACTCTAACTATTAAGATCATCCCTTCTCCCAGGATGTTTATGGGATGTGTGGCTCATGATGATGCTTTGAATGGGAATTCCAAGTTAATGTCTCAAATATAATTATTTTAAAATGATTTATGGCTAGATTTGATTGATAGCTACATTAAAAATAAGTAACTGATTTCTACCACAAAGAAAATGAGAAAATGAAGCTGCCTGTAACTTAAAATGAATTACTAAACGTGAAAAACTAGAATGCTGAAAGTGGTCTGTAACACAGCTTTGAAAATGGAAGCTGTCAGATGCATGGAAGGGCAAGAGCCAAGCATGGAATATATCAGAAAGGAATGTGGTAAGAGTGAGAACATGTATCAGTCAAGATTATGAGAAAAGTAAATCTTCAGCAACTGTGTGCAACCGCAGTTTGGCAAATACTTAACTGAGAAGGGATAACACACTAACTGTATTTAGTTTTGTGACAGATAGAAAAATATGCAAAGCATTTTGTCTTCCAGAAGTTCACGGTATGGTTACAGAAATCACACACGTTACTGCCTATGGGCCAGTTATCTCTAGTTCCTAAGGAACATTAGAGAGGAGGGCCATGAAATGCCATCTTTTGAGCATGACTTGGCCCTGACATTCATGCACCTACAACAGCTGTAGCTACCTGCATAGACTAAGAGAACAAACATTCAAGCACAGATTAGGGGGCTTAACGGAGCTCTGGCCCACTGAGGGGAGCTAATTCCAATACAGGGCTGCTGGAGAAGTCATCATCTTCAGAGATGCAGCCACTTGTCAATAGCGTATGGCTAGCTTCACATTTGTGCCCACACTAGTGGCACTTGTTCAAATCAGCAGGTCACAAATCAAAAAGAAAAACAAAACAAAAAGCCATAAAGAGGGATGAATACTTGGTAGGGAGAAAGGGAGAGATGGGGTGGGGAAGCATAGTAGGTTAGGGAATGAGTGTGACCAGGAAATATTGCTTACATGTGCTTTAGCATCCTTTAAGTTGCTATGACAACACATACGAGCTTTTAAAAACAACTTAGGGGAGAGAAGGTTTATTGTAGCTCATAATTTCAGGTTCTATACTATCAGTGTGTGGGAGTCATAGCAGTAGGAACTTAAGGCAACTGGGCACATCACATGCATAACCAAGAACACGAAGAATGATGTATGCTCTGAAGCTTGTCTGCTTGTGCTCATCACTCTGATTATGGAATGAAGTCATTCACAGAGGTATAAGTTTTCCCATATCACATAATTTAATTAAGACAATCTCCACAGACATATCCATGGACCAACCCTATCCACACAATACTACATTATGACGTTCATCCCAGGTGAGTCTAGGCTGCGTCGAGTTGGCCTTTAAAACTACTATAACATGTATGAAGTTGTAGAAAAATAAACTAATGAAAAGTTTTATTTTAAGAAAACAATGCATGTTCAACTAATTAGGTGGAAAGCCAGTGTAACTTCCATTTAGAAGAAAACACTAAAGAATTTATTTCTTCAATGCAAACCTATCCAGATCCCAGTATGTTCTATGGATCTCCCTGGTCTCAGAACCATTGAGAAAAAATCACTGTTTCAACAGAACTGTGGATCTTGAGTTCTTTGTATAAATTGTTTATTTTTGCATTAAAATATGATGAAATACAAAGGAAACAATTCACCTGGACTTTTGATATGGAAACTTTGTTTTTCTACTTCCATTTCTAACATAAATTGTTTAACTTTTCATGTTCTATTAACAACTTGAAATTTTAATAGTAGTGAAATCTTTTATTGTTTTCTTTTGATGGTTATTTTATCTTAGTAAAAGAATAAAGAATGATACAGAATAATAAATGCTGTATTATTGTTTAGAGATAAAGATTGGGGGAGAGCGGGGAAATGAGAGAGAGAGAGAGAGAGAGAGAGAGAGAGAGAGAGAGAGAGAGAGAGAGAGAGAGAAGAAGAAGAAGAAGAAGAAGAAGAAGAAGAAGAAGAAGAAGAAGAAGGAGAAGGAGAAGGAGAAGGAGAAGGAGAAGGAGAAGTAGAAGGAGGAGGAGGAAGAGGAGGAGGAGGAGGAGAAGAAGAACAAGAAGAAGAAAAAGAAGAAGAAGAAGAAGAAGAAGAAGAAGAAGAAGAAGAAGAAGAAGAAGAAGAAGAAGAACAACAACAACAACAACAACAACAACAACAACAACAACAATGGTGGAATGGGCACCTTATTAGAAATTAAAGAAAATTTAAATATGTCATAGTAAACTTGAGAAAAACATTTAAGGAAAAAATAGGTACATGCATCTAAAAGTAATAAATTTTGATGTTCTCCTTGGCACAGTGGATCAAATACAGGTGTCCACAATCCATTGCATATGTGAAAATAAGAAAGAGGGTTTAAAAATATTTTCAGCATAAAGAAATAAAAGGTTTAGTGTGATGAACATAATTACTCTGATTCACACACACACACACACACACACGAATCAAAACATCAGAGTGTACCACATAAAAAAATACAATTGCGTCAATCAAAAATTTGACAAAAAGGAAGGTGTTATTAAGGCAGGTATCCTACCCAGATCTGACTGTAGCACTGAAGCAAAACTTCAGGAGTAAAAACTGCCCAAAAGCAGGGAAATAAATAAGAAATACACCAAAGTAAGATGTGACTCAAGAAATATCATGAAAGGTAGGAGTATGATTTATTTCAGTTGCAAAATCAAAATCTGATTCGTTTTCCTACTGTCCTCTGGAATATGAGAAAGAAATTGACAATTCAGCCACACTCAAGTCATATGTCAGTGTAATAGAATGACCGCATCCTTCCATCATACCCTGAGTGATATACTAATCATGAAAAACCCTGATTGTGTCCACAGGAGGAGACGAGGGCCGTGATGTGTGGTCAGTCCATTTTAGTTGGAAAGTCAGCATAAACACTTGGAGAGGGACTGACTCAAAATCTCTTTGGATCAGGACCCAAGAAGCTATATTGTTACTTTCCATGAGCTCTAAGGACACCTTTTCTTCCATAAAACTACTTTGAGAAGCTAGAGAGATGGCTTAGTGAATAAAGCAGGTGGTTCACAGATATGAGGATCAGAGATCAGATTTCCAGCACCTGTATGACCATGACATTTCATCTATAACTCCAGTGCCCAGGAAGAAGACAAGTGATCCCTTTAGCAAGCTAGCTAGCAGACTATCCAAACTAGATATCTCTCTGTTCAAGGGAAAGACCACACCTAAATACATAGGGTGGAAACTTACTGAGGAAGCCATCCACCTCTGGTCTCCACAAGCATGCATACATATCTGCCAACCATCGGCACACACGTGATAAAATACACACAAACATGTATGCACACCACACCACCCCCCACATTCATGAACTCACACAAATCCTTTAAAAAATACTGTTGTATATTTACAGACAAAATTGTATAAGGTAGAGAAAGAATTTGAAAAGGGACAGCTAAGGGATAATCTGAAGTTATCTCTAATACATGGAGTAAACAGAGCTTTACAAGATGATTATAACTTTATTGGACACAAAAAGGAGAGAAAGGTCTATTTCAAGAACAAGGAGTATGCTATTAAAAGGTTCAGAGATGAGGTGGGCAATTTTCTGAAGAGTATTTAAATGCACGGCAGCAGAACACAATAAGGAAATAAAGCAATAGACTAGTAGACTCAGCTACTAGGGGCTCCAGATTCTAGACTATGGCCATGCATTCTGAAAATAATAGAGAGAAACAGACGGTGTTTGAAGATTCATCAAACTAAATCAGATAAAGTTACAGAGAAACCACTTTAGACAGGATAAATGGAAAGAAGGACACAGTGAGGCAATATGAATGGCTCTAGTGGGTAGAGCGGGTTCAACCTAAGACATGCATACAGCAGAAGCCACACAGTGAATACCTGGAATTATAGACAAGGGAGTCAGAGTTTATTTAGCTAGTCTGTGCATGAGCACATTAGGTATTAATCTGACGGCAATGGAGAATTTGAAGAAAATACTACATGGAATTAACAGAAATATAATATTAGGCCTGTGTATTATACTTATTAGCTGCAAAGAACTATTCAATGGTTATGTATACAGACAGACAGAGAAATGAGTAGACTTATCTCTTAAAGTAAATCTGTGAGATAGGCATTCACCTTCCAATTTTGAAAAGATGAAGAAGAAATTGAGAAATTTTGAGAAACTCAAACAGGTGATGAGTTGTCTTAACTGCTGTACTGTGATACCCTTAAATAACTTTAAATTGTTTTCTGTAGTCCAGCTTCCCTCCCACTGACTAAGTTAAAGACATTCTCATTTCTTACCTAAAATACAAAACCACAGTTGTCCCAGGGAAAGTTGTTATTCTCGGATAGTAAGTACTGAACTGAAGGCCTGGTACACTCTAGATATGGGCTTTTCAGGTGAGTTATTACCACCTCAGTCCACATTACTTTCGTCAGTCTTTTTTCTACAATACAACCTTACTATGTAGCCTAGGCTTGCCTAGAACTAACAATTTAGCCCAGGATGATCTCAAGTTGTTAATCTCACTACTTCAGCTCAGAACAGCTGTGATAAAGGCTTGGACCATACATCTGGCTCTGCAAATGAATGTTTCCAGTTTCAGTTTTCTTCCTTCTCAAGCCAATCTCTTTCACTGTGCCCATATCAGTTACTCTCACATGCTAACAATAATAGAATTCTTGAGACTAGGGCACAAAGGAAGCACACACATACACACAGTTGTGCCACTCTTACAAACTCTTAACACAAAGGCAAAGAGTGGGAGAGATTCAGACAAATCACTTACAGCTTGTCTTGGCTTTAGAAATAGAGACATTAAGTGCTATCGATCCCTGTAGTTGGATAATCTATTATTCCTTCCTCTCTACAGAGAAATCATTAATTTTGTTTCATTGAAGAGATTTTTATCGTTCAAAGTCCTGTCATGAATCAGACTGCCCACTCCAAACCTGTGATTGAGGGTATACTAATGAAAGGAAAATGGAGAAGAGGGTGGTGTTAGAAAAGACAGCAACATCTGCAGACAGCAAGGGGAGTCATGAGGGCCGGGGGCCCTTTGCTATCTGGCCTTTAGTAGATAAGCCAGGATCTATTCAGATTGCCGCCAGAATGGAGCTCCAGACAGGAGCCACTAACGACGCAGGGGAACACAAGGGAACAGAGACATGGACAAAACTGTGGTCTCTCTGAGAGTCTGATAAACTCCCCAATCTGTTCAGCTTTACCAAGAATCTTCTGCATTTGTCTACAAGTCCAATTAGAGCCCAGCTGAATCAGCCCACTTGGAGAAGAATGAGGCAGAGACTGACACAAAAGCCAGCATAGGGAATACCAGCACATCTACTTGTCTTTGCACACACACACACACACACACACACACACACACACTCACTCACTCACTCTCTCTCTCTCTCTCACACACACACACACACACACAATGGAAGCCTTGTCAAAAGAAAGGCTTGATGATTTTCCTTTCTCATCATTACCATGATAAAATAGTCCTGCCTCTCTGTTACCACATCAAGGCTGTTGACAGGTAGAGACATGAATAAGCTATGTCTGACAACAACATAAATCCTAATGTAAAGCAAGACCGAGGTAGCATACTACTCATTCTAAAGTATTGATTTCTTTCCTTCCCTTGACACTTAGAGTTGTTTTCCATTATTACTTATTTATAATATATATTGTATATTCCTACATGAAGTAGGGATATGCCATTTATATAAAAACCTGTATATGCTTGTATGTGTAAACACTGGAATGTTTTTAAATAGTCCAGACTCAATGTTACTTATTTCACATAGTCATCCATTGCCAGTTCACATAAGCCTAGACATTATATGCTAGTTTCACGGATGCAGAAGAATCTTAAAGGGTAAGCAGGGTAAATGAATGATGAAAGTTCACACACACATTAAAGAAAAGGAGCAGGCTAGAGTGAGACTGTAGGAACCAAAGAACATTAGACTCAAGAGTTACTGCATGCAATTGCTAAATCACAGAGGAATGTGCTATTATATGTTCTGTTTCTGGAAAACAAACAAATACAAATGCCATGCACCCTACAATAGCCTTACATTCATTTTCTTGAACTGTTTCCATGATGGAAAGATTGGGAGGATTACTTAAGTATCACTTGACATCTCTGTAATTTCATGGTCTGAACACTTTACACTAGGCAGAGGAGGATAAATTAAATCATTATCTGGAAGACAATTTGAATTTAGACATATATTCCTGAAGAAACATGGAAAGAATTTTTTTCCTCACAATAAGTTCTACTGTCAGTGAACTCCTATGTCTTCTCCCACTTATAGAATCTTTTGTAATCAGCTGAGGTTAGCATAAAAAGAAGTGACCACAGCAATAAAATGATTCCTAATGACATTCCATCACACTGTAGATCAGTGTCTTGCTCAGCCACCATCACAGAAGCTTCCTCCTGCTGTAGATGGGAACTAACACAGAGACCCACACTGGAGAGTGTGCAGAATGAGAGACCTTGGAACACTCAGTCCTAACTGAGATGTCTTCATCAAACCCCTCCCGTTCATGGATCAGGGTGCTTCCAGGCAGAAGAGGAGGCAGAAATATTATAAGGGTCAGAGGGAATGGATAACTTCAAGGAAACAATGTCTTCTGGACACAACAGCACTAATGCACATAGGAATACACAGAAATTTTGCCAGCACATGCAGGAATTGCACAGATGCCAGTGTGGAAAGTAGACAGGAGCTCCCACCTCTAATCAATAAGCTATCTTCAATTAACACATGCTTACAAACGAAATCTTAGCTTTCTCCAATGGAGTCTTACTGGGTATAAATATAACCACACTACATGCCCACCTCCAGATGGCCAACACAAAACAAACTCAATAGTGTTTTTGTAGACTTTTTGTTTCATATTACATTGTTTTGTCTTACTAGTCTTTTGCTTGTATATTTATTATTTTTTCCAAATTTATGGTTTTATGGGTTTTGTTTATATGTTTTCTTATATTTTTTATTTGTTTTTTATTATTATTTTTTTCATTTTTGGTTTGTGTCTTTGCTTGCTTTTTGAGTTGTTTCTAAAGAGAGAGAAAAAACAGGCCAGGATTTTGGTAGGTAGGGAGGTGGAAAGGATCTGGGAGCAGTGGGGAATAGATAACAGTTATCAGAATATATTATATGAAAACAATTTTTCTATAAAGAAAAAATAAGAAAAGAAATGATGAGAGAAAAATCTTCATATCAGAAAATCTACTATTATTTTAGGAAACACAACCAAAATTTTCTCTAATATGCTTTCAAGGTCAGATCCTATTGTACTAGGTGCTATACATTGTCTGAAGAGGCTGCATCACATTGAACCTTCCTGCTGCTGGAGTCTTGGAACCAAAGGGTAATTGTCAGTTCACAGGTCTGTCTGGAACAACTGCTCCTTATGTATATGGTCAGCGGATTATGGTTTTTTCTTATTTCTCCATTTTTTATTTTATCCTGTTTTCATGTGTTGAATATGTGAGCAACAATTTACCTTCAGAGCAGAAGCTTTTCACTAAACATCACTGTGAAATAAGTCCACATTATACCAAGAAGAAGAAAGCAAGTAAGTAGATGCTTTAGCTATGGCTCAGTGGTTATGTGCACCAGCTACTCTTGCAGAGGACTCAGGATCATGCCGAGCACCCAGAAAGTAACACATAGTAGTTGTAACTCCTGTTCTAGGGTATCTGATGCTCTCTTCTGGCCTTCACGGGCACCTGTCAGGCATGTGATGCACATACATATATGAAAACAAAACACCCATAAAATAAAAATTTTAAAAATCTTGTTTATGAGGAAAATAAGCAAACTGATTCTTGGTGACATACATTTTGGTGTATTTTCTTCTTTTGGAACTCTTTTACAACTAGCCAGTTAGGACTGTGTGCAGGAAGGTGTAGCAACCCTACACCAAGTAGATGAGAGTTACAGCATCCTGCTACTGTCATTGATATACTAAACAGATAAAGTGATAAAATATTAATGGGATCTTAGATTTGTTATTAATTGCTCTATAGTAAACACCATGTATTTAATATTCCATTAACCTAATCCATTTCATTAATGCAATGTTCATTATTAACTAGGAACGAAAATTCAAGTGCCTAAGGTGACATTCCAGGTGTTATCTGTAACAAATCACATGCTGAACCAGAGAAGATGCACAGGCTTTGTAAGACTGGACAGATCAGGGTTACAGTGGAGATCAGAATTTAGTTTGATAAACTTTAAAAATGAATTTATTTTTACTGTTTATAAAGTGTGTGTGTGCGCGTGTGCACAAGCATGCAGGAGGACACGTTACCAAGGGGTCCAAATGAGAGCTTTGGATTACTCGAAGCAAGAATTACAAGTGTTTGTGAGCTAAACAAAATAGGTACTGGGAGCCAAACTTGGGTCCTCTGCGAGAGCAATATGCATTCTTTTTTTTAATATATATATATATATATATATATATATATATATATATATATTTTATAATTAACTTAATCTCACATATCAGCCATGGATTCCCCCCTCCCCTCCCATTCCCACCTCCTCCAAGGCAAGGTCTCCCTTGGGGAGTCAGCCCAGCCTGGTAGACTCAGCCTGGGCAGATTCAGTCCCCTCCTCCCTACACCAAAGCTAAGCAAAGTGTCCCAGCATAGGCCCCAGGCTTCAAAAAGCCAGCCCATGCACCAAGGACAGGTCCCAGCTCCACTGCCTGGGGGCCTCCCGAACAGTTCAAGCTAATCAACTGTCCTACTTATCCAGAGGGCCCAGTCGAGTTCCATGGGGGCTCCTCAGCCTTTGGTTCATAGTTCATGCGTTTCCACTAGTTTGGCTATTTGTCCCTGTGCTTTTTTCCAATCATGGTCTCAATATCTCTCGCTCATACAATCCTTCCTCTCTCTCACCTATTGGGCTCCCAGAGCTCCACCTGGGGCGTGGTCATGGATCTCTGCATCTGCTCCCATCAGACACTGGATGAGAGTTCTATCATGACAGCCAGGGTGTTTGGCCATCCAATCACCAGAGCAAGTCAGCTCAGGCACTCTCTCGACCACTGCCAGTAGTCTACAGTGGAGGTATGTATCTTTGTCGATTTCTGGAGACCTCTCTAGCACTCTGCTTCTTCCTATTCCCTGGGGTCTTCATTCATCATGGTATCTCCCTCTCTGTTCTCCCACTCTGCTCCTGATCCAGCTGGTACCTCTCGCTCCCCTAAGCTCTCTTTCCCCTGACCCTTGCCCTCCATTACCCCTCAGCCCATCCCCAGTTTGCTCATGTAGATCTCATCCATTTCTCTGTCATTGGGCAATATGCATTCTTAACCACTGAGTGATCTCTCCATCCCTGCCTCCCTGCCTGCATTTTTGAGACACTGTCTTACTGGCTTGGAGCTCACCAAGAAGGTGAGGCTGCTTGACCACAAGCCTCAGAGATCTGAATGTTTCCTTTTTCTCTATTTCAAGGATTATAAGCATGCATCAACAACATACATCTCCCTCTGCCCCCCCTCTCTCTGTCTATTTGTTTCTCTCTCCTTTTCTCTCTCTCTTCTCTGTCTCTTGCTCTTTGTGTGTGTGTGTGTGTGTGTGTGTGTGTGTGTGTGTGTGTGTGTGTGTGTGTGTGCGCGCCGTATTCTCGTGTGAATGTGGACATGTGCATGTTATGGTGTACAGGGATGTCCGTGGCTGACCTTGGTAGTCAGGCTCTGCCTTCCAACGTGTTTGAGATATGCTCTTTTTGTCATTCAGTGCTGTGTGAGCTAGCCTCACTGTCCCAGGAGATCTTCTTTTTCCAGCCTCCCATCTCTGTGCAGGAGTGGTAGGATTACAAATGGCTTTAGATGGGATGTGGCAATCTAACTCAGATCCTCACACTTGTGCAGCAAGCACTTCTGCCCACTGAATCATCTACCAGCTCAAAGAATCATTGTGAATATATCACCCCTCCTTTCTTAATAATTAGGTAAAATGTATTGCCCCCATTTTCAAGTATTGCAACAAATGCAAAAACGTCTAAAACGCTGTGCATACAGACATCATGTACTCAAAACTACACATAGCTGTGGTTTGATAACAGCCCACAGGATACCAGCTGTGCCTTCAATTATAGATAATGGCCACCATTCTTACTTGAGAAAATGTTTTCTCTAAGATCAGTTGCCTAGTGTGATTTTGTTTCCTCTATTGCTTTTTAGAACATCCCATGTTTGAGATTTATCATCCAGCAACAAGACTTTAACAACTTGTTTTCATTCTAATAAACCATTTAACTGAATTGATTTTTTTTTATTCTACAAACATTCAAAATCAAGGAAAGCAAATATTATTTTTGTACTGTTGTCATTGTCACTGGATTCAAGTATGATGGGCAGTCATTTGTGCTTTGTAATTGTTACTATGTTTAAGAACTATCTAGAGCCAAAAACAGCTTTTTGTAGTTTAGAAATCCTTATAAAATATACGTGCTTATATCCTTCAACACAGCTAATTTAAAAAAAAAAGAAAAGAAAACAAAATATGGAGGATGCCTATCTACTAGAAGAGGGCTCAAGACAAGCTCAATAATTTGTATTTACTGGAATGAGAAAATAGAGACTTCTGGTTCCTTCTTTGATTGACAATTTTAGAAACTTTTTCCTCTTTTACCAATCAACAGAACTCCTTTCTGTAAAACTTTGGCCTAGCTTGTATCCTTCCCAAACATTAAAGTGAAATTCTTCCTAATCATTTATATACCCATAATATAAGAGCTTATAGTACAATTTCTTCTGTAGATGTCACATGCTGTAGTTTGGCATTTGTGTCTCTGTTTTAAAATTGCTAGGAAATGCAAAGAAATATAGAGAAAAAAAGAACACATTGTTCAAATCATCTAACAACAACTTGTCATAATTCAGTAACAGCATAAGAGTGAATAAACATTTGATAAAATTTATTTTAAATGCAAAAATGAGTTTGTGTCCTTGAAAAGAAATGATTACATTCATAATACAAATTTATTATATTATTTCCAAGCCACTTCCAATTAGAATCTGAGGGCATAAACCTTAGTAAGGACTATCTATCACACAATGATCCATGATTTTTCTTTATAGCCACCAGCAACTAAATCAGTTAAAGCATACTGAGATTGAGAAACCTATCTGAAAGGTTTCTCAAAACTACACAGAGATCATTTGCATTTGACATTAAAAAAAAGTATGAATGAAATGAGGAAATGAAGTAAACAATGTCTTTTCCAAGTCCTTATCTACCAAATTTATGGATCTACAAAAAGTAAAATTTTAAAGTGATATCTAAGAAAAAAATTACATATTGATGTGCTCCTTTTTTCTGTTTGTACAACATCTGGAGCAAAAGATAACTACAATTAATGAAGTGTAGATGGAGTTGACTAGTTGTGTTGATGTTTAAAAAAGTCCATTTGTCTTAATATTTGGTAGGTTTGGTGATTCTAAAAGCTTTATGAGAAGAAAATTTTGTGAACTGCAGTATCAATCCATGAAGGATTTTATTAAAGATCAATGAGAAAAGTTAATATTAAGGGTGAATGCATTTTGCTGAGCATATAAATAAATAAATAATTAGAAAGTAAAATGCAGTGCTGCTTTCACCATCAGGGAAAGTTTACTTTTATAAAAATGTGCTTTTCTATAAGAAGGAAAGTGACATTTCTTCAATCAAATGTTGAGATTAGAAAGAAAAATGAGATTTTTCTGTACTTAGCCCTGAGCAGTTTGGTGTGAAGCATGGGGAAAAAACCCAGCAAAATTAATACCCATGTCATTATGACAAGGAAGAGAAAGATGCTAAGATAAAATGTATACCGTAGAGGCTAGCTAGTATGTTAGTCTATGCATATTTAATTTAATTTTTAAATCTAGACAGCTGAGAACAGTTCTTTTTTTGTAACAATGTGGCTTTTGCTCAAATCCTTAATATGCGTTCTCATTCTTTTAAATACTTCTTGTGAATATATTTCTTAAATTTTTTTTTCTGAAAGCACTTAATATTTGGCTACATTACTTTTATGCGTGTGTGAATTCTCTTTAGTACAGCTTGCTTTTTTGTTAACCATAGTCTATCAGAACTAGGAGAGAGAAGTTTATTATATTACATGATAATAGGGTTAATAAAGACTCTTGCTTTATTTTGTACTCACTCATTAGTTTAACTAGATCAGCAAGACCTTCCTGATTAGTGATTAAATCTTTTCATTAGTTACTTTCCACTTCTGAATCTCAGATATTTCAAAACCACTTCTTTGTTTTCTGTAGTAATTGTTCACAGGTTCATGTTTCTAAAAGGAACCCTTATTTAAAATCTTTGGATGTTGCCATAGAGGGAAGTTAAACAATTAAATTAAGAAGATGGTGAAAACAGAAGAGGAAATCAAATCCTGTGACATGAAGACATGAGCAAATCTTCCCAAACATAACATAACCAAGTTAGGGTTGAGCAAGGAGTCACTCTGTTCATTTTATCTATCTTGGTGCCAGTTCTACTCCTTCCTTTAGCTCTCCGTAAAATCCTAAAAAGGTGATCACATTCATTAAGCTTAGTTTACTCAGCTGGAAACTTGGAGGTCAGTCATTTCTGGTGCCTCCCCTTAAGGTCGTAGATTTGTTAATCAGCAACTGCTTTGCATTCAGAAGCTGGCCAAGTGACCGCTGGCCTTATTCCAGACACTTTGAAAACAGCATGTCAGCTCAACAGGAACAAAATTCAGACATGCTTCTCTATCCAAACAGCATTTAAATGTGGCACCAAAAATAATATAGACAATCTGAGTCTATGCAGGAAACTGTAACTCTCTAAGGAGAAAAATGCCTATGTATCTTATGCAACAAAGACAGAAACTGGGTCATCATGGTGACCCAGTCAAGGGCAAAGTCATAAAGTCCTATATAAAATTCTCAAGAAAAAGAGGCTGAGCAAAGCCTCACAGTACAAAATTGTAATCATAGTTATTCAAGAGGAAGCATCAGGAAGACCCTCAGCAAACTTCTATGCTCACTAACACTGGAAACAAAACAAGACAAACAAAAGAAAAGGAAGTCAAAGAAAGGAAAAAAAGAAGGAAGGGAGGGGAGGAGATTGATACTAAGCCACCTTAATATTAAGGTATAACGTCTTTCAAAAGAATAACAAGTTTCAGATTTAAATATCAAAGTTGAATTAATCAATTTAATTGGTAATATTTCATTTAAAACATTCCAATAGTAAATATCTCATTATTCCAATTGATAGATTTATAATTTTATCCAATGTTACCACAGCTATTAAAATCTTTTTTTGAACTATGATATCTCAATAAAATGACATAATGATTGTTGGTCAACAACATGAATTTTGGTTTTGGTAATATAGTAATTACAGGAAAAAATAAAAGTTAAATTATAATTATACTATTAGTAATAGATAAATAATGTTTTTCCCTCTCATCTCCCCAATCTCTACCCTGAGAAAATAAGTACGAGTTAATATTTAACAGTAGGAGAAAATGATTTCATGATTAAGTGACTCTAAGTCTATTTTAATCAAAAGTATGTATTGATACTACATTCCATTTTCACTTCATATATAAATAAATCAATATTCTGAGTCCACATTTTAAAAACACAACTAAAGTTAGTAGTTTTAGTTTGTATTTGAAATGATTTCTCAATGGTCAATAACTCAAAAAGGTTTTCTCTGGGACCCCCTACATATTTTCAGTTTTGGCAGAGAAATTCCCTCTAGGAAACTATTGTTCAGAGTTTAAGGGAAGTGGTCCCAACAAGGCAGTAAGGGCAAACACACATGAGCTTTATAAAGGAATTATGTCTCACTGTTTCCTGTGATATGGAGAGCTGTTAAATTTGTGGTGTGCTGTACGCAGTGTAAAGAGTTCCTGCATTATTTTTGAGTCCTCCACAGCACATTACCCAGAGGAAAAGGAAAAATAATCTATCTAGATTTAATGTATGTTAGGCCTGTTTTCAAACCAAGGTCATGTGATTTTGACAAATCCAAATTATCTGTACTTTAATTTGAAAAGTTTAGAAAGCAAATTTACAACTTTGATATACCAAATCCATTTTACAATGGGGTATTCTTTGAATTCAAGGTTCTGAGTTAAGATCATGTAGATTTTATCTTATACTTTATTCACTCCATGCACTATCACAGGCAAGTTCCAAAGCCCCCCATAGCTGCTTCTAGACTTTAATACAGAGACAACAAAAATTCAAAAGAACACTCAGTGAGGTTGTTCAGAAGATGACAAGCTTAAATTAGTTATTATACTTAATTTTCTATTTAATACAAATACAAATAGAAAAAAATCATTTAATATATGCTCTTATTATCATTTCTTATTTGAAAACTAAAGACTGTTGAAAATTAGGTTATCTGAACTGTATGTTTGATTGCATTTCAAGAAATTCAACCTCTTACTGGTGTCTCTTTGACAACATTTTTTTAAATAAAAAAGATGTATGTTATGACATAATCAATAATTCCAGTCTGGTAAAATCTAAAAAACTGTGACTGCTCTGAAAGCTAATTTGGTATGTGATGAAGGTTCCCTGATGTAGATGGATGGGAACAGGATCCACACAGTAAATGGGCAATATGTGATGAACTAGTACTTAAAATATTCTAGCCTTGAGAATCTTTTTTAAAAAAATTATGAATGGTGCTGGAGTGGCTTGGAAGTTAAGAGCAAGTGTTGCTTTTTCAGAGAACTCTGGTTCAGTTCCCAGCACCAACAAAACATTTACAGGCATATATAACTCTGGTTCTCATGGATCTGATGCTCTCTTCTGGCCTTTGCAGGCACTAGTCCCATATGTGGTACACATTAACACGTGCAGGTAAAAAACTCATACATATAAAATAAAAATAACAAATCTATTTTTTTTAAAACATCAGGCAAATAGATTACAGAACACCTAAGGTTGGGAGTTTTAACATTTATTGATGGTTGTTGACCTACCAAATCAAATGTGCTTTATATACACTGTCTTGTTTAATTTTAAAAGTTTCTGCTAAATATCTAGAAAGTAAAGGCCTTTTAAATCTTTACAATTTTTTTGAGTAAAAACAAAGCAAACAAAAATCTTCATCCTCATAAGTTCTCCATAGTAGTAACAGGCAGTTTAAATAATATGAATAATATATAACACTATATATTTTTACTATATATAACACTAATATATAAATTAAATAATACATATTTCATGTTTTTTGATGATCACTATTTTAAAGGGAAAAGATAAAATAGTGAAGTATTTCAGAGGCTGGGAAACAGACAGAAAGCCTTGGTTCAGTCTCTAGGACATAGCAAACTAAGTGTCATAGCACATGTCTACTATAGCACTTGAAGGTAGAGTTAGGAGGACTGAATGTTAAAGTCATCCTCAGCTACAAAAGGAGTTCGAGGTATCCCAGGGTAGATAATCAGTTTCAAAAAAAGTATATTTCAAGGTCAAGATGCTTAGTATAGATCAGTCGTTCTCAACCATCTTGCTGCTTCGACCCTTTAATAAGGTTCTTCATGTTGTGGGGACCCAACCACAGAATTATTTTGTTGCTATAATGGTAATTTTGCTAGTGTCATGAATTGTAATGTAAATATCTGATGTGCAGGATATCTGATATGTGACCTCTGTGAAAGGGTTGTTTAAAACCCAAAGGGATGGTGACCCACAGGTTGAGAACTACTGGTGTAGATTGTTCAGGTAATTTTATTTTTCTGAAAAAAATGTATTTGCAAGAGGTTCTGACATAGAGGAGTGAATGAGGCAACAGGTGTGCATATAAACAACCTTCCAAACGGTGGAAACAGCAGCACAAAAACAGTATCTATAGAATCAGCAGACTGAAGGGAGAGTTTGGTAAGTGATGTAATCAGTCACATGAGACATGGCTGTGCATGGCTTTTTAGTATCTGCATTACTCGGGATGATTTATGAATTTAATCACATAGTCTAAAACACTGGACTAGTGTAGTACGATATTAAACATATACGCAAACATACATACATACATACATACATACATATAGAGTGACTATGGCTAATATGAAAATACATTCAAAGGGTGAAAACTTACAGTAAGGTCAGAAGAATGATATTGATTTGACTCAGGAAAGAGTTGGTGTGAGGTGAAGGGGATAAAATTCAGAGTGTAAGAACGAAGAACTACATAACTAATTTGTTTGTCATGTTTAATTAAAATGAAAAAAATATGGGCATTAAAATTTCAGTACAAATTTAATGTTTAATCCAGTGAGAGCAAACACTAAACTAAATACACAAGATTTTATGAATGTTGGCCCTTGTAGAGAATTAAGGAATGGCATCATGATTTTCACATGAGCCATGGAATGATGGGACTGATAAATACAGATAAGAAAGATAATATAAAAGCAGAAGCCTAAGAAAGAACCAGAACTCTGAACCACCAATATTTAGCACATTTCTTTAAGACTTCACATGAAGATCAAAAGAAAAACTAGAATCAAACTAGAATTTGCCATAACATAAACAGCATGGAAGTCATCACTAACGTCAGCAGAGCAGATGAGAGTGATGTGAAAATAGTCTTCAGGACTTGCACAGACACCTCAATACTAGTGCTGATTTTTTTTTTGTTTGTTTGTTTTTGTTTTTTGAGACAGGGTTTCTCTGTGTAGCTTTGCACCTTTCCTGGGACTCACTTGGTAGCCCAGGCTGGCCTCGAACTCACAGAGATCCACCTGCCTCTGCCTCCCGAGTGCTGGGATTAAAGGCGTGCGCCACCACCGCCCAGCCTAGTGCTGATTTGGACAAGGAAAGTGAGTCACATGAGGAGTAGGTGAGAAAAGAAGGATGCCTTTAAAGGAAGAAATGGTCACATCCCAATAGGATAGTGACATTTTGAAGATGGCATTACTTTCACATTCTACACATAAGTGACTTGTCATAGATTAGGGGAAAAAGTCTAAAATGGCATATGATCACATTCTCTTTCAAGGATTTAGTACTGCAAATAACTGAATTAGATCATTTATTTGAGATCTTCTGATTTAAGGAGAGAGGTATTAATTCAATGCTATTGTTGTTTGTGGAAATACCTAAATTTCAAACAAACCAACCATACAAATGACAATAAATGTACGACAACACTGCCATATTAGTCATTAAAAATACAAACCCAATGAAGTAATTGGTTGCTTATACTGGTGGTGATGTTGGTCAGTGAGTACCATAGACCACCAATCACTTATTGGCCATCACACAAGGGATGTACCATTATTGGTAGAGTATGTGGGTAAGAGAATGGGTTGTGTGGAATGAACATAATTTTTTGAGTAGGTACTAGAAAAAATATCTATGGCTAATATATTTTGTGACTATATCTGTAATACTCATTTTAAAGCATCATTACTAAAGCTTCAGAAAAACTAATGTAAGTGTCTAGATTAATATGCTTTTGGTCAATTTTTAATACACTGTACCTCACTTGACTTTATTTCTTTATTTTATTAGTTGTTTCTTATGAGAAATTAAATGGAAAATATAATTTACATAAAATCAGTACCATTGCAACTTAATGTATTGCATATATATCTAGTAATAGTGTGAGGAGAATAAATTATTAAATGATAATCAGTAAATATTTGTAGTCTGTTGCTCATGAAAGTGAAAAAATTCATTTATTTACCTCACAAATATTTATTGTCTTGAGTACAGTAGCTAGTTTTAATAGATATCTGAACTGATTTCAATTTGGAAACAGAAAAGAAATGAATAAATGAATGTATGAATAAATGAAAGACTCAAGTCATAGCATGTTATTTGAGAATAATCATAAATATAACGTATATTTGAGGGTACTTTATTTCCTTTGTAAAGTTTATAGTTATGCTGATATCTTAGCTATTTACTATTTTTAGAACATAATTATTTTTGGTTACCATTTTATTGTAAGAAAATTTTATTTATACATATAATGTGTTTATATCTTATCCACCACTCTTATTCCTTCTCCTTCAATTCTTCCTTTATATCCCCCACCATGATTTGCTCTCAGGGTCATGTGTTCTGTTTTAAAACCACTAAGTTCACTTAGTTCCACATGCATATGCATAGGTGTAAGACCATATGAGTAGCCTCTCATTGGCCACAACAGTGAAGAAAATAGATTTAACCTCCTCCTCATCATCAATAGCTCCCCAGTAATGAATAGATTTTAATGAGCTTCTCTCTCACTCATGTTGAGCTTTTGGCTGGCTTGATCTTGTTCATATTTTGTCCATGCAGTCACAATCACTGTGAGTTCATGTGTCCATGAATTCACATATACCATTTCCCTTTAGAACTCTTATAGTCTTTATACTTCCTCTTCCTTCTATAATGATTCCTGGGCCTTGGAGAGAAGAGTTGTGATATAGATGTTTCATTTAGAGTCAAAGGCTGCATAGTCTTTTATTTTCTTCTGGTTTAACAGTTGTGGATCTCTGTATTAATCATTATCTTCTGCAAAAAGAAGCTTCTGTGATGAGGGTGGAGAAGTATACCAATCCATGAAAATTAAGATACCAATATAGGGGATATTTTAATTCCTTTTTTTTTTTTTTTTTGTTTTTTTGTTTTTTCGAGACAGGGTTTCTCTATGTAGCTTTGCGCCTTTCCTGGGACTCACTTGGTAGCCCAGGCTGGCCTCCAACTCACAGAGATCCGCCTGGCTCTGCCTCCCGAGTGCTGGGATTAAAGGCGTGCGCCACCACCGCCCGGCGATATTTTAATTCTTTGTCCATTTAGCACAGTAATTACAGTAGGTTCTCCCCTAGGATCTGTGACTTAGGCAGCCAAACATTTAGGGCCTAGTTAGAGGTAGTAGGCATGAGTTCCGTCTTGTACATTGGACCTTCAATCCTTTCAGAAGGTAATTAATTATCCCTACAATATTTGTGCTGCTATTGCACTAGGGAGCATATCTTGCCAGATCAATAATTACGGTAGTTCAAAGTTCATAGCTGTGTAATACTGGTGACTACTTTTAACTATTGAAACTTTTGTAATGTATATATTTTAGGAGGTTTCTATAACTGTAGATTTTTCATATGAGTTTCTGAAAGATCTTTAGTTTTAGTGATCCTTTCACATGTTCCTTCCTCTAACTTGTCGTCCTACCCTACCCCATTTAACCTTTCTCTTTCCTTTGTTTTTTCTTGTCCCTTCATACCACCTGAATCCCATCCAGCTTTATTGAGGCTTCCTACCCCCATGACCCTTACTAGATCCCCAGCCTCTGTGTACTCCAAGTTAACACATATACTTAAACATTCAAATCTACCATCCATAAATGAGAGACAATATGATGATGTTTATCTTTTGGTGTCTAGGTAATCACACTCAAAATGATAATTTACAAACTACCTACTTACCTGCAAATTCCATAATTTAATTTAATTTTCTTTTAAGCTTAATAGTATTCAGTTCAGTCATGTAAACTCACCATGTTTTTATTATCTATTCATCACATGATAGACATTTAGCTCTTCCTATAAACTGGCTATTGGGGTTATAACATCAGTGAACATGTATGAGCAAGTATCTCTGTAATAAGATATTTAGTTCTTCAGGAATATGCCCAAGAATGATAGAAATGAATCATGCAGTATAGCTGCTTATAGCCTTTTGAGGAATCTCCACAGTGATTTCTATAGTGTCAACTATTTTTCACCCTTACCAGCAATTAATAAGTGTTTCTCTTTCCCCTCATCTACATGAGCACTGGTCATCATTTGTTTGTTGTTTATTTTTATCTTAGCTACTCTAACTGAGGAAAGATGAAATATCAAAGTAGTTTTAATTTGCATTTCCATGAGGGCTAAGGACGAGGTTACCACCATTGCTCTTTGTTAACCTCCACTACTTGACAGTCAAATTTTATTGGTGAATTTAGCACATACTTGAGTCATAAAACATGAATAATTCAAGCTGGTATTGACTTAGAAACTTTATCTCTACTGGATAGCTTTCACAGTGCTAGAAGATGCTATGAACACTACTGGTATTGACTTCAAAGCTTTATCTCTACTGGATAGCTTTCATAGTACTAGAAGATGCTATGAATACTAAAGTAAATTTCACCTCACTGGTGTAATAGTGACATGAATGTTATGGAAGGAACAGAATACTTTCTAACTGAATTTAAAGTCCATTTCATAAGGGAGAACCCACACCTGGCACAGTCTAGGGCCAATAAACTGGCCCTGCCTCAACTTAGTATGCCATACTTTTTTGACTGCCTAAGGGAGGTCTTACCCTCTCTGAGATGGAGGGGTGGGATGGGAGGAGATGGGGGAATGAGATAAGGGGACAGAGGGAGAACTGGAATTGGTATGTACATTTAATATTAAAATTTAAAAAAATAATGAAAAAACTGTGTCTAGAGAGATCATAGGTCCTAAGTGATAACCTACTGCTGTTACCTAGCTAATGAGACAAAGTGTTAAACTACTTCCTAATGACTTATTGTTACATCCATGGAGTGATGCATCTCTCAACCCTCATCAGAAAAGCTTACTATTTCAATAAATGATGGTTAACACAGAGATACACAACTGATTAAAGGGAAGAGAATCAGTGACTGTGGAATTATTAGTTCCAAATGGGAGATCAATATCACACCCCTCCTCCCATAGGTTAGGGATGATTACAGAATATGGGTCAAAGTAAAAGCCAATGAATTACAAGAAAACACTGTTTTTTGAACACAGTAGGAAGTTGCTAACATGAACTCACTGTGGCTGTGATAGCTTCTCCAAAACCTACTCAAGCTTAATCCAGACAAATTCTAAATATGGATGAAGAAGGTGGGCAGGATGTCCTACTCCTACCCCAGGAACTATTGGTAATTGCTGCTGTGCAAAAGAGGGTTAATTTTCTTTAAAATTGTAGTTAATGGTGGTTCCAACAAGCTTGAGTGAATGGCCACAACACCTAAGAGGCAGCACTAATGGGACTTGAGTATATAAAAATGAGATAGCAAGATGAGGTGTGTATGGAATGGGGTTGGTCTGGGATGAAAGGGATGAGTGGTATGAACATATTGATAACACAATGTAGGAAATTCTTGAAAGTATTACTGAAATAATTGTTAAAATGAAGTGGATTAAAGAACCACTGAAGAAACAAGACTTCTTATCATTAGAGCATCAATGGGCATGAGCTGCCTTGTTACCTTGTTCTAACTTTTGTTTCTTTCCCAGCAACATTGACACTAATCTAGAATTCCAATGTAAATGATTAATTTGGAGAGAGTAACATGGCTCTCATTCCAATTAATTAAAATAAAAAAAATAGGTATAAAATTCTGAAAATAAATGAGGAGAGGGATTTTAAATTGTCTCAGGATATAAATACTTGCAACTGATAGTAAGTCATTTGTGTTGGGTGTGGGGACAAAAAACACAAAATGGAAAGAAACCAGAGATCTGATAAAGCTGAATAAAAGGACAATACAAATAAAAGAGGAGAAATACATTATTCAGATGTTTGCCTCTGTCTGGGCTAGAGGCTAATTTCCTTAGCATTATAATCTGCAATATTATATAGTCTAGATAGTGGATTATGTGGTATTCAACCTCCCATGAGAAAATTTTATTTATTATTATAGGATTGCATTATAGATAACATCAAGGAGAATCTATGCCATTATAGCCTATATTTTTTTTAAAATAAGTCAGTCTGTAATATCTATTATTTTAAACTGACATGCCTTCATAATAATGTGTTTGAAACTGCACATGCATTACAACATGAGGCTGAATTTCCTGTTAAAAACACTAATTTTTCCCATGAGAGTTGGATAAATAATTGTACAGTGCAAGGGAGCAATTCCATTCCCAAATTTGTCTTAAAATAATCTGTATGCTTACTGTATTCTTTTAAATAATCTAGGTGAGACGATCTTAGGTCTCAATAGTTATGAGTCCTTAATTGTCTGTTCATTCTTTTAATTAGCTTGTCACCAAACTAGATCATAAGGATTAGAATGAATGATACTTCATTATATTTGATATGTTTGGTTTTAAAGAAGTTGTTCAAGCTTACAGTCTAGATAGTATATATTAAATGGGTAGATCCTGGTAACTCTATTATGTCAGCAGACAGAGACAACATGTTACTACAAAACACAGGCACTATTTAGACAGATTTTATCTTATTAGCAACCTACAATACAATCTCTTAATGTTTCACATACAACACACACATGGTTGCTTCTGATATTCAATGCCAAGCACAGAAGAATGATCTCAACCTCACTAATCTGTGCAAATTTATAGCACAATTAAACAATCATAAAATTTCTTAAGTGCCTCATAGATTATAAAGCTTTCTAGATCTGCAAGAGAGGAGAATTTGACATATTTATTAGATTTTGGTTGTAAAGGGCAATAATAAAAATTTTGATTACATCATAAATGACTTACTCAAATGTATAGACTCTCATCACAGTTCTATGATTACACAAACATCTGCTGGTTTTTCATGCACACGAAGGAAAGGAGAAACTCTGGCATTACTAACTTGGTTTGGTTTTGTATTAATTTACTGTATCTACCTTCTTGATCATTGTTTTTTCAGAGCATAAACATCAGTCTCTGTCTTGGAAAAGCCACCTTATATTATGTTACTTGAGTGTTTACAATAGCAGCTTACACCAGTGTTCACACAATGCACAGGCATCAATCACTTCTGGAAAAATAGTGTTTGAACCGTTAGTGAATATTCTAATCAATCCCAAAGCTGTGCAGTATATATCAATTTGTATCTCAAATTTCTACTCACAGCACATATCCTTTTTCAGAAAACTATAGGACAAAAGTTATATTTCAGTGGGTCACTCCAGTTCAGAAGATACATTTTAGAGCTACAATATCCATTCTTGCGATATTGAAATATTTACACATATATGAAATCAAACAGTGTGTCTATTCATTCCTGAGACATGATGCTGACCAATACTGAGGGCATGTGTTACAGTTCATATGTTAGCAGCCATTCCAACCAGGTCACAATGTTCAAACTCAACCAGTAAAGTACTTTTAGATTTTTATTCTTATTGGAAACTTATAATTTCGAGAATTAAAAGTATCTGTTAACATTTAGTCAGAAATCAGTCTTTGTATTTACTTCTGGTTGAAACTTATTATGGGTAATAAATTTATATCTTTCACAAGAATAGTCCATTTAAAACTTAACATTTTCATTTTTAACCACTCTGTCTCCAAAGTATGAGGAAATATGTATCCATGTAGGGTAAAGTTGTTAGAGAATGTGGAATTTCTTTGATAGCTTAATCAAGCTTTAATAGTATAAAAATTTTCAATCACAAATTATATTTAACTAAATTTGATGTTTCCCAAGAAATATAACATAGATAATTTTCTTTTCAGACAGTCTCACTACGTTGTCCTTACTGGCCTGGAACTTTCTACAAAGACAAGACAAAATTTTTACTAACATGGTTCTACTCTCCCTTACCTCAGGTAATGGGATTTAATGCAGATGATAGGACAAATAGTCAGTAATAAACTCTTGAAAACATCATATTACATAGGACACTTACTTGAAAACATGACTTTTAAAGCTAATTTTTTTTAAATTAAAAATGTGAATGTAATTTTATAAGCACAGGAACACATGTTTATGTGTTCATAGTCATATGGATACATTCTCTAATAATTTCATCATTTAAGTTTTTTGATAAATGTTATTATATATTACAAAGAAAACCTAAAGAAATAACATAATCCATCAAATATATATTCCCTGACATTAGATGCATAGGTAATAAAGTACTTTTGATCTAAGAAATATATGTGAAGAAGAAAGGAAAGATTGCAGGGAATTGATAGCCAACCATTCCTGAAGTGTTTCCAGAGACAGTTTGGGTACTCGGAATTTAGGGTCCTTATTTTTATAGGTAATCATTTAATTTTGTCAGCAAAACCAGTGATCACCACAGGGTATACTCAATTGCAATGATTCTGGCTAACAAAACTCTCAAGACACCAATTCATAATCCAATCTCCAAATAAATTTCCTGCTGTCTAATTTATAACGAGAAATATCAGTGCCAAGCAAAGCACTGAAGGTCAGTGTAGTCTTCACCAGGTTCCATACCCAAATGAGAAACCAAAAGTATGCACAACATTTATTTTTAACCATTATTTCCTGATAGAGAAGAAGCAGAAAGGTGACATCAATCCTCACCACCTCTCATTTTGCCATTCTGGTGAATTTATGCCAATCTAGGACCAAATCCCCAGGGATTTGTTTGATAGTAGCAGCAATATCATTTGTTGGCACCAGAACTGAATCAATTCATTTCCAAATTGTTTTTCAAACATTCTCACTGGGGCTGGAGGATAGTTCAATAAAAGAGTGCATGTCTAGCATTTGTAAAGTTCTGTGTTCAATCCTTTGCATCACAAAAATCTATACAAAGGAAGTCTTTCTACACTGTCAGGCATGTCAACATCCTTTTATGGGACAGTGCGTAAGAGGATTAGTAAGTTATAAGCAGCATTCTGACAAGTGGGAGCAAACCCTAACCTTCTCTTCTAAAAAACATGAATTGGGGGATTGGATTTTTAGACGCTTTCTCAAATTGGACAATCAATACCAGTGGCTTATAATTGCAGTTGCTTTATAAAATATATAATTCACTTGGGGACATTATATATTCAAACTCAGTATTGTAGTATTCTCCCTGATGTGATCTTATTTCTTGTGTTATTTTAGAGCAAACTTAGAAAATACTGACTTAGCTGACATGTGCTGATCACTGACCACAAATTCCTGGTTTCTTGGTTATGACTTCATATGCTCTATATACTAATCACATTTAGTTCCTTCTACTGACCCACAGCCCTGTATCTCCCTGCACACAGACCTTGTTCTAAACATCTCAGAGAAGACGTTTTGTTCAATGTCAGGCAAAAGAAAAATAGATTTCACAAAAATAATATTCACAGGGAAACTATTTGTTTTTAGAAACTGTAATTTATTTATATAGGTACAAGTCAAATCAATAGTATCGATCATAACAAAACATATTGATATTGGCATTTTGGCCATGCTAGCATATAACTAAATAAGCAAATACTGTAGATGTCACAGGGTGAAACAACGAAGTATGGGTTGATTTTTTTATGCTTATAATGATATCATAGCAGAAAATAAATCATATTAAAAATAGAAGAAATGTGTGTCCCTTTTAGTCAACTTCCTAATATCTAAGTGGACTTCTTTATATTTTCAAAATGTGTTGTATGAATATGTGAGTACATGACCATGTACATCTATGCATGCAACATGTGTATGCATGTAAATGTGGGACTGTGCATGCCACAGCACATATGGACAGGTGAAAGGACAATCTCAGGTACTGGGTCCTTCTTCTCTACTTGGGGGCAGGGTAGAGAGTCATGTGTCTCAAATTGATACACTCAAGATAAAATAAATACTCTGTTCTTTAAGATCATAATAGGGTGAGAGAGTGGCGTGAAGGAGTGGGGAGTGTAGTATTGTACTTCCTAGGACAGACTCCATCATGCGGAAGTATAGCCTCAAATGCAGATGTAACAGTGGGGAGAGGCAGGAATGTCTCAGGTGAGCCACGAGTTTAGGAAACAGATGACTGTTGAAGATATTTTGAGATATGTCAGGTCCTAAATAAAAAGTGGTCTTTTGAGTGAGGGTAAACAGTAGCTTGAAAGTGTCTGGGCTGGCATTGCAGAAGGGGAAGAAATCATGGAAACAAATATTCTGGGTTTCTATTGACCATAAAAAAGTATCTATAAAGGCTATGATTCTGCTGTGGAAAAAAAGGAAAGGGGCTTATCTTACATTTACAGTAAAGTAGTGGAAACCACATCTGTTTGGCGGAATAAGAGTAGGAATATGGAAAAGTGCTTTGTCTGGGAGAATTTTAACACAAGATGTCTAGCCATGAGGTGGGGAAGCAGTAGACACAATTAGCACGGAGCCCCAGGGATTCACGTTTACATACTGAAGCCACACCAGAACACACAATGCTTAAGACACTAGAAGGTATAAGGAAAGAGGAGGTAAGTTTACTTTTAGATAATTCTTTTGGCCAAAAGGTAGCCCAGTACTTTAGGTTCAGATGAGTGAGTCCTAAGCATTACCCTGCATCAGGAAGGCATTGTGACTGAGTCCAGAGAATTAGTAAGATGATGTGATTTTGTGATGAGCTACATACCCCCCCCCCCAGCTCAAACAAGGCATAACTAAGTTTGGTTGTGGTCCTTGCATCAGGATTACTAAATTTTCACTTATCAGCCTCATGTCGACACTGACATTCCCTTTCTTTCCTTCCTTTTGTTATTTCACTCCCAATGGATTTCATGATGGTTTCTTTTGAGCATTATCTTGAGTTGATACAGCGTAATTAACTGCCACAGAGTAAAAATAATTTATCTAACAAAATAAGCAGACCTCCCAGGAACAAAGATGCCATTTACATTCACTGTCTAAATAAAATGACACAAAACACAACAAGCAAGTTTTTTCTCCCCTTTAAAAAGTTTAACACTTATTGCAATTTCATATTGCTTTGCTAATTGATATGCTAAAGCTTTCCTGGGGACGTGATGTCTTCATTGCTTTTTCTTCATACTTATACATTACATTATTATATGGGCTATATGGATCTATAAATGCATTAAAAAGAAACGCGGTAAGGCTGAATGTAATTCTTTGGAATATAACAGCCGTAGGTATCTAAAAAGAACAAGAGCTATTCATGACTCAGTTTAACGATGGGACTCACCACTTACAGCTGATTCCTCTACCCTGATTCTCAGAGACATCACAAGAGTGCACCTCCACTCATCTAGAATTAACGGGGTCGTCAGTGCCACCCCTTTGGAGTGCAAACAGCTCATCATTGTTTACCTCACAATCATGCTGAACTCCAATAGTTTCCCTCACTTTCTTCACAATTTCCTCCTGCCCTCTTTATCCTCGGCAGTTTTCAAAAACGTTTCTTCTGGTGGCTAAGACATTTCTTTATTTCATAAAGAGGGTAGCATTTTTAGCATTGGCATGTGCACAGCCAGGGATTTTTCACAATGCCATATTGTCGGGACGAATGTTTTCCTTCTCATCCTATTGTTAGAGATTGCCCAGAGTGAAGCCGATTGATGGTCTTTTGTGAGAGGAACCTCCTCTTGATAACATAAAAACAAACACATTTGATGTAATGTTTTGCTAGGCGAACCCAGAGTCATTTGTGAATCTAGTTCATTCTTCCCTTAAACGCTAGTTACTGTCCCACAAAGATGATTAAAGAATATGAGCCCCTCCACCTGTGGTCTTCAAAGCTGTTCTCAGTAGTAGGGACATGTGAGATGACTAAAAACACCAAGATGCAAATATCATATGGTCTTTGAGCATATTCTGAAGAGGAAGCTACAGCAAATACTTAGGTTTTTGAATAAAATGACTGTTTGGCTCCTTAAAAACAAGTCCTATCTATGTTCTCGAAAACACAGATTATTTCTTATGATGAATATAATTAACACCTACTAACCTTTATAAAGGGACTTATTTCCATCTTGTCTTATTTTTTCAAGTAACTTTGCAAAATATATTTTTAATTAAAACTTTGCACCTGGTGAAATAGGATTAGGTGAATACATACGGGGCTTTTTTCTATCTGAGGGCTTCTGTCTAAGGCAGATGGGAGCTAGGACATTGTGTACTCTCTCCACCAATAATAACTTAGGATTAAGTTAATAAGTTTCCCTGAATAAGGAAAGTTATTCAAGAGCCATTTACATAGTACAATTTGACTTTTTATCACATCAATATAGAGCACACACTTAACAAAGGACTCTAGAGCAGATGTGTGTGATACACACAGTCAATGGATGGGTAATCATTATTTCAGAGCTTAGTAAAAATCTTGTAAGAGAATAACCTAAAGTAGAAAAATCTTGGCCTATTTTTCTGGAAATTCATCTTGATGTTTCAAGAATGAAATTGAAAAATAAATAATAACATTTCCTTTTCTACATCTCTGGCCCTTGGATTAAAAAAAAAAACAATTGGGAAAGGAAAACTCGAACTATTTTTAGTTAAGATTTGGCAAAAAGCAGACGCAAAGAGTAGTTCTCCTGTTCTGAATACTAAATATTCAACAGATGGTTCTGCTTAGATTTCATCTCATCTGGAAATTCTCCAACAGGAAGCAGAAATGGTACTCAAAACTGTCCCTTAATTAAAACTGCTTATTAAAAAATATATCTTATGCATGCTACAACATGAGAGGTAAAAACTCACATTGCTTTTAAAGCAATGAGAGTTGATGGACTTTTCCAATATTTTTCATAAACTATCACTCCTAACAACTGTTTTCATATTTATTACAAGTGAAGTATTACAAAAATCAAAGAATATAATCTCAGAGGTTGGATTCTTCTTGAATTCCTCCTTCTGGAAATTCTAGAAAACAGCTCTAGACTACACAGTGTCTCTACAAATTCAAGGTTGTTACTGACCTTGTCCCCACACACTCCTCTCAGTCCTACATCAAGCTAATGGTTAAACAATAAAACCAAAAAGAACTGACAATCTGACAGTATGAAGCATCTTCCATGGTAATACTGAAGAAGAATTTCAATTAGGCTCAAAGAAAGGCCATAAATTAGCTAGCCCGAACACTAGATATTTTATATGCTAGAGAAGTAGAGTACATGTTGGCATCTTTCTTTCCATTACAAACCAAATGTGTTTGTGAACACATATGTAAGTGAGTTGAGTCAAAAGTAGTTTGGTTCAAATGGATAATTTCATATTAATTAGAAGACAACTAGAAAATATCCTAGCAAATATTCATTAAATGTTAACTATTATTCTTGATTGACTGTTGCTTGAACTAATGGAATAATTTATGCAAATTTTGGACTTTCATGCTTCAGCATTTTAGCCAATACAGATCTGTGGGAGAAAACCTGAACTAAGTGTTGTTATTACTTCATTTACAACTATTGTTTAAGAATTTCATTCATTCATATAATAGGTTTTGATCAAATCTGACCCTCATTTTCTCCTATCCTCCTGGCACTTTTCCCTCAAAAATTAATGTGTTTGTTTGTTTAACTCACTAAGTTTACTTAGTGCTGCCAATATGTGCGTGGATACTTTCCCAGAGACCATATCCCTGAGGAAAACCAATTCTCTATCCCAGCCATCAACCACCAACAGATCCTCAGCTAGGGCTGCTACTTCATGACACTCTTGCCCATTTGTGAGTTTGTGGTACCAATTTTGTACTAGAGAAAACAAAAGGAAAGGACAGTTTTTGAAGACTGTGTTCAGATTTCACCATCTGAGTCTAAGATGCTCGTAACACAAAGCAAAAGCTGGAGGTTGTGATTGATGATAACATTTTGGAATCACTAACACACTGTGGAAAACAGACATGGAAATTCAGTAGGTCATTGGAAGAACAGGAAGAAGAGTAAAGTGTTAAAGGTGTCATTATTAGGGTTGTCAGGATGAAAAGAGTGGATGGGATAGGATACTCCAGGGTTCCTGAAAGGTTGACCGCATGTGCAGGTCTATCATGGGGGAAATGTAATGATACGGAATTCAGGAAATTGATGTTTTTACAGTATAAAATAGTAGAAAAATGCCAAGTAAAATCAGAATTGAGAAGGATCCTAGGAAGAAGGCAAAAGTGAGGTTTTAGGCAAAAATAAAAGGACTGAAGTGGATTGAGTAGTAATTCTAAGATGAGGGAATAAAATGAGAATCATCATCACATTCTTGATTTCTTTAAGGCTTATTTTAAAAATAGAATGAACATCACAACGAAGCAGTGACTTTAGCCAGAGAAGTAGGTGCAGTAGTATGAAAGACAAGAACAACAGACTTGCATTGTGTTACTTCTCAAAGGAACAAGAACCCATTAAGGCCCCATTTTTACCATCAGCACTGCTGGAGATGAATGAAGGAAAGGAGCTGAGAATACGCATGTTTTTATAGACAGAAGGATATTCTAACAATTACAAAGACAATTTCCTTTTAGGGAAGAAGATATTTGGCATGTTTCACCATCATGTGGAAGTGCAGTTACAAAAGACAAAACTAATTTTTTGTTTCCACAATGCCTTGGGTGGAGGTCAGTGTGTCCAAGTAGAGGGTTGGCCTCTGGTGAAACAGCTGTGCAGAAGTGGAATTTAGCATATTTTTTCTTGTAACATAAATGGAGCTCTTTCAATGACAGTCTCACTATGCTTAGCTGGACAAAGGCACCCTTTCCATTCCAGAAGGCCTTAAAGAAGATAGTTCTTTCATATTTACTTATTTTAAATATGCAATTAAGTTTTCACTTTTAGTAAATTTGACTTTTAAAAATCACAGTAAATAGAGAAAATAGGAAGAAATAGGAAGCAGTGTTTTCTTCTCTGTACATGTAAAACTGTGCTTCCTATTTATACATATTCCTATATTTGTAATAAAATAAAATAATAAAAATTATATATATATATATATATTTAAAATGTTTATTTGGAAGAAAAAATTGTACATTAAGTACAGAAAGCAGAACACATTTAGAAAATAATGAAACACGACCAATTTTAATAGTTTTGATACTATCTACATTACCCAAGAGACTTTCTAAATTTTGTGACACTCAAGACTCAAAAATGACTAAAATGAAATAACATATAAATGTTGCATTTGAACATGTTTTTGAATTAGTATATTTAAGTGAAGACACTTGCTGTTTGACACACATTAGTTTTAAAGTAGCATTGCCCTTCCACTTACTGCCTCTGTCGTGGTAAAAAGAAATGATGGATATATGTTTGGTGCAAAACTCATTCAGCTACATAAATGTGTGATTTAAATATTAGTCTAAAGACATGTTTAGTAAGTGGCATCCTGCCAACTTAGAACTGAATTTCACCAGACAACATTGTGATAGCTCAGTTCTTAAATAGGAATCAAATAAAAGTCTACCAGTCACACATGCAGGACAAACTGAGGTCTTAGAATTTCACCACTTCCAAATACCTCCTTTGGGGAGTGATGATATAGGAAATATTACTGGTAAATACTGAGTCTCTGCTGGTAGGTATATGGGCATCCCTGGTGGGCAAATCCAGAGTGAGATATCCTCAGCAAATCCTGAACTCAAATCTCCTCATGTTTATGTCAGTAACTATTTACAGGAGAATAGAAGATAGAGTTAGAAGATAGAGGAGAAATGAATGTGCTGAAGGCCTCAGAGTTGCAATGAACAAAAACCCACAGTGGGGACTATTCAGAGGACAATTACCTGGATTCTTCTATAAATACATGAATTGGGAGGAGGAGGAGGAGGAAGAGGAGGAGGAGGAGGAGGAGGAGGAGGAGGAGGAGGAGGAGGAAGATAAAAGGAGCCTGAGGAAGTCAAAGAGGTACAGCTTTTATAAACCATAACAGACAAGTGAATATGCATCACACAAACTTGGGTTTTGGATAAAAATAAAATTTGGTTTTAACAAACATAACCGCATTAAAATATGAGATAATTAGGGGCATCTGACCATTAAATAGCATTTTAAGTGATGTTTGTCACTGCAATTGTGTTTGTAACTTTTTTTTAATCGAGGTCTGGGGATGTGGCTCAACTTGTAAAATACTTGCTTTACAAACACAAGAACCTAAGTTCAATCATGAGAAACTGTGTTTAAAAAAAGAAGCAAGAAAAGTTGCACACACTCATATTGTAACCCTAGAGCTAGAGCTACAGAAACAGGTAGGTCCATAGGAGCATACCTGATCCTGACATTTGGCTCCTACAATATGCACACTCATGTATGCTTGCATGCATGAATGCATGCACACACATATAACACACAATGCACACGTACGCACATGCACAAACTGTTATATAAAGACAGATTCTGAAGTATGAAGCAATTTAAAGTAAATAAATAACAGTGTCAGGTTTTTGTGAGCATTTCCATGGGCTTCAAGAATGCTATTAATCTTCCCAAGTTCCTTCTTTTCCTCTCACACTTTTATTATTACAAGGCAGACTTTTAAGGTCATGCATCTATGTAGCATTCTGCCAAAGTGAGACACTGACAACACGAAAGGCAAGAAAAGAAACAAGACCAAAGTATATTTCCTTGGTTTTCACTCATAAGAAGTCGACAAAGTTAGATGTGGCTAGAGAAGGCTGTTTCTCTCTTGAATGTCAGAGTTACTGTTGAGCGATCCCTCCTACACTATGATACTAACATTGTGGCAAGAATCATTTCTTTCCCTTACCGTCCCAGCACCTGTCATGGCAGTGGCTTCCCACCATAGAAATGTTCTTGTTTCATTCTCTTTTGTCTTCTTACATTTGAAACTGGGTGGAGTGAAGGAAGTTCTACTAATTGCCTCGCATAAGTGATCATGTAGCTGGGATTTACCAATACAGTCTCCTTTTATTGTTAAGAAGTTACTCAAATTAACTGTGTCATTGATCTAGAGACCTATGGTGACTTTAAAAAAATATGTTGACCTTTTAACAAGGTATTATTAAAGGTTAACCACTCTTTGGCAAAGATCCTATCTTTACTATGTCAGAAAAATATTGTAGAATTTAATGAGAGAAGTAGCTAGAAAACTTGATTTGTTAAGATGTATTTATCAAAGAATATCTCTTTAGGATACTTAAATATTTATCTTCCAAGATTATTTTTTTGTTTCTAGCCAACTTACACACAAGTGTAAATTTTGGAAGTCTGTTATATGACTTGCTGTGTCTACATAACTCTAGACTACAGTTACACATATTTGAAAAAATGATTAAAAACAGCATACTTCAAGCTCTAAGACTTTCCTTATCTAATTGGGAAAAATTAGAAATTTAGATATGAAAATCAAATACTCAGACCAAGGCCACCTTTTTGAGTTTCCCTCCTTTGGCTTGGACTATGGTGTGTAAATTTAAGGATGGTGATTTCTGCCTTAATTCTATGACAAATCACTGATTAACCTCAATGTGTGATAACCTTTCGTTTTCAAATTTGCTTTTAATTTTTAGTCTGCTACAAAGGCTTTTAAATGAAGACTATAAAAGACAGAATTTCCAAGTCTCTCTTGCTGCTAATTATTTTCATGAAAGAAAGGATTCTCCAACAGGCTATAAGCAAGGGTGGTGACACATGGGACATCTAAGAATGGTCTTAGGAAGAGAAGATCTTTGAATATCCTCTTACCTGCTGACTATAAACAGGCAGCAATGTTGAGAGTTCCTATAACCACTTTGGATCAAGTATCTTTGCAGTTTGAACAGAGAATTTTAGATTTCAACATAATGGAGAGATGACTTAATCCTTAATGAGATTCTAGCATTTTCAACATAAAAGAAACAACTAATGTGATGTTTTGTTAACATGTCCTTTATAAACTAACCATATAAAAATTGGCATCTTGGCCGGGCGGTGGTGGCACACGACTTTAATCCCAGCACTTGGGAGGCAGAGGCAGGCGGATCTCTGCGAGTTCGAGGCTAGCCTGGTCTACAGAGTGAGATCCAGGAAAGGCGCAAAGCTGCACAGAGAAACCCTGTCTCGAAAAACAAAAAAAAATAAAAAATAAAAAAATAAAAACTGGCATCTTGGTATTTTCTGCTCTAACCAGATTCCTATCATCCTGCCAATGTTTTCTTGATGTTAAACATACCAGCTTCACAAAAACCAGACTTGCCTTGACTTAGACATTGGTTTTTAAGGGTGGAGGGTTGAGCTTTGGAACCAAAGACAGCATATATTTGATCTTATGTCCGTAGATACCTCTGAATACTTGCTAGGAATTAGAAAATATTCTGATCACATTCTGAGACTATTTATGTTTCATCAGTTAGAGAATCTGCTTTCTCTTAAGTAATTACCTATTATTTACTCCTCTCTGAATGATGACCCATAATTCTGCTATTGACTGGTCTGATCTATCGCGGAGCATTAATGCATTTCATGGGTCAATATAAAATCAAGGTTTGCATAATTTGTTTCTACTTGTCTTTCAGGGGTAATGTTGAGGCAAAGTAATTCAGGATGTTATTGAGGTATCATACCATTTCATTTTGACTGAATGTACACAGAAAGATGAAAATTACAAGAGAATAGATTAGATTATAAGTGGGAGCAAATATACTGAGGGATTATTTGAATTATTTGAATTTACATAAAGATATATCACAGAAATTAAATTATAACTATATAAGAATTATATTATCAGGATGAACTGATCATTTATGGGCTATTGTGTTTATATATGATTATACAGAAACCAACATGAATAATTAATTGTTTTCAGATAAATTCTCAAGTATGAAATTCCACTGAGAGAATATATCTCTGAAGCAGGGATTGGTACATAGCCCTATTACTTAAGCGATTTCCCATTTTAGGAGCTTTCACATTCATATGTAGTCTTTGTGAGTAGATACAGAAAGCATAAAGTGATTCAATGTAAGTTTCAACAGAAGCCAGGAGACTTCTACAAAGAAAAGTGTTCTCCTGTGCAATTGCATTACTTTTATAGGACCAAGTATTTGTTTCATTTTCCTGACATGTACCAAACTGACAGAGATCATTCACTTAATTTACAGTTTTATTCTTACTTAGAAAACTATAAATTCAAGGGCAAGGATTCACTATCTTTAAAATTGCCAATTTTCTCTGTGAATCCCCGCTAAGAATTTGTTAGATGTGATAGAAGGTCTAAAAATCATCCTCCTGGACTCTTAAGGCAGCTTGAAATGAACAATGCTTCTGTTATCTGATCTATATTACTGAAAAAAAAATCCCTAGATTTATGCCATTCTCTAATAGGTCTCATGTCAATACCTAGGAATAAGATAATCATCCTTTTAGTCATTATGAATTGCCAACTGAGTTAGAATAGACACAATTTCACAGATCATTTCAGAAAAATCAGGAAAACACTCAAAACACTTGAAGATACAAATGATTAATATAATTAGTAAAGGCTTTTGATGTTTTCAGCTACCCATGATAGGCCCACCAAAGTTGTTTGCACTTTACAGGTAAAAATGAATAGATATCCATATACACATATAGAATTTGATGACATATAATAAAAAAGATGTTACAAGAAAATATTATTTCTATTTTCTCAGTTTTGAAGTCTTTCTATGTAGAGATAACTAGATATTATCTAAAATAATGTTTATGAAATGTACAGCAAAATGTCTGACACGCTATTGCTTCAAAAATATGCATTCTGTATATTTCATATTACTTACATCTCTTATAAGAACATTTACAGGAAAATTGGAGTATTTATAATATTTCTTTTCCAATTAATGAGAACTTTTAGGAAAGGTAATTAAATATTTCTTATGTTTTAACAGCAACCAAGGCATTTTTTTGAGTATTGGAATTGTTATGTTCTTTAGGAAATGCTTATTGGTACAGCAAATTTCCTGTAGATGTCATGGGTTAAATTATGACCTCAAGAATCATAGAGTGAAGTCCTAGTCATCAGTATCTTACATAATAGGTATATTGAAGAAAAATTAAGACTGTTTAGTTAAAATGATTTCTTTAGCATAAGTTTTAATATATCACCTTTATAAAGAAAAATAGAAAAATCTAAGCAAAACAAGGGCAAATGAAGACATTGAAATAGTGAATATCTCCCAACGGAGAGAAATCTAGGACCAGACGTACTCATAAGTTAATTCTGCCAAAAGTCAAGGAAATATTAATACTAATCCTTCTTAAACTCTTCCAAAATATAAAGAAGTAGGAACACTTCCAAACTCATTGTTTTAGTCCAGCATCACTTTGATGTCAAAGCCAACAACCTCAGAGAAAAAGACGTCTACAAGCCAATGCCCTTATTAAACACAGATGCCCAAATTCTCCACTACACACTACCAAACCAAATTCAATAACACATCAAAAAGCAGGACTATTGCTGTGGTGGAAGATTGGTTTAACATACGGAAAGCAGTGAGGTCTATGTTATGAATGATGAATGATGAATGATGGTAGCAAACATTTATATACATACATACATATATGCTACATATATAAATATATAAGAACAAAACTTGATAACAAAAAACCTTGGCATAATCTTTATTTTGCTAATAAGGAAAAAATATGGTTATTGGATGTATAAAAAGATTTTCAACATGTCTAACCTCAGAAAAAGTAATTAATGTTAAGTTAGAGTTGATACCACATTAATGAGTGTGGCTATTATAAAAATATTAGACACAAGAGCATTGGCTATAGGCTGGAGAAAATAAACATTGGTACACAGTTAGTAGGGACTTACAATGGCACAGCAATAGTGAAGAACTGTCCAAATATTTTCTTTAAAATGTATCTATCAGCCAGGCGATGCTGGCACATACCTTTAATCCCAGCACTTGAGAGGCAGAGGCAGGCAGATCTCTGTGAGTTCAAGGCCAGCCTGGGCTACAGAGTGAGTTCCAGGAAAGGCTACAAAGCTACAAAGAGAAACCTTGTCTCAGAAAAACCAATACACACACATGCACACACACACACACACACACACACACACAAATATATATATGTCATATATATCCATGCATATCATATAATCCAGCTACCTTTCTTTAGGATATGGACATAGAAAATAACTTAACATAGAAGTATTTAGATTCTAAATTTCAGTATAGCTTTACTAAAAAAACATATGGTAATATTTTAAGTGTCTATTAATTGATAAATCCATACATTTTGAGAAGGATTTGACTCATCCTTTTAAAATAAGATTCTGCCATTATTGTAATCAAGGATAAACATGGACAATATTATACAATACTGAATAAACAAGGCATAGAGAGGGGAAGAAGGCAAGTGATTATGAAATGACTAAAATGATAGCTAAGGAGGATAATGTGAAATGTAGAACTCCTCGTCAAAGGTAAGAAGATGTAATTAGATAAGATGACTGTATTTCAAGGAATCGAATGCACAGGAGGATTATAGTAATAGGTTTGCACTGTATAATGCAAATTTGCTAAACATCAAATTTAAGCAATCTTAACTCAAAGGGTATCTACGTGCTTTACTCTAGCCATTTTTACATTATTATGTTTGTCAGACCATCATGTTGTTTACTTTAAAGGTAAAGTTATTAAAAGTACATAATTTTGACACATAACCATCTGAAGGGGTTGAATACACAAATGTGCTACTGCATAAAGATGAATCAAATGGGTGGGCCACTGAGAGCCAAGAAAGAAGATTTAGATGCACCCTGCCAAAGCTTTCATCCTGGACTTCAAGAGGCAGAAAAAGATGAGACATTCTGTTGTTTCATCTATCCACTCTGTAGTTGCATATTAAAGTAGTTCAGCAAACCTAATACACTACTCATCAAATAGTAAGAAACTGTATGCTCATAATACCCTACTATCATCGCTGATCTTACGTAGTAGGAAGGCTGTTAACTTTTATTTTCAAATGACTGATTCTGCTGCCCATATTATACTTCCAACACACTACTCAAATTGAAATCTTCTGTGCTACACAGTGCCTTGAAGAGAGGTTGCTGACCTTTGGAACACTGGGCTAGGGACTAGATGATTCTCTGAGACTGATGACTCCTTTCAAGTATCCCTCAGGCTCGAAGCAGAGAATCAGTAGTTTGACTGATCAATGATCATTACATCGATACTGGCTAATTAAAAGATAGCAATGAGACACAATAAAATGATGTAGCACAAATCTTAGAAGGTCTTATTAATAAAATCAAATCTGAGCCAGGTATTGGGGTGAATGCTGAATGATCAGAGACACAGAACAAGCCACAGCCACCTTTACCTGGCCAACTTCTCAGCTGATCCTGTTTCCTCAGACTAGATGCTTCTGAGTCCTCATCCAAATGGATCTCAGCTGAACTGTGCTGTTCCAAAGCTTAAAAGCTTAACCAGCCTAGTTCCTGGTTTTCACACCTTATATACATTTCTGCTTTCTGCCCTCACTTTCTGGGACTAAATGCTCACTTTCTGGGATTAAAGGCGTGTGTCATCATGCCTGGCTGTTTCCAATGTGGCCTTGAACTCACAGAGATCCAGACAGATTTCTGCCTCTGGAACGCTAGAATTAAAGGCATGAGTGCCACCATTTTCTAGCCTCTGTGTCTAGTGGCTGTTCTGTTCTCTGACCCCAGATAAGTTTATTAGGGTGCATAATATTTTGGGGAACACAATACCACCACAATAAGAAGTAGTAACAATGCATTAAAAATTTTTTTTTATAAGTTTCAAGTCTTGTTTGTTCTGTGAATGCCCCCTAGGTAATTCCTGTTTTGACTCCCTTCACCTTGTCTTGTATTTGAAATGCTAAGGAAAAAAATAATCCTAAATAAAAAATATTTACTGCCAAAACTGTTTATTCATCTTATAATACCCAAGACATGTGGTCTTCATATAACATCAGAATGACACATTATTCTTCAAATATATGCATCAGCTCACACAGAATAGGTAAACAGGTAAAACTTAGGAGCTGGACTCCAGAGTTTAAGATGGCTAAGAATGTTCTCATGATAGAATAAAATAAAACAAACAAACAAAAAGGAAAGAATGGAAAAGGAGGCGGGAACCCTGCATGAAGAAGATCCCCATGACCAGTTGGGTAGTCTTCCTGTCCAATGCTCCTCTTTTCCATCAGTAGCCCTTTGCACTCATGCATACATTAAGATGATTCTCTTTTTTTTCTCATTTATTTTATTTTATTTTTTTATTTTTTATTTTGCAATACAATTCAGTTCTACATATCAACCACGGATTCCCTTGTTCTCCCCCCTCCCGCCCCCTTCACCTTCCCCCCAGCCTACCCCCCATTCCCACCTCCTCCAGGGCAAAGCCTCCCCCGTGGACTGAGATCAACCTGGTAGACTCAGTCCAGGCAGGTGCATTGATTCAAGATATACAAACTCTGGTCCTCATTATTGTACAGCAAGTGCTTTAAACAGAAATTGTCTCTCACGATAAAAGAGAATCATCTTCACACATGAACTATGATCCAATGGCTGAAAATGATTCTCTTTTAAAGTGAGAGACAATTTCTGTTTAAAGCACTTGCTGTACAATAATGAGGACCAGAGTTTGTATATCTTGAATCAATGCAAGATCCAGGCAGGCATATCTCCTGTGCCAGCACTCATGAGACAGGAAGGTTCCTGGAAACTAGACTAGTCGGAATTAGTGAGTTTCCTTAGAGTCACTGCCTCAATAATGCAAATGGAGAGACATGGAGGAAGATACTATAGGTCAAAATTCCAACGCATCAATTACATCATAGCTGAATCTCCAGATGAGATGATTGGCATCTCCAAGGACTTCGAAATACTTTTTATTTTCCCACTCCTAAAAGGAAAGTTTCTCTCTCTGTATGTACTGTAATAATGTTATAAATAGTCTGACGTTTAAAATCATAAAAGCCAAATGATTTGGAAGATGTTAAGTGTATATATACAGTAAAGTTAACAGATTCCACTCTCCACTTTCAATTAATAAGCTAAATCAGCTATTTCTTAAACAGTGCTTTTTAGGAGATATACAAATCTGCTATGCAAAGTACTACACATTTGGAAAACTTGAGATTACAAATTGTCAATTCTGATTCTTTTTATCCATTTATTTTTGTAACAACTACGTTTACTTATGCTTTCATCATATCTTTCAGAGATTTTCAATCTTTTTTTCAATTTTCAATACTTTCTATTTTCTACTTATTACTTGAATATATTTGGTTAAAATTTTATTAAGTGAAACTAGTAAATTATCAGGTCTTTCCAACAATCTTGAAAAAATACTTTACCAAACACAATGAAATAATTTTTTCCATTTTGTGATGTCATATAGGTTTGAGGTTTTGTTTTCTGTTATTATATACACAATGGAAGTTATCTTGCTAGTTTTAACAATAGGTATTATTTTATTTTACATATAATGAGCTATTGAAGATAAGGACAATGCATATTGTAGTGTTAATGCATCAAATGCTTCCAGGAAAATCTTACTTTTAAAAGGGCACTTAGAGCCGGGCGGTGGTGGCACACACCTTTAATCCCAGCACTCGGGAGGCAGAGCCAGGCGGATCTCTGTGAGTTCGAGGCCAGCCTGGGCTCCCAAGTGAGTTCCAGGAAAGGCGCAAAGCTACACAGAGAAACCCTGTCTCGAAAAAAAAAAATAAAATAAAATAAAATAAAAAAAAATAAATAAAAAAATAAAAGGGCACTTAGATCCAGAAGTGTGTGACAATTTTTATTTTATTAAATATTTTCATCATGTTAAAAAGTCAGTTAATAAAGATGTATAAATGTATGCAGCTTTCTTTATAAATTGTTATTTTATGAGTGGAGATTGAGTGGGAGAGAATTGAGAGATTATTTATGGAGAGCTACACATATATTTTTATCAATGCGAGTCTACCATACTTTTCATTTGCTTTGTAATTCTTAAGTGTAGATTATAAATATAAATGCTCAAATATTTCTGAACAAAACAAAAATGAACTTACAGAAAATTCTACATTAACGGGGAAAAAAAGAACATTTATTGTTGTGGATATCTTTATAAATAAAACATTTTTTTATTTATAAATAAAACACTGATTGACCTGTAGCCAGACAGGAAGTATAGGTGGGACTAACAGAGAGGAGAATTGAGGGAACATGAAGACGGAGGGAGAGACTGCCTGCAGCTGCCGCCAGGACAAGAAAGATGTAAGGTACAAGTAAGCCACGAGCCACATGGCAAGGTACAGATTTATTGAAATAAATTAATTTAAGATATAAGAATTAGATACCTAGAAGCCTGAACCATTAGGCCAAACAGTTTAAATAATATAAGCATCTGTATGTTTATTTTATAAGTGGGCTGTCAGATTGCCTGGGCTGGGTGGGACCCGGAGAGAAAACTCTCCAGCTACAATTTATACCAAATCACATGCTCAGAGAGAAATTTTAAGTAGAATCTTGGAACTTCTAGGTATTTGATATCATCTCTTTATTTCACATAACAAGCCAATGATTCTTTTTTAATTTATTAATTCTACTTTTACAATATGTATGAGTCATCTTCCAAGGCTAGATACATAGGTAATTTTTCACTACTGAAATACTAATTTGCTAATCGTGAATTATATTGCTTGTTAGAGTGCAGTTCTTCCAGTGAGTGACAACCAAATGAGGTCCTTCCTCTAAAGCAAATTCAGATAATTAAACATGATTGACATTAATCTGTCCCACACAAAGCTTCACTGAGGGAATTGGACCTTTAGAAGAATGTCATCCTGCTATTCAAAGTTGGGTCTTAAAGTTCATTTTCTCATATAAACAATGTGAGAAGAGCTGCCTGGCATAGTCAAGACGGTATTATTCATAATTTTAAGTAAAGTATGGTTTCATGGTTCCATCTAAAAATCAAATCACTTAAGATATTTTCATGACACACTATGTAAAAATTCCAAGAATCAGCTCATGTCGATTTTGAAGGAAACTCATATATATATGAGTTATATATATATATATAATCGAATTCCTTTTTGAGGAGGATTTATAGCTTGTTTTACATACTATTGGATGGGATGAGATTTAAACAGCCCATGGTAGAAAGAAAGGACAGCTTGAGTCCTTTGCTCCTTCTCTTTTCACCTTCTGGATTAGAAGAAAGAAGTGCCTGTCTGAACCTAGCTGGATAGTGTTCCCCACAGTCCTCAACCCTGATTTTATGGTCTGTTTAGGATGATGCCCATGCATCACGGTAGCTTGCAGTGTGCACAGCTGCTAGGGTGAAGACAATGACATCCATAATAAAGAGCGCTGCTCTTTCCTGGGTGGAAACAGAGGTTTGACAGCAGTTACATAGATAGAAATGCCAAATCCTGAGAGTCTAGCAGCTCAGTGCTTCATCTTTCCATAGTAGCTCAGTGCCTATGGCCAGCACTGAATGACAGAACCCCAAAGGCCTAGAAAACTCAGAAACATTGTACAACAGTTTTCAGACACTGATAAAGAACAATGGTATATTTTTATTTTCTTTCATGTATAACAGAGTAAAGCAGTGACTTCTAAACAGTAAATGATGACTGTTCCTTTTCTAGGAAAAATACAGTGAGAAGATTTAAAGAGAAAACCCAGAAGGAGGGGCATTTATACCAAGTACTAACCTTCTCCATCTCGCATAACTTACTGCCTCACCGGACCAATGAAAACAATTTTTCCCCCTCCCTCTGTTTACAAATATTTATAGTCAGAGTGTGCCACCACAGCCTAATTTGATGCCATGCCAAGGAGTAGTCATTCTTTTAATCACTCCTCATAAATCAATACTACTAACTCTTTCATCATTTTTTGTGGCTTTTCTCGGAAGCTCTTTTAATTTATCTAAATCTTTTTTAGAGCTGAGGTGCCAAGAACTCAATCATAAAAGCAATCTGAATAACTATGCATGGAGGGAAAAATAAAAAGGGGTGGAATCCAGCTCTATGCCACTATCAAAAGTCAGACTTCTGGCAGTGGCAGTTCTTACCCTAGGGCTTTTTCTTCCCACAGCTTGGGGTGCACACAGAGGGTCTTTTACAAAGCTGTTGGAAGGTGCTCAGGAAAATTATTAGAGTAATACTGGACTGTATAATCCTAACTACCAGTCCTTCATTCCCGGTTACACAATAATGTCTGCTCTACAAAAAAGGAAAGAGGTAGAAAAAATTGAGGTACGAATATACAAAGACATCTGGCTTCTCTGATCTTCCTCTAATGTCCATGAAAAAAAGAATCTATTCTAGAGTTTTCTACAGAAATGGCAATTCTTTTGAGCCTTTGTTCACCTGTCCCTGGTGAACCAGTTCTTCCATGGCCCTTATGGTGAAGGCCTTAAGAAGAGCATATTGGTCTTCCATTTCTTAATCTTCTATTGAGTTAGTTATATTTGGAATCTATACTTCAGTCAGTGCTCTCTTCGGTAAGAGATCAGAGAGTATATCCTCAGTTTAATATGTTGTTTATTTATAGTGATAGGAAAATGTTTCTGTCATTAAGAAGCTCAAAATCATTGTAGTTTTTTTCATTATTTTTGCTGTTCTGATGGTCTTTACTTCAAGGAATAGATGAGATTTTTGAAGTAATATTTAAAATTCTGGGGATGCATCTCAGTAGGAAAACACAGGTCACCATGTGTGGGGGGCTTGGCCTTTGATCCTCAGCACCAAAGGAAAGTTAGAAAATACTTTAAGTTCTTCAGTCTCTACATCAATTCTCATACTGCAGCATATCTGAGGGTGTCAGAATTATAAATGACAATATATTTAAACAAAATTTGTTACAGTGAAGTCATTTTTTGTTTGATTTTGGTCCACTAGTTTTCCTTGCAACTGAAAAAAATTCTAATCTATTCATGAAAAGAACTTATGAACGGAGCCTTAATATGCATGTTAAAAGACTTACAGACTGATATATTGCACAGTTTGATGCATATTATTAATCAAATAAAAACTGCCAGCTGAATAAGAATGCAGATGGTAATTTTTACTCTATTTCTGTTTACATTTTTAGAGGAAATCAAATATTGTAAAGTTATCTTGTTTTACACTGTACAGTAAGTTGTTAAAAAGCAGTGAGAAAGATTTTTAAGAGCTAGAGGACAGGGAATTTGTTGTTAGATTGTGTCTTCAAGAAATGTTAGACACTGAACCCATGAAGTCTCAGCAACATGACCTTAATAGGGAAAACACCAAGAGACATTCTAACTGGAAGATTAAAGCTCCTGAGACCTCAACTCTAGACAAAGAATGTGTGTGTGTGTGTGTGTGTGTGTGTGTATAAAATCATTTAAAGAAAAAGAAGCTATAAATTTGAATGAGAGCAAGGGATGGGTATATGTGAGAAGTTGGAGGGAAAAGTTAGGGGCAAATGATACAAATACAATTTCAAAAATTGAAAGAGCAATTAAATAACTCATAATTACATACTGTTGTAACCACAGCTCAGTGCCTCTCTCAGCCTCCATCAGATTTTTTTTCTTGCAGTAGATGGGAATTAAAGCAGGGACTCACAATTGGACAATACACAAGTTCAAAATTGTGGAGTCAGTCCTAAATGGGATGTCTTCATCAAAAGCCTCCCCTCCAGGTTCAGGGAGCTATGTTGAAGAGGACAGATGATTGTTAGAGCCAGAGGTGATGGATGTGTCCAAGGAAGCATTGTCTTCCGGGAACAATGAGACTAAGGTACATATGAACTCACAGATACTGTGACAGCATGCAGAAGACTTGTAGAGGTTCAAGCTAGACTAGGTCCCAGCACAGAGACAGAGAAGAAGAAACAAAGTCCCATACCAACCAAAAAGTTATTTGCAATTGATCCCTATGGGCAAAGGTAAAATAAGTTTTCTCCAATGGAGTATCACTGGGTATATCAAAACACTGGATATATAAACTACTGGGCAGGGCAGATCCTATGCCCAGTAGTAGTTTGTGAACACAAAATGAGCTGAGTGGGCAGTTTTGTGGACCTTTTGTCTCATTTTGCATTGTTTTGACTTTTTTTTTTTTTGTCTTATTGGTCTTTTGAATGTTTTCATTTTCATTTGCGGACTTGTATTAATTTGCATTTATTTCCTGTTTTGTTTTTGAACCTGCGTTATTATTTGTTGAGAGAAAAGGAGACAGAGATCTTAAGGTTGGATATGGTGGAAGAAAACTAGAGGGAGTAGGAGAGGGGAAAATAGGACCAAAATATATTGCATGAAGGAAATTCAATAAGAAAAAATGTAAATATATGATACTAGTGAAAAAAAAATTCACATCTCTATTTTGTTATGCATACATCTGACATATGAAGTGACTCAATAAATATACATTCCTGATTAATCTGAATTTTTTAAATATATTTTTAAAGTAGTAATAAACAGTCCACTAACACTAACATGTAATTCTTCAGTTTACTTTTCTACTTCTATTTTTATTTTTCAAGGCAAAGTTTTTTTGTGTATCCATGTCTGTCCTGGAACTCACTCTGTAGATCAGGCTGGCCTCAAACTTCCAGAGATCTGCCTGCATCTGCCTCCTGAGGGCTGGGATTAAAGGCATGAGCCACTACTGCCTCTAATTTTAAAGGTCTATTAGTTTTACAAAGCATCTTTGACTCAATTATAACATTTTGGAATTTTCAGAAGCATCTAAATCTTTCTGTAGGTGTGTATTTCTAAAAGTGTCTGCCCTTGGCTCTACCATAAAGAAATCAGGAATCAACTGAGGATGTATGTCACCTAGGTGCTCACAGATTACTGTAATAAGCTTTTCATGATACTTGGGAAATAAGCAAATTTAGTTCCTCATGTAACAGGACTACTCTTTGCTTGGTAACCTAGTGCAATTTCCTATTTGTGAATAGCACCCTCCAAAAGAAATTTATGCAGTGAAAGATCATTCATTTTTGGAGACTATTATGACAAAGAGCTTTCAGCAAATACAGTGTTCTTTCTCTCCTAGTATATAAAACCAAACTAAGACAAACTAAATTAGATCAACCATTGCAAATGCATGCTTTCTGACCTGGCAAGTTCCCTTTGAAATTCATCTTTCTCCGCTTTTGTTAATTCCCATCCTTGGCAGTGTCCTAAATGGTATTTCTGAAAATTCTACTAGGGAAATGATCTTATGACTTATCTAAGTAGAAAATTAAGGCAATGTTGGTTTTGATATGTAATGTTTTGTATTTTTCTGCTAAAAATAACAATAACCAGTTAGCTATGCCCCTTCAAGGAAAGCAAAATGCTAATGGCCTGCATTAAGCTGAAGCCAAAATAAATGGTACTGAAGGCCTGGATCACACAAACTTTGATGGAATGTTGTCACAAAATTTAATATCTTTGTCACCTAGGTCTGAAGGTGACACAGAAATAATACAGTTGAATCATCACAGAGCATAAGAAAAGATTGATTTTTTTGGATAAGAAAGAAAGATTCTTTTACTACTAAAAAAAAAAAAGAAGGAAAGAGTAAAAAAAAAATCTAAATCAGAGCTGTTCTCAAAGTCAGACTTCCATAATGCCACATGACAAGATGCTGGTTGATGCCAATCTTATGTCACTTGCTACTTAAAGTCTAAAATATTCAATCCCAGTTACTTTATTTTATTTTCACATATAATGACATCATTTACACTTAAACCATACAGCTATCTTATGCTTATTCAAAATTTTATAATCCTTTATGTAAACTTTTAAGGTCAAAAATAGAGCTTTGCCAGACAGTATGTGATTAGATAGTTCATGATAACAGAAAATATCTTAAGTGGAAATGGGGGGTGGGCTGGGGGGAAGGTGAGGGGGGTGGGAGGGGGGAGAACAAGGGAATCAGTGGCTGATATGTAGAACTGAATTGTATCGCAAAATAAAAAAATACAAACAAAAAAAAACAAAAAAAGAAAAAACAAACAAACAAACAATTCAGTTTGTTGCCTACTCACATAAAAAATTATACATTCAAGAGGGGCAGTTGTGTTCCTTCAATTTTATCCCATACATTCACATTAGTTTTCAAAAACTTGCAATTAAATATATACATACATGTTTATCTGGATGTGTATACTCATGAGAGCAGGTGCTTGCAGTGGCCATTGGGTCTACTGAACCTGAGTTATAGGTAGTTGTGAACCACCTGATATAGGTGCTAAGAATTAAACTGGAGGCTTCTGCAAGAACAGTATGTACTCTTAACCGCTGAAACCCATGCATACACTCTTACCTATGTAACATGATTTTTAAACAACATGTATTATCTCATTTTCTAGATTATAACCATAATCTCTACTAAATGATTATATAATACAAAATTAAGGAAATATTTAAAAAAATCAATGTATAATAACAACATTCAGAGTTCCAAAGATTTATTATAAGTTTCATGGTTTTACAACTAAAAGCACAGAATTTAGATTGATGGGTAGGTAGATATAGCATATAATAGACATAGAGACTTAAAATACATTGTCTCACCCTTATCATGAAGCATCTGTAACACAAATTTCTTGTGATGACACTTAATTCTCCTGATTATTTTTATTCCTAAACAGAGTTTGAGGACTTGTTTTTTTTGTTGTTTGTTTGTTTATTGTTGTTGCTGCCTTTTGAAGTCTTGAGAAAGGGCTATGTCCCTGTATTAGTTTAGAACTAACAGTCTATCATGAAAAGAAGTCAGGAAAAGGACTCAAGAAAGGAACCTGAGGGCAGAATCTGAAGCAGAAGTCATCAAGGAATGATGCTTACTGGCTTGCTCCCTATGGCTTGCCCATTCTACTTTCATATATGACCCGGGATCACATGTCCTGGAGCGGTACTGGTCACAATGGCGAGGGCTTCCCACACTAATAATGAAGCAAGAAAATGCTGCACAGACTTGCTTCCTGGCCAATCTCATGGAGTTATTTTCTAAATTGTGGTTCCCTCTTCCAAAATGACCCTGTAGTGTAGCATGTTGACAAAAAATTAATGAACACATAAGTGTAATCCAGGATAGCCTAGAAACCCTCGTTTCTACCTGCCACACATACACACACACACACACACACACACACACACATACACACACACACACACACACACACACATATAAAACATGGTATGTGCCATCATGGCCATCGTGTACATTTTGCAACAATAATGAGCACTCACAGCAAACAAAATGTTGGTATGTATGTTTTATGTTTTTTAGTTTCTGTCAAAAGGTCTGTAATAGATTTTGAAATGAAAAGTACTAGATGAAATCGTATATAAGACTGACACCATGTCTAAATTGCTTTCTCAAGATGTGGTGACTTTCATGTCTTCTACTAGCACTGTATGAAAAAGCTCTCAAAACTCCATCCCTCCCCAAAACTGTCCTAGTGACATATGAAAAACAATGTTCACTACAGTTTTATTTGGAATTGACTTGATTATAATTATGATATAATATTTTCCATAACAGCATGAACTATTGGTATTTCTTTTCAGAATTACTAAGAATTTTTTCACTTAGCTTCAAAGTAACCACTTTGATAGGCAGATACTTTGTGACCTGATTTGTAATGCCTCATTTTATTTATCATCATTAATACCATCATTAACTCCTTTATATAGTTAGAGTAGTTATTTTAGCAGATAAGCTTTTAGTTCTTAATTTATTTGTGACATTTTTGCCTGCAGAGCATTCTAGACATTTTGGTTGTACATCCTAATGCAGGCATTAGGATTTCTGTGAGGAATCATATCCTAACGTAATATGTAATTCTTTTATTTAATTATCAGATATTTTAAAATGTCTTTAATAATTCTGACACCCATTACCAAGTAGGGAGGGAGAGGCATATATTTTTGTCCCTTGTTTACTTTCCAATGATTAGCTTGTTTTGGCAACATCCTCATTAAAAAAATAAGTTCTACAGCCACACAACCCTAAATGTACCAGTCCTATTCAGAATGACTGAGTCCTGAAATAACAAATTCAATAAGTACATTATTAACTGTGAGCTTGAACTGTGATAGATGACAGAGTCCAGTGGTAATAACACAGCCTATGCCCCTTGAAGAATTTACCTTTGAGGATAGGAAAAAAATAACAAAGAACTACAGAACGTATTGCCAAGTGTTGACAAAAGTTTTGCCGAGGAAAGGTAAAAGGCAATGTAAGCAGAAAGAGAGGATTGGACACTCCTGGGTAAAGGGGAGATATTCACAGCAGGTGACAAAAGGCCACTCTGGGAACAGCTGAGCAGAGCCCTGTGTACGAATGAAGGAACAATCTGCTGGGACATTAACTGTCTTTATTTGAGTAAATGCATAGGTCAGAATTTTGGTGTTAGCAATTAGGCAGAAACGTACGTGCAAGTTACCACATTCTATTTCAAAATGTCTCTGTTATGTAAAGAGCAGGCTACTGAACTAAAATGTTTTGTTGATGTTGTTTGTGACTGATATAAATTAAAGCTACTTAAAATTAACCAATTTTCTAAAGCAAAGGTAGCCAATACTTTTGCAAAATTTGATTCTCCAATGTTCACCACCCAGTTAAGTACAGCTGCGGTTTGTTTCACTCTGTACCTTTCTTAAGAGTCATCAGACTCTTGCTTTAAGTCTGTAATGGGTATCAAATTCTAAATGGTGCACCCTTTCTTTTTTTAGTAGAAAATGTGAGGACATGGTTTTGTCATGTAGAAGTATTACTTTTCTATTACTACTACAATTATGATATTTAAAAATTAATGAATAAGCTACTTTTAAACACTGATATTTCTAATGTGATGAAAAAAAAACACTATGCCATTTTCATTTAAGAATATTAAACTTAAATGCATTATTCAAAGATTCAAAACACCCAAGCTACTTATTTAGAATTACTAATCGTTTTAGTCATCTAAATAAATGCACTGACTCTCTTCAGGCATAAATTGTATTCAATTCAAAACAGGATTTAATATATTTTCTCATAAAATATTAACACCTCAATAATTAATCATGTAAACTTAGGTACATTTTAATATTCTGAAGAGAATCTAGGGAAGCACAGACTCCGTGAAGCAGCTTGGAGACGTTTCCAAGGGTTGTTTCCTAGGTGGTAAGGTTGTGCAAACCCCTCTTTTGGAAATAATCATTTGAGGGTCACATATATTTCTAACTATAAATTCTCTGCTGAGACAACGTTGAACAATAATATATCCTCATTTTGTAATCTAAGTGAGATAATATAAATTACTCAATGTTTAGAATATTGAACTAATTGAATACAGGATGAGAGAATGTGAAAAATAAGTGTGACATACTTTTTTCATAGTAGCATTATTCAATACCTTAGAGATATTTTGTGATTTTACTTAAACTCATTATTATTTGGAAAACATTTAATAAGAAAAACTACAGTTATTTCTAGAAGGTTATGAAATCCTTTATTAGAAAACAACACTCAATAATGAAAAAATACAGATATATCTCAAACTATAAATGATTTGAATGTCAGAAACAAAAAATAATGAAAAATTCAATTGGTAAAATATGTATAATGCAACAGAAAGACAAATGTTAATAAATTATAGGAAGTAAGCAGGCTTTATAAAAAAAAAGCAGAAAGAGAAAGAATTACCATTATACAGAAGAGGATACTTATATTTCTAATCAACATATAAAAATTTTTCCTCTCATGATGGGGAAACATACAGAGACAACCAAACCAAACTAGTGGGAACTCATGAAATTTAGCCCAACACCTTTGGATCATCCACGGGACTGGACTAGGCCCTCTGCATAAATGAAACAGTTGTGTAGCTTGACCTGCTTAAGGGGCCCCCTGGCAGTAGGATCAGGATCCATCCCTGGTGCCTGAGCTGGCTTTTTGGAGCCCACTAGCATGTTGGGACACCTCGCACAGCCTTGATGCAGGGAGGGGCTTGGATCTGCCTCTACTGAATGTACCAGGCTCTGCTGACTCCCCATGGGAGGCCTTACCTTCTTGTAGGAGAGAATGAGGGTGAGTTATGAGGGGAAGAGGCTGGAGCGGTGGGAGGAGGAAAGAGGGGAATCTGTGATTGGAATGTAAAAAGAATAGAAGATTCCTTAATAAAAAAAGAACACACACACACACACACACACACACACACACACACACATTTTTCCTCTCATTTGTAGTCATTGAAATGCAAATTAAAACAATATCGAAATACAAATGAAAATGGAGAATTTAAAAATTTTATTATGTCTGTGTTGGTGATTGGCTGTGGAAAGTACTGCTTAAAAAGCTGGTTGGATTATTAATTGTTACTTCTATTTTTGAAAGTACAATTAGCTATACGTTAAAATGAACTCCTGAATATGGACCAGACAATTCTGCCCTGAAAACTTTAGCTCACAGGGATAGTTGCTTTATATATGAAGAACATAACAACAAGCATGATTCCTGCAGTTTTGCAGTTAGGACAAATGTGGAGAGAAATTAACTTAATTTAAATATCTAATGAGAAGGAAATGATTATATATTTTTTACTATAATGATTTTGTGGGACTATCTGTTATTAAAAAGGATGAGTCAAGCTACTGCTTTCAGCCTAGAGGAATAATCACAATCACATGTTTTTAAATGAGAAAAATAATTTGCATTACAGGGAAATGCAAATAGCATTATCCTATCTTGAAAATTCATGCAAACTGCATAAGCATGCATATATATGTATACATACATACATAAGTATTATATATATATGTGTGTGTGTGTGTGTGTATAAAACGTTTGATACTCTTATACATCTTTATGTCTGCAAGTACAGCAAAATAGAATCATGTAAAGTAGGATATTACTTTTGATTATTTAAAGGATCTAATAGGAAGAAGTAGGAGAGAAATATTAATTTCTTAAAAATAACAACACTAAAAAAAAAAAAAACAAAACAAAAAACCCTCAGAAAACGCCGGGCGGTGGTGGCGCACGCCTTTAATCCCAGTACTCGTGAGGCAGAGCCAGGTGGATCTCTGTGAGTTCGAGGCCAGCCTGGGCTACCAAGTGAGTTCCAGGAAAGGCGCAAAGCTACACAGAGAAACCCTGTCTCAAAAAAAAAAAAAAAAAAAAAAAAAAAAAAAAAAAAAAAAAAAAACCACTAATTGCTTTAACCACTTTTGGGAAATTGTGTCACTTTTAAAAATTATGTAAGTTCATGAATAAGTCTCCAAATATCAGTTGGAAAGTATCTATGATTCCACTTATACATCCAAGGTAGGAACAGACATATACTCCCAACAAAGGTTCATTAATAAACATTCATAGCATAATTATTCAGAACAATCAAAGGTTGGAAAGAACCAGGAATCTATCTACTTAAAAATTGTTAAATAATATGTGGCATATCCTATGACCTCATATTTAATTGCCTCCTACGTGAAATGTCCTGAAGGCAAGTGTAATCACAATAGAATAGTAGCTAGCTATGCTTGTTGGACAAGCAGGAAAATGGCACGGTTGCTAATGAGTGTATTGTGTCATTTTTCTGACTTAGGGGTGTGGATAAGGAAGAGCCAATATTAAATAACTATGATAGCTTCACAGCCTAGTTAATATTCATTGTCTACTTTAAGTGGGTGAATTCTATACTATGCAAGGGTATCTTGATAATGCTGAAAAAAGGCAATGGCTATTATATGCAGCATAGAAACTGCAAATTTGATTTTAAATGTTGTGTTATGCTCACTACACTGCACATTGTACAGCCTAGCATCCAATCAGATGGAATCCCATATAAGTGAATGTGTTATTGTTTATAAATTTCCACTCAAATCTTCTCATGGTAGCATGAGTTTGTAGTCCCAGCTCTCAAAAAGCCAAGGGAAATGATTTCCACAAACTTAAAACCACTCTGTTCTACTCAGTAAGTTTCAAGCCAGCCAGGGCTATATTGAGACTGTCTTAAGACAGGGAAAAAAATGAAAACAGAAAACCAAGAAAAATGGGAGGACAGAAATTTCACTTTAACTTGTCAATTATTTTTCTAAATATCAAATTTTGTATGGAAATCTCTAAAGTTTGTAATAGAGCCATTCAGCTTTTCCCACATCTAACAAGGACTTGTCAAGCTTGTACTGGAAGTAGAGGTCTACATAAGCACAAATTTCATACTGTGACGCAATACCGTGCAAGCATAGCACTAAACAAAACAATTACAGTAGACATTCTTTCACAATTTCTCTGGTGTGATTAGACAATTGAAAGTATATCTAATAACAGTTAACACAATAAGATCCATTAAAAAATAAACAACCTGGACTCTTACCCCTAAATGTTGATACAATGTAAGATCAACTGTGACTGATCACATGCCTTTTTCCCCCACCTTTTGCTCTACACTCAGTTCTTTGTAAGTAACATTGTTAGCAATAAAATAGATATGACACTGTCTTATAACTGTTATTCTCCCATTTGGGATGTTGAGGCAGGGGAGTTACTGTGAGTTCCTGGACAGTCTGGGTCACACAGTGAAGTAGAGTAAGAAAGATTCTGTCTCAAAAAACATGTAATTTGATGTGATAATATCCCAGCTTTCAGTCTGAGTGGGTTCTTGATAGTCCCTATCCAGTATTCCCACCACCATAGCTAATCATGTCACATATACAACACAGTTTCTTCTGTGTGTGAAAGTGGTAAAAGCTTGCATTTTGAGGTGAAGTTGAACTTATCTTGCATTCTGGCTCAAGTGCTTTCTAAGCATTTCCTTGGTCACTTACTTAACCTTTCCACACCAATGTCCTCCATGACAAATACTGGAAAAAACGGCATCAGCTTTGTGATTCTTTGTCGATTCCTTAGCCATCAGTAATACCAAGTCTTCCAGTGCCTCTTAAAACAACTAATTCAGTAGTAGCTCAATCTCTTTATCCTAACTTAGCCTACAACTTACCACCTTAATCAAAGCCTTTCTCCCCACTTAATCCTATTTTTAGAATAACAAACCCTGCCAACTTTATCTTCTTATTATGCTCTGGAAATCTTTCCTCTTCTAAAACATCTAGTGCACAGTTACTGGAATAAGTTGCCAAATAAACTCTAACTGCTTTACCATGACATTTAAAATCTCTCCATCTATTCTCATCTTTCTGCTATTCCAGAACAATCCATGCATTCATAGTATTGGAAATATCTTGTTTTCTCTAAGTCTGTCATTTTTTCTAGTGTCATTCTTAAAGAAGGAATAACTAATTATATCAGCTTTTAACTCCTTTCCACAGTTTTCTATGTCTGTCTACATTTCATAATTCCCTTTGCCATTAAAAAAAAAAAAGACACCTTACTTGCCCCAATTCTCACCATTGTTTTCATCTAAACTTTACATACTTAGCAAAAGTATTCATAATCATCCTACTTTGAAGCCATGCCTCCCTTTTCAAGTTTCCAAAATGGCAATATTTAGAGTTTAGAAACCTATGACCTTTTTATTTGAAAAAAAAAAAAAATTCAGAACTTCTTTACCGTAGTTTGTGTTAATTTATGTATTTTATGTATAACTTTAAAAAGTATGTTTCTCCCCACAACACTGTCTCCCCCAAACACCTTTGCACAATGAACAGTCCATAGTCATTTGGGGGACTTGAGGCATTCACCTCTGGTCAATTTCCTTTCAATATGATCAACGAGCTAAGCAACATGTACATTCAGGAGCCTTTTCAAAGTAATGTAAGCTGCTGAGCCAACATGGAGATAAAAATCCCATTGTATAGCTTCAAAACGATGAAAAGGCATACTGCCATGTTTTAAACACAAAAATACAAAAAGCATTATATTCCAATGTTTTCACCTCAAAGGATAGTCGTCTTTACTTATCAGTTTTGGTTTTTATAAGTTTGAGGGTTTTTTTTTTTTTTTGGTTTTTCGAGACAGGGTTTCTCTGTGTAGCTTTGCGCCTTTCCTGGAACTCACTTGGTAGCCCAGGCTGGCCTCGAACTCACAGAGATCCGCCTGGCTCTGCCTCCCGAGTGCTGGGATTAAAGGCGTGTGCCACCACCGCCCGGCTACAATAATTTTTTTAAAGTTAAAAAACCACTGCTGCCAGGGGAAGCAAGATATGAAAGTACTGATAAGCCAAGAAGCCACGTGGCAATGCACAGACTAATAGAAATGGGATGTGTTAAGTTGTAAGAGCTAGCTGGCGAGAAGCCTGAGCCATTAGGCCATACAGTTTATAAGTAATTTAAGCTTCTGTGTATTTACTTGGGACCAAGTGGCTGCTGACCATGGGCAGGGCAAGACAGGAGAAACCTCTCTCTCTCTCTCTCTCTCTCTGTCTCTCTCTCTCTGTGTGTGTGTGTGTGTGTGTGTGTGTGTTCTGCAGGTACATGTGCACATGTTTCTGGGCAGATGCAGAGGCCAGAAGCCAATGATAGGTGTCTTCTTCTATCACTGCTGTCTAATTTATATTTTGAGACAAGGTCTCTCATTGAACCTGGGACTACTGGCTCATCAAGACAAGCAGCTCAGGGAGCTCCATGAGCCTTCTTTCTCCAAATCTGAGAGCTAGAATTATAGGCACATTACCACATCTGGCTTCATATTGTGAGTCCTGGGGATCTAAATACAGGAAGAGAGAGCCAGTGTGAATCTATCTTGCTTGTTTATTTCTTCTAGAACAATGTGAAGGAGCCACTGGAAATACCTAAAACTGCTAACACTGCAATGCCTCTGAGTACACCTTTTTATCAAATCTACTGCTGTGGTCATACAGTGCAACACTGGCATATGGACCCTTAGAAGCACCATGTCAAACCCATAGCACATGGGAGTTAAAGCTAAGTATAATGCTCACCGATTTACATGGAGTAGAGAGTTCTCAAGGATAAAGGTGGTGAAGTGAGAAAAAAAAGATACTAGATTACTTGACAAAATAAATGGTCATCTAAGAGGCCTATGTGTTAATTCATCACAGCAGACATTTTACTATTTAAAGAAATCATAAAATTCTGTACAGAAAGCAAATGATATATGTCATTCATGGTTCTGAAGAGAGATTTGTGGTTTTCCTATGTACAAAACACCGTACTTGGGAATATGTGATTATGATTCCATGCAAATATCATCTTTGAAGGGGCTGATGCTAATGGTAGTTTTGCCCACAAGCTCTCTATTCAAAATAGAGAGATAGACAGACAGATAAACTGAACATAATTGTGGCTCATATTTATTAGTAAGTAGTTAATACAAGGAAGTGCCCTTGAATATGCTGGAGTATGAGGAATAACACTGAGCCTCACAAAATATTACAGACAGAACCTGCTAATCATGTAAGCACAAAATAAAAATGTCCGGGAGGATGTGAATGATGCAGAGAGTCCATCAATAGAAACCATAATACCAAGTTTTGGAAACCGACCATTGAGAGTTTCCACTGAGCCATTGACAGGCAGCAATGTTCAGAGGCCTCCACACTTATGCTGTGAAGCCTCATAATGATGTTAAGCCTTAGGATAATCTCCAATTCTTTGTAACATGTAATGTAAGGTCATTAATTAAATTAATTTTCCAGAATCAGTTCTCATAGCATTTAGCGCTACACACATTCTTCTCCCCCTTTGTGCTCCTTCTGCTTCTCCTTGGATTATATGGACTTCACTAGGAAGCACTGCTCAGGTTTCCCAATATTTGCACTCCCTTTGCTCTGACATTGCATGTTTCAGACTTTTATGTTCTGCAGTGTGGCTCAAGAGGGCAACTTTACCACATGCTGCCATTGAAATCACTGCTCCTGATTGCTTGGGTGGATGCCACAGTACTTCCATACAGCTCCCAGTAGCTCCATCCCTCCTGATATACCCACTTAGACACTCTCCAGTGGAGAACAAAATATTGCAAAAACAAATTGAAAGTCACTGAACAAATGAGGGTGTTAAGCCCAGTAGGGTGGACTAGATGAACAGAACACTGCAGAGCTAATCAGGGAACCGTACAACCTGAAAACACACACACATACAAAAGCTAAGCCCATAACAGTAGAGGAGCCTTAAAATGCATGTGTCTGATACCTCTAGTTATTTCAAAGATGTCTTACCAGAGTGTGCTAAATGAGAGTAAAAACTGCTCTCGGTGTGAGCAGACATGGCATCAAAGTCACTCAGAGTTATTAGTGATGTCTGTAATTTTGGGCAAAGCAACCTAAACTGCTTACAATGCCTCAGTAAGAAATAATAGTGATCTCCCTCATGTGTACCATACATATCTGATAAGAAGAGAGAAGTAAGCAGGAGAACAAATGCATACTATTTATTTATAAGAAACACCTATGTAAATTGTAATTCCAAATACTACAGACTTTAATCAAACATGCAGAAGTAGCTACATTGTCATAGGTACTTTCTGTATCCAGAAAGAATCTGATAAGAATAGTTACATTATAGTTACTAGGATTTGGCATTCATTTCTCAGTTCTAGGAAAATGATGCCACCAAATATTGAAAAAGAATAGTAAAGTGACAAAGAAGTGTGTGAAGAGTGACACACTCCAGCAGAGATTTTGTATCTTATTATTGGCCAGATTAAAATTCAAATGCAATCCAGTGATTTTCTTTGGGTGTGGTTGTGTGAATGCATTCATCATTTACTACCTTACTATTTTGAGACAGAGTCTCTCTCTAAGCCTGGATTTTGCAGATATGGCTAGACTGGCTAGCCAGCAAACCCCAGGAGTCTACCAGTCTTTGCTTCCCAGGCTGAGATTACAGGGATGTGAACCACCATGCGTGGCTTTTTACAAAGGTCTAAGGATTGAACTCTTGTCTTCATGATTGTTCAGAAAGACCTTTACCACATCCACAATACTCAATTATATTTTCTAGAATGGAACTTAAATTATTGTTTTAAAAATGAAGTCACAACATTGTGATTTAATGGATATATAAACATGATTAGATACTTGTAGTGGGTAGCTGTTCCAGCTTTGCCCTGGAAGTGCTACCCCCATTGAGGCTTCCAGTAACTGTCATGCCTATGAGGCAGGGCCAAGAGAGGAGCCCCTAAGACCCAAGATCCAGATGTGCCAGCTCTCTTGGTTCCTGGATCCTGGATGCTGGAGGAAGATCGAGCAGAATTCTCTAGAGAACATGGCTGGACTGCACTACACCTTTCCCGGACCCTGTAACCTATCCCTTTACTTGTAAGTTACCCCACAAAATAAACCTCCCTTTTAACTACATAGAGTTGCCTTAATACTTCCACCAATAGATACTGGTAATGAAAACTAATTTTCCTTTTTTCTCCAAGTGTTAGATGGCTACAATGAAAAGCCAGTGAGCATCACTGCCTCTTCCTTCAAACACCATTCCCCCTCTCCTATTAGCAGTGCTGTGGATATTTTCCTCATATGTCAGAAGCAAGAGAAACACATATTTGCCCTCTCTAGAACAAAGAAGGAATGGCTAGGCTTGTGTGGGCCCATGCAGAATAGGCCTACGATGTTCTAAGGAAAGCAGTGAGCAACCAAGGCAGCTGCTTACTATTACTACATCAATAATAAATCCCAGGACTGTAGCAATTATCATGCATTCTAGACAGAATAAAAAATATAGATGTCTTAACTCAGAATATCATAAAGAAATAGGGGCACCTAGCTCATATCCATTAGAGTAATTTAAATTAATGTTTTTAATGTATGTAAGTGTGGTTTTTATTTATAATTTTTCAGTGATGGTTGTGGTATCTGATTATAGCAGGTTGTAAAAAAGAAAAAGAACGACTATTGATTGTAAATACACAGTTAACAAGGAGACATTCATCAAACCAATTTCACAATAAAGCAGCCACCAGTTCTCCAAGATATGAGTGTGGTAATCACATCAGAAAAATAGCAACAAAGTGACAACTACAAGGTTAAAGAGCTGTCCAGAGTTGACAATAGGAAAGGTGAGCCTGACTGGAAAGTACTGATTAGCTACAGAAGGAGAGTAAAGACATAAGAGAAAAAGAAAAAAAAGTACCACCATATCAGTGTTTGTTGAAGTTAGCCTCTGAAGATCTTTCAAATGAAAAGAGGAGCCACCACTGCGGTCTATGTGTCATTTGGGAACTCTGGAGAACCCATAGCCTTACCAGTGAAGAGGAATATTTGTGATCATGAATTCACAAGGCAGGCTGCCTGCTCCGTCTATTAGCTACAGATCTCAGAAAGTATGTTGTTTATTCATATGCAAAAGAAGGCTAATAATCACTACAAATGACAGCTCTGAAGATGTAAATACAGGAACAATAATAACAACCGTGGATATGACCAGTCTATGTGTAGAACCACACAGCCCAATGAGTCCAAGTCTTTAATTTTACCTTCAGAGGGGGCCTGATTCTGTCATTTGAGCTGCTATTTTTAGAATACCTATTTTTACAAAGAAAATGGTTACAGCAACCCAAGGAAAGATTAAAGATTTCTCTAAAAAGTATTTTTAAATAGGTCAAATTGACCCAGGAATTACCATCCTTTCTTGAACTTATGAACAGGCACTTTAGGGGAAGACAGAGAGAAGTGGGTTACTTGAGTCCCACAGCTGCTGAGAACCCTTCTGAGAACCTGAGAACCCTCCCTACTACTTAGAAGGAGTGGCAGAAAACAGAAGGCAGAGAATAAAGTTGTTTTGTGCCTGCTGCCTTTTGATCCTTGTGAGCCATAATTTGAACCTGCTCAGTATTTCTGCCCCCTCACTGTCTTCTAGCTCCTTCTTATGCCCACTGAATGGCTCTTTCTGCTCTGGTTATTTTTATACTCTATTGGTTCAAGAAATCTCAACTAAATACAACTAAAAGAAGTAAAACTAATGTTTCAGTAGTTACTCTAAATTTTCTACTTCAATGCATTAACTCAAACACTCACTTTTTCTAAAAACTCTTGGTTCAAATGTCATCATTTTGACAAAACACTTGTGTTTGTAGGTCATGGTTGCACAGACTTTTAATCCTAGCTAAGGAGGAGGAGGAAGCAATTAGACTGCAAATCCAAGTCCTTTCTGGGCTAAAGAGTGAGTTCAATGATAACCTGTGAAACTTATGCAGGACCTACACCAAAACACCAAAACCCAGATTTGCTGGCACAGCCCTGCAACTCTAAGACTCAGAAAGCAGAATCATGGAGGGTCAGTGGTTCAAGGCCACTCAGAGCTGCACAGTGAACACAATGAATTTCAGGAAAAAAAAAAGGAGAAACAAAACATGGGAAAGGATGACTGAAGATACAGTACAGCAATTTTCTACCATAAACACAACCCTAGGCACAATATCCAGTATTACTAAAAAGTACCACGTAAATGTCTCCCTTACTGATGAGCTCTGATTCTCTAGGCCAGTGGTTCTCAACCTCTGGGTCTCGAACCCTTTGGGGGGGGTCAAAAGACCCTTTCACAGGGGTTGCTTAAGACCATCAGAAAACACAGATATTTATGTTACAATTCATAATGATAGCAAAATTACAGTTATGAAGTAGCAACTATAGAAACTGTATTAAAGGATCACAGCATTATATATACAGCTGATGAGGCCCTTTGTTGATTTCAAGACCAGCTGATGTGGAAGAGCTGGTCTAGACCAGCATAAGCTTCAATGCCATAGAAACCTCAACATGTATACAAAGTTGCTTTTAGCCTATATAGCACACTGTGAATACCCATCCCATTAATTCTAACTTCCCCTTGTTTTATCATCTAGGTATTGGTGAACCAGAAGACAAAATGATAACCAACTGTTTCTATCTTTTCCTTGCTGTCTAAACCTGAAGACCTGACCATCAACCATTGTGAATTCTGCTTTTGCTTTTATTATCATTTAGTTTTTGGCTTGCTTTTTTTCTACCAGATGTCCCCAGAACATTAATTGAATGTCGAATACACTGGAGACACAGTGCACTCATGACACAAATAACTCCTTAGTTTGAATCTCTTCCTGAAGCCTAGCCACATATTAAATATCAGTCCCCCAAAACCCATGTTTAGAAGAATATACGAAAGCAAGTTGATTGCTTTTCACCTCTTCCTTATTGTGACTAAATCAACACTCTTCCCAAATCCTCTTTAAAATGTATAGATTTACAGTTTGACACTGTCGTTTGAAGGTATTTCAATAATGGAAAGCAGGACGTTATACTAGCAAGCAACAAATCCAAAGCTGTAGACAACAGACTGCTTCTTGGAGAACTTCAATAAAGGTAAGCATGGGGAATGTGGAGGTGGAGACAGGAAGGCACAGCTTTAAGACATTGCACCACTAGCCTTCAAAAATAAGTCTTATCTCTCTAGATAATGCCTGTATCTTAGTTCTTTTTTGTCAAGTATCGATGATAACTAATCCACAAAAACTGCCTTGATTTTTGGTAATACTCAGTCAATATATGTTAATGATTTGGACCTGGTTCATGATCAAATTAATTATTTCCGTTCCTATGTCTCACTTCACCGCTTTCTTGTCAAATGAAATAGCCTTTCCTGAAACCTTATTTCTTCACATTCCCACCATGCCTGACACTGGTGTTGTCACTCCCCTCATATTGCTTTCCTCCCCATTTTATGTACACAGACTACGTCTCCATTCTCTACTTCTTCACAAATCTGGACTTTTCTGTAGTAAGATCCATGTCTGTCAAGGACAGTCCTTGATACTTTATCGCACCCTGTCAGCCCTTATTGGTATTGCATATTGAATTAATCTTGATTTCACTTCATTCTCTGTATGCTTCTGATTCTTAAATATGTTGAATGGTCAAGACATACCTACGTCCAGGAATTACCCTGATTCTCTTTCCTTCAATTTTAGCTTCTGCAACCAAAATAAACTACATGCCAACGATTCCTTCTTGTAATAAAGGTCAGCTCCTGCTCTAAAGAGTGTACTTAATGCTATACACAAAGCACTTCATATAGGTTACTGATGTAGGACCCTGATGCCCTTGGCTTCACACTGTGATTGGCCTGACGAACAGAGTGTGTTTCCATTCTTAAGTTTTCTGGATCTGCCTGTATCCCAGACTTAGTCTCAGTAGACTAAGACATGCAGAAGAGCTCTAAGCCCTGAGCCTTTGCCATAAACTCTTGCTGTGTTCCCTCCTCTATGGAAAGGCATATGGTTTATGAGAGATGGGAAACGTAGGGAAAGATTTTCTTGTTTGCTTTTACCACCCTTGTTTCTTTAGTTTGTTGTTCGCATTTTCAAGTTGGAACATCATCAGATCCAAAGCTGTCCACAAGATATTCTTCACTATCACATGCTCCCGTTCATGGAATGGCACACCATTAAGTCACTGTTTCTTTTTTCTTTTTTTTTTTTTTTTTTTTGGTTTTTCGAGACAGAGTTTCTCTGTGTAGCTTTGCGCCTTTCCTGGAACTCGCTTTGGAGACCAGGCTGGCCTCGAATTCACAGAGATCCGCCTGGTTCTGCCTCCCGAGTGCTTGGATTAAAGGCGTGCGCCACCACCGCCCGGCCAAGTCACTGTTTCTTTCCCTCTCACGCAACCAATGGTGCCTTTGTGCACTTCCATAACCATTGTTTCATCTCTGTCTGAGTATTTGACTTCCTGACCAGCCTTCACCTGTTCTAAGAGATCTTCCTGGGGCCATCCCTTCAAGCCTATCACATCACCCTTGTGACCAATTAGACTCTTTTTCTCCAGCTATTGAAACCAAAGTTTTGATATGACATATCTGCTCTTGACTTCTAGGATAGCAGTTTCCCCAACATTGTTTCCAGCTGTCAGTCCTTCCATTCTTTGATTGAACTCTCTTTCTTGCAATAGAATGGAATGAATATTGTAAGGTCTAAGGCCTCTCACCTTTCACCTCTAACCTTTCTAACACCGATCCACCAGCCCTCTCAGTATAACATAAATTCTGTGCTTTTCAGGCATCTCTTTTCTGGCCAGAATTATCTGCTCCTTTCTTCTGGCAAATTTAACAGCTGCCTTCTGGCTTCTCAGAAGCATTTCTGGGCCAGCCATTGGTAATAGTTAATTATTATATTAAGTACAGTACAAATGCTACACCGACTTGAGCTGTCCAATCCCCTGACTGTAATGCAGATGCTATGGATCTACTGCAGGATTTCTGCTCATTTGACAGTCGTGTTGCATTATAAAACCATCTGGCAGAGTTTTCCTCAGTGTGTATGAATCAGTTTGTCTAAGCAGGTGAATGTGAAACAGCCTCTAAGAAAAGGAAGGTACAAACAGAACATTTCTCAGGCTCTGTGTCTGTGAAATCAGCCTCAGAGACTCTGAATGCCAGCTGTGGGGCTTCCCTGGTTCCATGCTGACTTCACCCCACTTTCACACGTATGGTAATTACACTTGATTTACTCAAATGTAGGTATATAAATCTAACTCCCTAATCCAGACAACCCATTTCTCTCATCTTGGTTTTGTCAATTATAAAATGTCAGATTTGATCTTGATTATCTCCAAAAGACATTTGAGCAGAAAGGCATATGATGCTGAAAACGCCTTACTAATTTTGCAATGTTCAACAAATTACTGCAAACAACCAGGTAGACATGATTAGTGTCAGAAATTCAACATTGTCCTTAGTGAATCTGTTATGATGAGAAAACCCCAACATGACAGCTCACAGTTCAGAAAATGATATTACTGCATTTTTCCTTGATCTTTTTCCTAAGTCAATTTTTTTTTGGATCCATTCTCCTTTTGAAAAGGAGTCATTTCCTTTCTTTCTATTTAAGCATATTTACTTCTTCTCATTATTCTCAAATTCACCACTCCACAGGTTAGAGGGCAGAAGGAGGCTGCATCTGATACGTTGTGAGACAAAGTTGAGGCACACCCTTTTCTTAAACTAAGTTGTCTGTTATCTGATCAAAATTCCAAGATGTAGACTTTTGTCACTGAGGCTACATAAAGAGGGCATCAAGTGGAGGGTACATGGCAATAAGTAAGTAAATGCAAGCTGAGTGTGGTAGCATATGCCAGCTTTCCCAGCATTGGAAGATAAAGTCAAGATGACCAGGAATTAAGGACAATTTCAGCTACATAGCAAAATCAACGGTAGCATAGGCTACATGAGATACACACACACACACACACACACACACACACACACACACACACACACTCATACATACACAGTGAATAAATATGTGAATGCACAAATAAATAAATACATTGTTTAGGATGAGATTGATTAAGAAAGAAATACAAGTCTTGAAGTCTGAATCCTATCAACATGTGATGCTTAGATCTTCATTAGCTCCTATCATTTAACAAGGCAGATAATTCAGCACTGGCATTGATGGGAGGTTTCAGCCATTGGTGTAAGCCCTAACATTTGCCAACGTTACAGACAGACTAAGCTTTTGCTGCAATAGAGATTAAATGCCTCTGGGCCTTTGACTGCTGAACAAATTTCCTCAAATGTATTTTTCAAGAACTATCTTTAAGTGAAACATATAATGATTAACAAAAGAAATACAGGTTATTTATCACCAATTATCAGGCCAAGAATCAAGTAAAAGTACAGACAGTCCTTGCAGAGATGCACACGCCCCATCATGTTTCTGGAACTTTGGGGAAAAGGCCAGGAGGTAAGTTCGGCTGACATTGCTCAGCAGCAGAAGTTAGGGCTTATGTGGATTGCACCATAGCTCCACCTCCCATCAATGTCAGGGCTGAATCATCTCCCTGGCGAAGTGACAAAAGCAAATGCTGATCTAAGTTTCACATGTTGATAACCTCGGGCTGTCTGCACACACAATCCTGTGGCTTTATGAATTATTTCTACCTGCACTTATTGTCAATTTATAGGTTTTATTTTATTTTTAATTACGTGTCTCTTTGTGGGTCTAGATGTGGGTATATTATTGATATGAGACCATCTGCGTGGAAAGGTCTGGAGAGAGCATCTGATCCCTGGAGCATGAGTTACAGGTGACAGGGTTGTGAGTTGTCTGAGGTGAGATTGGGAACTGAACTTGGGCCCCCTGCAAAAGCAGTATGTACTTGTAACTGCTGACCCATCTTTCCAGACCCGCAATGATACACATATTGTTAAAGAGCTACAAAAACACTAGCAAACTGTCAGATAAGTGAAATTTCTGAAATTAAACAAGAAGTCACATGAGTCTGAATGGAAATAAAGATCACGTTGATGAGATGCCTGAGGTGTGGGAAAATGTGAATCTGGGGGAGTATGCACTCTTATTTCTTTATCAGACAAAGGAATTTTAGAGGGAAATGTTTGTTAGCATTTCTGAGAACAAATTATGACTAGTTACTCTACTAACCTCTTACAAAGTCAAGGGGTTGGTTACAGTTTAAATTTCTGCCAACCAAATAGAGTAGATTTTTTTGTAAAGAATTGTATTCATGAATAAAAATAGCTACCTGTGACAAAAATGTGTTCTCAAAATTCAATAGCCAGAAGTGTAGATGAATTTCCAAATGGTCTTATTAAATAAAAAACATGGAGCCAGATATTGGGGTAAGTTCTGAAAGATCAGAGAAGCAGAACAAGCCACAGCTAACCTCACCTCAACAACTCCTCATTGGATCCTGTTTCCATGAATCTTCAGACTGAAAGCTTCTGAGTCCTCACCCAAATGCACCTCAGCTGAACTGTTGTTAAAAGCCTAAACATGTAAAAGCCTAAAAGCCTCTACTTCCTGGTCCTCATGTTTTATATGCCTTTCTGCTTCCTACAATCATTTCCTAGGATTAAAGGCACGTGTCTTTCCCAAGCAAGACATGAGATCTCAAGTCCTGGGATTGAAAGTGTGTGCTACCAGGTCTGGCTCTGTTCCCAGTATGGCCTTGAACTCACAGAGATCCGGATGGATTTCTGCCTCTGGAATGCTAGGATTAAAGGCGTGTGCTACCACTGCCTAGCCTCTATGTTTAATATAGTGGCTGTTCTGTTCTCTGACCCCCAGATAAGTTTATTGGGGTGCACAATATATCAACCACACAGAAGGATATCAGTAAGAATACCTTTTACCGTCCAATACAAACAATCCATTTCATATATATGGTTAAGAATCAATGTATATGTTGTAGCATTAAAGCTTACTTCTATAGAATCCATATTTCTTGGTTGGGAAGGTGGCTCAGACATTAAAACTGCTTGCAAAACACAAGCACAGGACCCATGTGAAAGTCAGGCAATGTAAGCCAGTGTTATCTTGTTGGTGCTGAGGAGGCAGAGACAAGGTTCTGGAGCTTTTGGGTCAGTCATCTTAACCTCATCAGTGATCTCCAGATTCAGAAAGAGACACTATCTCAAGAGCAAAGGGGCAAAGAGCTGGAGGAAGCACTCACCAAACCCTATGTACTCCATGTAGCTATGCATACACCTGTATAGGCACCACCCCCAGTGTGTGTATGCATACTTACATGACATGCACATGTCCACACAGACACACCCCACACACGCAGACAAATACATACACATACACAAACACAACCACACACAAGGAACTTCTATTTCTTTATTTCAAATTTGTAATATTTTAGTTCTACATATCTAATTTAAAAATAAACTAACGCCTTTAACGTATGGGCATAGTTTCAATAAAAACAAAACCCTGTTGATAAATAACTGTTTCTTTTAATGTGAATGTGACATTGATAATCAATTAACATTCAGTATCCATATGGTCCTGAAGTTTGTTTCTGGATTACAATACTGGGATTCTGTGACCTGGACAGGACACAGGGAAAAGTGTCTGTGACCCAGATAATCACACTGCTCTGCAGACCTGAGGGTTTTCTTAGAAAAGAGACACTTGATGTTGAATGTGGTAGAACTAAATAACTGGAACTTTATGTTGGGTAGTGGCTTAGTGAAAGAATCAAGGATCAAGTGTGTTTATACACGCTCTTCAAAAACAAAATTGTGGGGTACTCCACTTCCATTGGTCTTTCAGAAAATTAAAATTTAAAGTTATCAATTTTGCCTTCATAAAATAAATAACATCATAGGTAAATTATCTGTAATAAAATGAGACATTTAAAAAAATCTGCCTTTTTTTCAGATTGCTTTTCATCTGTTCACTGATTTGAAGTACTGAACAATCCATAAATGTAGAAACCTCATATTTGCTTTTTAAAACACAAAGGCAATGGGGCCACCATGGATTGAATGAACAGCTAGGACTTGTTTTCAGAGCTTTAGCTAGCACCAAAGCTTGTTGAATCAAAACGTAACAGATCAGCAAAGTATATGCCTTGAAGCCTCCTCCAAATGTCTAGACCACACATATTTACCAGTCAGAGCCATACTCATGTGAATCTTCCAGCAAGCATTCCATCAATGTATCCAATCTGAAAATGTAGTTTACCTAGGCAAATATCCAATTATACCTGCACTACCTTTCTTGATCCCTGGAGTGATGCTACTGAATTTCCAAATGGGTGGACACATATGAAATTGAATGCAAAGAACATGTAACATTCCTCTTCACATATGTTAGCTTGAACACTTTCTGTCTTTAGCTGGTCTCTTAAAAATTATGACAGATTAACTTAAGAATTTAACAACTAGTGAAATGTATAGATTTATTTGCATAATCAAAATGTAAAGTGGTCAGTTAGAACAAAAATACAGCAGAAAAAAGAATATAGTCAAAGCAAATGTTGTTAGAACAACTTTAATTATTCAGTCTTGATGACAAATATATAGGGGTAGGTTACTGACTTAAAGTTACTTCTAATATGCTTAGCCATTCATATAGCAACATGAATCTGATAAAGAAAGCCAGTTTCTAAAGTCAAATGCCTGTTTCATAATAAAAATAAGAATTTCAATTGCTAATATTGAGTTTAAAAATACATTTCCTAAGTATAACTGTAACTCAAAGTGTTTTGATTATCTATTTTCTTGCACTCATCTGGACATAACATAAAATGAGTCATACATTTATATGTATGTTTGTGTGTGAATGTGTGTGTGTACATATGAAATTCTGCTTGTATATATTACACTTAAATTGATCAGTTAATGAAAAATATCAACATAACATTAGATATACTGAGAAGCAATATTGTTTGAAGTATTAGTCTAAAGTAAATATGACATTGGGCAATGGGAGTTTTTAGGTGCAATGTAATTGTTGTTAGTTATAATGAAAATATTTAAAGAATAATTAACTATATATACACAATCAAAGGACAATAAACAGAACCAAATTAGCTTTAATAAATATCTTAACAATTAACTTGTATATTATGGAATGATAATGAGTCCATAAAAGCTGTAACTCACAAATTATGGTTGTGAAAAATCAATCACCTTAATGATTAAAAAATATGCTAAGAACATAACTTTTTCCTCTTTTAATGGGTAGGTAACTAGCGATTTATGTTATAACTATGTTTACTTTCACATGTAATAAGCATGAAGAACAACATACATTGAGAGAAACATAGTCTCTCATTAGCATTTTTTGTGAGTCTAACTGATAAGAGAAAGTTATGTTACATTTAAAGGTGAGTATACCAACCAAATTCAATAACAGATACAGAGTAAAACTGTAAGTAAACCGAAATGTTATAAAAAGCATATTTTTCAAGTTAAGGGATTTTTGAAAGTACTTTATGTTGTACTTTACACATAACAGGAGGATTCCATGATTGTATGGACACCTGTACTCACAGATTCATATGAGTATTCCATAACTAAAGTAACACAATGCTGATTTGTGATGGAAAATACCCTAAGTTAACATCTAAACATTTGGAAATATTAAAAGGACTCTTCCCTATTGTTCAACCAATAGGCATGTTTATAAACTGATAAATATATATTTATATGAAATTATATACAATATGAATATATTTTAATACATATTGATATGAACATATCTAAATGCAAATATGTGAATATTAAAAAAAAGTTGCAGAGTTGTGTCTTAGAAGCAGTGGGGCTGCATGAAGAGACTCAGATTATGAGAAATATGGGACACATAATACAGTTCTTATGGCTAGTTATCTGCACTCATACCAGTTATCCAGATGATTTAACAATTAGCAGTGTCTAGTAAGTAACAGCTATCCTCTTTCAGTGAAAGTAGGCATTGTCCTAACAACCTATTCTACTTTTATTTACACCCTGCAATAAAATACTGACCAAGGAAGAAAGACCTATTTTAGTTTATGACTTCAGATCAGTGTCCATCACTCAGAGCAGTCAAGGCAGGAACACAACACAGGAAGCTAAAGCAGGACAACATGAGATTCCACACAACGTTACCTCTGACCAAGGAACTCACTTCCCATCCAAAGAAGTGCAGCAGGGACCATGGAGGATGCTGTTGTTATCTGGCTCACAGGCCAGCTTATTCTCAGTGGGATTGCTTATACTTTTCAGGACAATGTGCCTACAGATGGTACAGCCTAGAGTGTGCTGAGCCTTCTTATATCAGCTAACCGTCAAGACAACTAACAACAGATACGCTCACACAGGTCAATCTGATATAGCCACGCCCTTCATTGAGGTTTCCTTCTCAGGTGAGACTAGTTTATGTCAAGGTGGCAGTTAAATCTAAGGAGACAGAAACTTTAAATATTTTATTTTAGTTTGCACTTATAAAAAGTCTTTGGGAAGTTATCATTGTCATCTTCATTTTACAGAGGGAGGCCTGAGATAGCATAAAGTTAAATGACACTACTGTCATCTCATTCCTTAGCACCATAATCAAGCTGTGGTGCTTTTCAACTCCTTAAATCCCTATGTTATATAACAGAGAGACTCAAAGTTTAAATATACCATATCTAGTTTACTTATAAGATAGAACTTCTGAAATATAGAAACAGAGACTAAAATTTGCAATTTTGGGCTGGAGAGAAGGCTCAGCAGTTATGAGCAGAAGTCTTCCAGAGGACCAGGGTTTGAATCCCATTATCCTGATGGTTATGGAAGCTCATAACCATCAATAACTCCAGTTCCAGGAGTTATTGGCCTCTGGGAGCACTGGACCCATGCATGGTACACAGACATACATAGAGACAAAACATCCATAAGCATAAAATAAGATAAAATAAAATATTTGGCCTGGGAGGAGGGGACTCGACCTACCTGGACTGAGTCTACCAGGTTGATCTCAGTCCTCGGGGAAGGCTTTGCCCTGGAGGAGGTGGGAAAGGGGGGTGGGCTGGAGGGAAGGTGAGGGGGGCGGGAGGGGGGAGAACAAGGGAATCCGTGGCTGATATGTAGAACTGAATTGTATTGCAAAAAAAAAAGAAAAGAAAAAAAAAAGAAAAAAAGAAAAGTAAAATCTCAAAAAAAAAAAAAAATTGGGGATGAAGTGGTGGCTCAGCAGTTAAGAGAGTGTGCTGCTCTTACAGAGTACCTGAGTAATGTTCTCAGCACCCAAGTCATATGGCTGCTAACTGTCTGTAACCAGCTTCAGATGCATCCAATGCCTTAAGCATCTGTATTTCTGTGCACATACACATACACATAATAAAAAATATAATAAGTCAAAAAGACTAATGTAGTTCATCTATATTAATTTTAAGCATCATCCATTAATCAGTATAAGACCAGGCAGATCTAGGTCCTAATACCAAGCTGTGCTGTTCTGCCTGATAATTGAAGGTTTTGGCTTTCTTCAATCTAAATCATTACTTTATACATTGTTAAAATCATGTTTTGTTTTGTTTTTTAAAAGATTCTTATGAGGATATCAGAATTGGCATAATACATTTCTAGGGTCATAACAGGATCTTTATAAACTAAAATATTATTCAATAAGGTTTTCTATTCACTGACGAGACTCTGGAGGATTAGATAGTGCAAAAGATTTCCTTATAGCCATACAACTTCAGTTCTTTCATGTTGCAGTCCTTGACTTTGCTTCAAAAGTTTCCTCAGTCAGTATCACAATCTATCTTCATAGTTTATTCTCTTGGTTATTTCATTCAAAGGAATTTTGGGTTTTCTTAGTGAGTTTTGATATTTTCTTTAATTTGGACTTCTGTGCACTATGCAGTTTCTGGGATATAATTTAACATTGAGCATTTTTCTATGTTTTGTATGCTATTCCTTCAACAAAATCACTGAAAATTACCTGCAGGAAGAATTAATTGTAACCATATATAACTGCATCCATCTTGGACAGTATGTTTCATGGAGAACTTTATTGGATCAAAGCTTACAACTTCAAAAATTAGTGACAGTTTTCTTGTATTAATATGACACACCATCTATCTCTCTAAGGTGTTTTCTCTTCTCTAACCAAGAAAAAAGACAAATTTTAGCAGATTGTTTTTCCTGAGAAAACAATTGATAATGATTTAATCTCACTGACAAAAAATAAGGGCCTACACAGAAGTGAAAAATAACTAAGTAAAAAAAAAAAAAAAAGAAAATATCTTCCATAAGTCCTACATAAAGACAAACTTCCACAGAGGATGACAGGAAGATTTTCCCTGAATCCCATAGTGTGGATGTCAGAAGATAAAGGACTAGCAAACCTTTGGATAGAAAAAATTAGTAGAAAACTAGGGATACAGGACTTCTATTTGTACAGATGGAAGAAAACAGGAAACAACAGATTCATCTCCATTCCCGTGTTCTCTAGTAACTACTTCTCCATGATCTTAAAGGTAGATTTAATCCCATCTGTTGTGAGACCTCAGGAAACCCTATTATATTTGAACTAGACTCTAAATCCACTTTGCATACTATTAGAGACTAGATTAGCTTGTCTAGCTTTGGGAAAATGCTTTTCTGTTTCACAGAACTCATATAACACACTAATAGGTACTACATTCAATAAAGTGTGCAAGCATGTAGGGAAGTGCCCAGCACATCCTGCATGCTCAATAAATGGTGTATTACTCCCATAAGGAGTTTATAAAAGTTCAGTAGAGAGTGCAGGGCTTATAAAAAGGTGAATTTGTATGACTATACATAGTAATGATAAAATATAGGATATAAAAACAGGCTTTAGGATGTCATAGATAAGGAAAATCGCTATGGGTCAGCTGATGTGGTCAGACAAGGCATCCACAAGGAGGTGGGTCTGGTTATCATCCAAGTCCCTTTGTGTGGCACCAAGAATATATAATTAAGCTGTGACACCTAAACGACCGACCTATGGTACAATAATAGCATGTACCTTTGACTTACTTCCCTTTTCTGACAATTTTATTCTAGTTTGAATTCATTATGCCATGGTAAAAATAGTCTTGTTGACAGAACAAGCATATATAGATAAAAAGAATTCAAAATACAGAGCACTTAAACTATCCATTTATTATTTAAAAAAAAAACACATACTGAAATAAGCATCCCAATAGTATGTTTTCTAATTCCATCACAACCTTATTATCAATTTATTTATTTATTTACTTGTGATAGGTACTCAAGATTGACCTTAGGGCTTTATACATGCTAAGTAGATATTCTACCTAATACCCATATCCCCAGATCTCTTGTTCTTGTAATAGGGGGACAAAGCTTCTCTAAGAGGTCTAAGCTGGCCTTGAACTTACTCTACAGTCCAGGCCAAACTTGAACTTGCTGTTTTCTGCCTCATCCCTTGAGTTGCTGGAATTGCAGGCTTGAGTATTCAAGTCAAAGATGAAAATGTTTATTTTTCTAGATGTATACTCTCATGGTGGTCTGAAGCTATCAGAGGCACTGCTTAACCTGAATTGGCCTCCAAATTCACCCAGCTTCTCACTCAGTGCTGAATTCCTTGTTTTTCATGACCAATACTTCTATACTGCCTCCTGCATCGTACCTCTCTATCTACTTGATGTTTATGAAGACAGGCCACTCAGACTGCCCCTGTATTCTCTTCAACTTGGAAATTTATATAGGGCTGTGCATCAGAATAACTTCATTACATTTTCTTCTATATTGTTTAGGTCTTGTGTAGACAGCAGCAGCAATAAGCAAATCATTGAAAGGTAAACAGCACACATATCACTAAGCTCTTGACAGAAGGTATTAGATCTGTCCTCTACGGTACCTGTAGTGTTTAGGGTGATTTCTCTGCCTAACTAGAAGTATAATCTCAACAGAAACATGCAAAATGAGTAAACAAATAACCCAATACAAGAAGAAAATCACCTCTCAAAAAACAAAATCACTAATAGTTTTTGTTATCTCTTTTGTTTATCATCAAGGCTAACATCCACAGATTTGAACAAGCAATTGGGTGAATAAAAAAATACCGTGAGAGATTAGTCTTAAATTAGATTATAATGGAGGCAGGTATTGAAAGCATAAGGTGGCTTGCTAAGCATGGCTATGGTGTGGGAGTTCAGGGGAAGAAGAGAGCTTACAGACAGGCTTAATTCAACTGCCATCATCGCCATCCACACATGTAAGTATTTGCAAAATTGCTGAGAGTCCTATCAATGAATTGTTACATTGATTGGTCATGTCTAAATATTAACCTTAAAGGATTAAACAAAACTAAACCATGAGTTTATAACATGATCATAATTAGGACTAGGCTATCTGAAAGCAAATGATAAGCCTGGGATTTGTACAGCTGCAATAAGCCTCCGACTACATACTCATAGATCACTATCATCAGAAATATGAGATCTGACTTCCGGGATCATGGCTTCTTCACAGTTATATGAGAGCTCCCTTTCTAGAAACCCATGACAGCCTACATCAGGTTTTTCTGGGCAGGCACTAATTCTAACGATGATTAGGTGAGCAACCTTAAATCTGTTGAGGAGTAAGCTCTCTCCAGTGTAAAGTATCATTAATGCAGTGATTCCCCCTGGGAGTAATGGATGAGGAGCATTAAATAAGCAATAGTTAACATGTCATGAGCAAGCAAATCTCTGGACTAAGAATGTGAGGTCTAAAAGTATTAGAATCAGTAGATAACAAGCTCCATTTTGAGGTTTTGTGTGTCTATGTTATGGGACCTGGAAGAAATATTTAAGCTCTTTTGTTTTTTTCTTGTATACTTAGTAAATTAAATTTTGTTTACTCTGCTCATTTTAAACTCAGTCATGGCAGCAATGTCACATCATGCAGACATGAGAGAGGAGGTTAGGCTGAAAAGCACTTTCTCCATAATTGGGGAGGGTGAAATACATCACATCTACAACCTATGTCATGTTGATGTGTTAAGGCTGTCATGACTTGATTAAGGAGACTCAAAAGAGTAATGGTTTAGGATACATCAGAAAAGGAACAAAGAGATGGGGGAAGGGAGAAAGGGCAGGAAAAGAAGACAGAGGGAGGAAGGGAAAAGAGTAGAGAGAGAGAAAAACCACACAACTCTAACAGATCCTTCTGTTTTGTTGCAAACAGAATTGAGACAGTACTCAAGTGTCAAGTAGTACTTTCTCCCCCGTTCCAATGCTCTAAATGACAGAAGAACTCCCCTTTTAGGTAACATGGCCTGGTGGTTCTGTAATGTTGCTAAAAAAGTAAGTAACAGAGAGGAATGCAAAGAAGACATGAAGAACATTCAGGATTTTCCTTTACAAGTAGTAGTCGCAATTAATTTCATTATCAATCACGCAAAGCATTATCTCTCAGTGTCTTATAACTCTCTTCAGTAAGCTCTTTTCCCTTTATTCAAAGAAAAATCATTCTTGAGTTTCATTTTCATAAAAAATAAACAAATAACAAAAATGGCCACACTGTCTCTCCCTGCTACCACTGTCCTATGCTTCCTCCCCCATTTGTACCTTTTGAAGGTTCGTGTCCAGTCATCACCTTCCATATCTGTCACCATTTACTGGCAACTTAATTTTATCCTTCCCTAGTCCTTAAGTGCATTCTTTGCAAGTATCTGCCTCTGAAGTCAATTGAACATTTTCTGTTCTTACCCAGATAAATGCCATTTTTGACATTCTTCCTGGAAACTTTTTTCATTTCTGTTATAACATCTGAATACTGGTCTTTATATTAAATTTCTTGTCCTCATCTTTCTGTCTTTTTGGATTTTCTCCCTTCTGCTCCATATATGAGGGAGAGATGGATATATTCATGGCTGGTATTGCTGTCTTTCCTGTAGCATGAATCTTAAAAGTTCTTATCAATAAAATCAAACCTGAGCCAGTTATTGGGGTGAATACTGGATGGTCAGAGAGACAGAACAAGCCACAGCTAACCTCACCTGGCCAACTTCTCAGCTGATCTTGTTTCCTTAGACTGGAAGCCTCTGTGTCCTCATACCCGAATGGCTCTCAGCTGAACTGCTGCTCAAAACCTAAAAGCTTATCCAGCCAAATGCTTCTAGTTTCTGGTCCTCACGCCTTATATACCTTTCTGCTTTCTACCACCACTCCCTGGGATTAAAGGCTCGCTTTCTGGAATTAAAGGCATGTGTCACCATGCCTGGCCATTTCCAATGTGGCCTTAAACTCACAGAGATCCAGAGGGATTTCTACCTCTGGAGTGCTAGGATTAAAGGTGTGAGTGCCACCATTTTCTAGCCTTTGTATCTAGTGGCTATTCTGTCTCTGACCCCAGATAAGTTTATTAGGGTGTACAATATTTTGGGGAACACAATACCACCACACTTTCCCCTCTCTTAACTTTTAACAGTTCATGAGCAGGAGCCACCTAACCAAGTACTTGGAACTGCAGTTTGTCATTTCTTTTGCCCCTGACCTGGCCTCACTCCTTCCTTCGCTGTACTATTCTGATGACTGTGTAGTTTCCTAACAGTCTTTCCTGTTTTTCCCCCACACTATTACTGCCACTACCAACAAAGAAAAACATGCCTTCACTCTTCATGAGGTTGCAAATCAAATGCTAGTTTTCAATTACACGTAACAACAAAGAAAGAGGCAACTCTTTAAAGTGTGGGGAAAATACACAATTTTAAGGCTTATGCTTGTCCCCCTTGAGAGTCACCCACTGGTAACTTCAACCACAGATTCTGTGCTCTAGCCACACCAAGGCCTGGCTCAGGGTTAGGCTTTGCTTTTCTCTCGTGTCTTCCATCTTAACGCAGGCACTAACCTCTACTAGAAGTGCCCTCTATGTCATTTGTCTTCAAAGACCAGTGCTCATCTCCCCATCAAAACTGTTCTGGGCAACCTACATTGAGTTATTTCAATTTGAGTCATTTTGCATTTTAAAATAATTAGGCAAAGGACATGCTAACCCAAAACACGACAGTGTGACATCTGAAGCACCCAACCTCCGCACTCTTCTCCCCTGCAACAGACCAGAAGAGCACTGCTCAAGTGTCATCAGAAGCACACCCAGTACCCAGAGGAAGAAATGTCTTCATCTTTGACATCAGCACACAGAGTATGTGACACTGAACACACGGGACTTCCTAAGCTTTCCCCATTTATTATTAGGTCACACTCATTTTGTCCAATCACACCTTTGCCTAACCATCCATTCTTCTATGAAATTAGCACAGAACGTACACAGGTTTGGGGCTAAGGAGATGACCTTGCGGTTAAAGTTCTTCAGGCAGCTTTAGAACAGGGTGTTTGCCATCAGAGCCTATGTAGAAAGCTTGGCACTGTGGCACTCATTGGTACCCACAGAGCTGGAGGATGGGAGGAGACAGAGAACTGGAGGTCCACGCTAGCTAGTCTGGTCAATCCCTGAGCTCCATGTTTAGAGGGAGACTCTATCTCAAAAATAATGTGAAAAAAATATGGGAAGACACCTGACAGCTTGGATTTCTAGCTTCTGAGCACCTGCAAGTGTGTATATACATACATACATATATACCACATAAATACAAACGTACATACACAGAGAGAGACACACACAAGCATACCTACACGCATATGTGCACGCAAAAAAAAAAAAAACCCTCAGGCTTCCTAATGCATTGGGTCCTCACTTTTGAATGCTACAATGCCATTTGAACTTTATACTAAATCCATGTTTTTCTCTCATTTTTAATTAATTTAATTTACATCCCAATCGCAGTTTCCCCCAGCCTCTCCCTCTCCCCACCCTGTTTTGTTTTAGAGGCCTTAACAATAAACAGTGATGAGTGAAGACATTTGTTTTTTTTTTTTCCTCTAAAAATCTGCTTTGTTTTGTTTTGTAAAACTATTATAGGGCTTCTCATTCATTTGCCTCCATCACATATTTTGATGAAGTGATTAGGACATTTATCTTTTAAAGAATTTAAGCAAATGTCTTTACTTGCTCATAAAATAAATATTGTATTATTCCTTTGTATCATGAACACTTTGCCCAGGCCAGCAATGATGAAAAACTGCAGCCCACTTCATATAGAAATTAAAAATAACCTCTTGTTCTGTGTGGTACAGCAGGCCTGTAATCTCCCACAGGGGAAGTATAAACATGAAGAACATGAGTTCAAGTTCAACCTCAGATACATAGAAAGTCAAAGGAGAGCCTTTATTGTAAGATCCTGTCTCAAACAACAAAAACAAATCAAAGAGTTTTCAGATTCTCTAAATGTTAGTATAGAAAAAAAGATAATACATATAACAATAATTAGTTAATTGGGGTGCTCAAAGCAATACTTTATAAATTATGTTCTTTTGCATATCTTCTATGATTCATACATACATTTTGTTTATACAAAATGATTAATAACAAGTATACTTCAAATGCAGCTTTATCAAGGCAACAAAGTAATTAAAATGTCTTTAAGTCATAGAAGTATGATATGCCTTTCACCTTCCATTTAGTAATTGAAGTTCTAAGCAAAATATAATGTATCTTCTCACTTCATGTTTTTGTACTTGGATCTTTTGTGATTAACATAAACTGTGATGTATTACTGCCAGAGTGTAATATTCTGTCATATCTATGAATTCCACAAAGTCTTTAGCCATGAAAAGGATGATTACATGTTGTTTTTAAAAATGTCTGAGAATTAATCATTTATTTCCCTTTCCTGCCATGTCTTTTATGATCTACATGTTTCTTGAAGATAAGGGGAGTAGGAATATTAAACACTGTTACTACTCTTGATGGTAGAAGAAATGAAGCTATCAACCCATCCCCAACAGCTCTGTACCTGCCTCGGCAGGTGCAATAGTCTGTCCAATTTCAAAGTCTTCCTAATACCTTTCTTGAATTATGAAAAGAAAAATCACTTTGACAGTTGCATGCTCTATTTTTAGAATCTGTGCCTTTTGTCACATAATTATGCATAATCTTCTATGTGCATGGAGCATGAAGACAATACAGAGAAGATTTAAAGAGCTTGAACTGGCAAAGTATAAATGACACATGAAGCAATCTTAAATTCAATCAACAGATTCACCTTTATAAAGAATCTTTCCAAACATTTTCTATGTTCATGCATGGCTCAACATTAGAAATGGCACTTTTAGAGCTGACAATTGAAAAGAGGCAAATAGTTGAGACCATCAAAGACTACTTTGGCCTTAACTTTCTAATAGTTTTCAATGTGAGGAAATTGATCCTGCAATGTAAAAGTTCCCAAGCCTAGATAATGATACATGAACATTGATTTTTTCTTATTTCTTTAGGCAGAGATTCTATGCATGTGCCTTAACCCAAGATAATGCTCAGAGCAATGCTAAAGTAGACTCTTAGTTGCAAGAATTGACATGTGGAAAAACAGAGTCTCAAAGGACTGGCAGGTCAGCAAACTGGTATCAAATTTTGGAAGGAAACTTGGAAATTATTTGGAATAAGCTAAGATTTTATCCACTTAAGTCAGGCATTAGTATCAGGAAAGTAAAGGGGCCTTTAAAATAATGAAAATACTAAACATTTCTTGTATTCTAAGAAGTAGCTACTAAATATATCACCTAAAATTCACAATATAGTAACAATCTGGTATGTTAAGGTAGAAATTTGGGAAATTTTGTTAGGCAGACATGTTTAGCGGTAATTATGGGAACAAAGATAATTAAATGTAGAAACAGAATTTCCCAAGGAAGCATTGAAACAAGGAGAAAAGCACAACATTTCTCAGGCTTTCCATACTTTATTTCAATTTCATCCCTGTATCAATAAAAAAGAATAGGTAAAGATACTTATAAAACATCACAAGAAAATTACTCCACTTCCTCTCAGTATCTCTATTAGTTGTATTTACCAGATGGAAGCAGAAGCAGATGTTGTTGAATGAGTGAACCTTTTGGGCTATGTTGTACATAAGGTTTTCTATTACATCATGGTTTGAGTAATTGCATTCTGAATATTATAGTAATGCATCCTAAATGAAGATAGCTACAGCTGCATAAATGTAAATGGCGAATAAGGTCCACACATAACCTCTGCCTTTAGAAACAATCCTTTGCTGTTCAACATTCAAACACTATTTTCTTGGTACACAGAAGCACAAATGAAGGACTACTAAGATAGACAGATAGCTTTACTTAGTTTTAATAACATCCCACATGATCATCAAACCCTTTATCACACAGGTCTGGGCTATTACCTACTTATTATTTCTTTTCTTATGAATTGCAAATTGAATTCTGAGAAAAGGGATGGCATATTTCCAGTGTGGCTAGTGAAAAGCTACACACTGTCATAACTGCTTCGAATCTGGATGGTAGGTGCACTTTAGATTGCTGACAAGGATATATTTTTATGGCACAGCAGACCTCCTGCAGGTCACATCAAACAACTAGGTGTCACTTAAGTGAGAAAGTCAGACTCATAAGGTTCTGAGTTCTTTTCCAGTGGGAAGATGAACTCAGGAATGTGGAACAATCATCAGCAGAATGAGAGCACCTAGATGTTGCTTTTAAATTTTAATCTGCCCCTCCCCCACTTCCTCCCATTACAACATTCGTTGTTGTTGTTGTTGTTGTTGTTGTTGTTGTTGTTGTTTTTGAGACACGGTTTCTCTGTGTAGTTTTGGTGCCTGTCTTGGATCTCTCTCTGTAGACCAGGCTGGCCTCGAACTCACAGAGAACTGCCTGGCTCTGCCTCCTGGAGTGATGGGATCAAAGGTGTGCGCCACCACTGCCATAATTACAACATTCTAAAGAAACAGTCTAGAATGTCTCGAGTAGCCAGCCATACGATATTTACTTAAGTTTGCAAACTATGTGCAGGAACTGATTTTCACTGCATGACAAGCATGGTGGTCATCACAGGCTAACTGTTTTATTTTGTTTAACAAAGCCTTGGTTGTCTAGTCCCATATTTTAAAGTAACAAAAAACAGGGGATATTTACTCTAGTTCAGAGAGGTCAGTAAGGACCATTTTGCATTCCAATCACCGATTAGAAGATACACCTGTAAATTAATCCACAGTTGCAAAAGCTGACCATTTACTACTAAAAATGTCAGTGATCTTGAGCTACGCTTACATCTTCTGGGTTTCATAGAAATGGGTGATGAAATAGGCAAAATTATGACCACTTTTTTTCTACTCTTCTAAACACCTACAAGAAGAAATGTTAGATGCCATTCAGGGAAACAAAGGGGCGGTGACTATCTTCTTTCATTTTATTAACATGGTTCAATTGTACGAAGTAAACAGTTTCATTATGTCATTTTGATACATTGATGTGATGCACTTCGATTGTATTCTCCCTCTGATTGTCTCAGCCTCTCTCCCCCTCTCTTTTACTTTTCCAGTTACCCAGTGGCCCCCTTTGAGACTATGCTTTACCACCTCAAGCTCTACATGGAGATTCCTCTTATTTTCATTGTTCTAATCTGATCTTGGCATTTATCATTTTTTCCTTTTTGTTTTTAAATATACTTTTGTTCACTTTCTCTTTACTATTAAAGTTTATTATTACAAACAAAGGAGTGATTTCAAATAGCAATGCATCCCAACTATATCCGCTGACACTAACTAGGAATTTGTTACACATACCTGAATATTTGAAGGCTGATGAAGAGAGAGCAAAAGAGTGAGAGTGAGAAGAGAGATTTCCTATTCAGGGGACAAGAACCGTTCAAAGCTCATCATTCTGAAAACAAATGTAAAATGTCTTTCTCCCCCATTTTCCTATATATGTAATTTATTTTATTGCTTTTATCATAACTTTCCTGTAAGGTAAATTTAATCGTTTTGCTGGGTAAACTTGCTTGATTATTAAATTTTTCTAGACATTAAATCCACAATTATTTATGTAATGCCAACAAACACCATGAAAGACATTAAAAATGTTTACGACTGATTATACTTTTGAGAACCTAATATGCTTTCCCAACTCATCATTGTTAAATAGGCTTTAAACTATGTGAAACTTATACCACCTGAGGCTTAAAAATTCTCTAAACTTGTTTGGTAGGAGACTGTACAGCTTAGGCACTCAGTACAGGGATCCTTCTTGACCATGGGAACAAAATGCTTCTTAGAGACAGAGGCACATCACAATTTATTAGGAAAAGAAAGGCAAACACATTCCAGGAGTAAAAGTACTTAGAAAAAGGGATATTTGTAGGTTGAAAAGAGACAGGAAGGCTGTATGTATTTATGCCAACACAGTTGTATTAGAAATAAATAAAAGTTTGTTTTTTTACATGGGAGTGAATTCCATGATTATACAACTGTCAAAAATCTGCTAAGCCTCCTGGGTATACTTAAGAATATGCTGTTATTGGGAAAAGGAAACAAAGGAACAGGCAAATATTTCTTATGTGCTTAGGTTTCGACTTTCTAGAATAATCTACAACATTGAAAACAATCATGGAGAGAGGTAAAGACATTTATATCAATGACTGATTGAGAGATGATAGCTACAATGTACAAAACTAAAATGGCACAATCTCACCATCTAAACTCTTGCCTTCCAGTACTTAATTTTCATAACAACTCTGGAAACATATCAAGAGTCTTAACCAAAAAAAAAAAACAAACAAAAAAAAACTATAAATTAAAAACACAAACAAACCAAAAAAAAAAAAAAACCTCATTTAATCAAAAGCTCAAAAAATAAAGCAGTGAAAATATTAACTGGTAATATCCTCACAAAAATACAGATAAGGAAATGCCAGAAGCAACCAGTACAAAAAGGGAAAACCATAGACAACAGCTTTCTAGGTCTGTCAAATTCACAAATTTACTCTACAATGAATATTCTAGCATGACTTATCAGGCTAGGTTCCAAACCATGAACCAGACCTCTGGTCATATTAGGATGTTTGGTAAGGTGCCCAATGCCCACAACATTACTTCTTGAATATTATATGCTAATACATATTATATGTTATATATATATATATATATATATATATATATATATATATATATATATATAAATTTTCAAAAGTTCCTTCACATACACACAATGTGTGCTTGCTTGTCTGTGTGTGCATCAAGAGAATGCAGTGCCCATGGAGCCCAGGAGATGGTATTGTATCATCTGAAATGAGGTACAGTACAGTGTGAATTCTCTGACATGAGTGCAACCCATGTCCTCTTTGAGAGCAGCAATAGCTCACACAAACTCCAAACAATCTCTCCAGCCCCTACATAGCTATCTTGGTACTGGACAAGAAGAGGTGGAGGCAGGATGGAATGAAGGAGGTGTCCACAGTGCCAAAAACGTCACACTGTTACCAAATCAACTCCCACATTTTCCCAGGAAAGAATCCCTGAAGATTGCAAATGCTGTTTATACACATGCACAAAACACATGTTGTTCAAGTAATATGAAAGTAGGAAAGGTTTTTGGTTAAATACTTTTTACATTCTAACCTAATCAAAAGTCAATGAGTTTAATCAATGCTTCTCTGAGTGTGTTACAATGAGGAAATAGATGCACTGGAAATTCCTTAATGTAACAAAAAACCAACATCTCATCAAAATTTTATTTTATTTGCCTCAGAAACATCTTTTCCAGAAAACATAGTGTAAAAGTCTTTTGATGTAGTGAATTATTTTCCATAGGTCTAGTTAAGCATCTGAGACTAATTCAGTGCTTTAAAACGACTATTATTAAAAGCCATAAAATCAAACACTTTTTAAATAACAAAAGTTTTCACTCAGCTATAAAATATCTGAATTAGGGTAATCATTAGACATCAAGGAAGAGCATTCTTAAGTTTCTTGGGTTTGCTTGGATTCATTAACAACTTGGGATCAGTGAAATTTCTGAGATTGGGAACTGAAATTTAATATAATTGAGTTTAAGTAATAATTATTAATTCCCTGCTGCAGAATGCTTTACATTCATTGTCTGAGTTTCTGAACACAGAAATAACTTCAGTGTTTTAAAAAGAATGGCAATGAGAAAGACAGAAATGACATGAAAAATTGAGATGAAAGAGTAAGGAAGGTGGTGTCAACATCCTCAAAACCTCTGCAACAAGGACTTGAAAATTATTTCTGTAACAAAATTGAAGGGACTCAAACCTAAATTATCATGCTTCCTAAAGCAACTACTGTAATAGACCTCCACTAATGTTTCTGTAAAACACAAAGATGTGCTATGTTTTTATATAATATATTCATTATAAGCAATCATCAGCATTTTTTAAGGTTGAGAAAGCAAAATTACTTATCAGTTTATCAATAGTCAACAAAAACGGAAATTTTCTATATGCAAATAAATATAATTTTCAAAAGTATATGAAAATAATGGAGGAATAAATGTCACTGAACCATCTGTGGTAATACTAAGGTTAGGGATGCATAAGGATTCAAGAACATAGGTCAAACTTGACTTCAGTCATTCATGTCATCAACTTGACACAATGCCTAAGTACCATAATCTGCCCTTTTCCTCCTATTGAATTACCTTGTCCATCCTTGATATAAGGACTTTTGCCCTGACTTGTTGTATCTTCTTTTGTCATGTTTTGTTGTCTCTTGGAGGCATGCTGTTTTCTGAAGGGAAACGGAGGGAGAATAGATCTAGGGGAGAGAGGAGTTGAGAGGGGAACTTGGTTGAGTGGAGAGAGGGGAAACTGTGGTTGGGATGTATTGTATAAAAAAAGAATCTTTTTTCAGCAAAAAAAAAATGAGGAGATAAGAGGATGCAATTCAGACTCTCTAGAACTTGAATGCTTGGATTGTAACACTGCATTCATAAAATGGCAAGGAACATTTCTTAAGGTGTGCGAGAGAGTGGGCAAATGAAAGGTGGCATTGGAAATAAATGGGAGGGGGATGCAGTGGACTACTGTACTGAGGAAAAACATGCTGTCACATGGCATGATAGTGCCAGAGTGGTAGCCAGTTGATTATACAAATGTAAGTTCCCTTGTGAGTCTTAGGAACAATGAAGCTTCAATCACAGGATAGAAACAAACAACACCTTGCTATAATCAAATACCCATCTCTTACATGCTGTATGGTCTTGATCTTATGACTGAACCTTTCTAATGCTGCATGCCAGAACTATCACTTAATTAGCTAGTAATCAGAATTACGACATGGAAGTCATAAATATACTATTACATATGAGTACAATAATGGGGGCTATATATAAATGTTGGCTGTCAATGGAATTAATTTCCTTTGTTAAATTACAGATCAGTATTTAGAAATAAATTTCTTGATATACAAATTTGTGTGTGGATTATCTATGCACACACGCAACAACACATGTAAAAGACAATGAAAATTGAGCCAGATTCATTGTCAATTCATTAATTAAAGTAAAAACTACAAAACTATGGTCTTCACAGAATTCTGCAAACATGCTTGCATCTATGGTACTTCTGAATGTAAAATTCACTGAGGTAGGAGTTTTCAAAATATCTCTCATTCAGGTTTCATTTTGTACATCAGCAACAGATTAAACATTGGGATGTCATTAAGATTTATGCAGTTCTGTACTTGTTTGAATTCATACTATGGAACCAAAACCAAAAGAAAATTTAGATGCAGCAAAATAGATATTTAAAAGACATAAAAGCAAGTCAAAAGAATAATCATAAAATTGATGTAATTTTTCTCCTTAATAACATTGCAAAGATTTGAGTTTCATTCCATTGCAAATAAAACACAAAAAAGGAAGAAGTAATTTTTTGAAAGAATCTTTGGTTAAGGATATTAATAGTTGCATATATTTACATATAAATAGGAGTATTTTCCATCAGGATGGTTTGCCTGATTTATCTAGTCCATTTAAAACTAATAAACTAATGCTGCTATTCTGACATGTTGAACTCTATTCAGGAAATCAAACTAGAGGCAAATACAGATAAATGAGCACAAGAATAAATCTCTTAATATGTACGTTTATGGTTGAAAACATACCACAAAGAAACACAGATCAAACACTGTAGCCTTCTAAATACCAAGCCCAATGACATACCTTCATCTCACAGTAATAGTAAGCACCATCATGTGTCCTGTAGTATAAATATATTAGTCAATGTACCTTTGTCTGTACATCTGTATATGCTTCCATGTGGAGGACAGATATTGATGTCACAGGTCTTTCTCAACAGCTCTCCATCTTACATTCAGAGAGAGGGTCTGTCACTGAACCTGGAGCTCAAAACTCAACTATAGTCACTATCACACAAGCCCAAGGAATTCTCTTGCTTCACCTTCTGAGTGATAAGCTTCCAGGCCCACACTGCTGCATCCACCTTTTTCACAGGCATGCAGATATTCAAACTGAGATTATTTCATGCTTGCATGGCAAACATTACATCAACTGGGGCACCTCCTCAACCCTCATCATATCTTCTTTAAAATGTTTTATATAAACAGCATATACAATTATATATCTGTACAGTAAAAGCTCGTACTCAGCGTACTAAAGAAGATTAAACATCTTGTTTTTAACTTCATTACACATTTTAATTCTGGAAAACTTCTGTTTCATTTTAGACATCCTTAACCTGTTAATATGCTAAGAAATTTTGTAGACATTGTAGCATATTGCACTTAAGGCACACAGCAATATATTATAGAATGGGTGGTTTTCAGGCAAGTAAAAATCATTTCTCATTTTTATGGAGGCTATAGTACTGGGATTCATTTTGATATGAATACAACCATCTGGAGAACTATGGCAATGAAGCCTTTGCCACATGTTTTTTCAGCATAATATAAATGAACAAAATCAATAAAATGGTGTATAGGACTTTATATCCAGACTTTGACACTGTGGGACTAGGAAATGCTTGACTTCTTTAGTACTAGATTAAGATTATTCAGCATTCCAACTAAGATATATTCACTTTCCCCTTAACAATTGTACAAGATTTTAGGTAGTTTGTTTTGTTTTATTTAGCTTTGTGTTGTCCGACTCCAATTTTAGTGTCCACCTCCTGCCATATTCCCACAGAGCAAAAACTATACACATCGGAATAGTGGCATCATACAAGTTTTACTATGTCAGATATCAACAGGGATGGCTCCACGCCCTGTGCCTTACATGGAACCGACAGACTAAGTCAGACAAGAAACACTGCATGGGAATGCAGTGACTGGAGACTTGAAATCATTGTGCAAAACCCACCTCAGGCTTTACAGTCATTGATGCTCTATTCATAGTAGCAAGAAATGAATCACCCTACATGCCCACTAACAATTGAACGTATCATAAAAATGTGTCAGGTAATTAGACACACTAGAATTTCATCTATAAAGAAAAACAAAATTATGAAATTTTCAAGAAAATGTATGGTGCTGGAAATCACGATATTAAATAAAGTAACCGAGACTTGGGAAGACCACAATTGGATGTTTTCTTTGATATGTGAATCCTAGATTTTAGTTTTTATATCTGTGTATATATGTGGTTTTAAGTGTGTATATAATTTATGAAACTAGAGAAGATGCCATAGAGAGGGGAGGAAAGGTTTCAATGAAGGGGAGACATTAAGTAATATATTGTGAAATGCATGGGGGAAGGGGACAGCTTTTGTGCAAGGCACAGGAGAAGCAGGCCACAGAGACAGGAGGAACAGACAAACAGAAGAATGTGTGACATTGCCACAATGAAACAATTATCTGTACACTAACTATAACAAACAAATAACTCCAAAGCTTCTAAAAAAGATGAATATAGAAAAAGAGAAGACTGTTCCATTCTCTGGGTTAAGTATAGTCATATTCCTGTTTGTACCCACAGATCAGATCAAGACTTTGAATTAAACATTCCTCATGCAGGTAAACCACTCATTACATATTCATTCATGGTTTAATTTTGGCATTAGATCCATTTATGTTGCATGGACATAAGTAAAGCATACCATATATCTGAATATACAGAAAATTATTTTTGCTGTTCATAAAGCATACTGGTTATTTGTCATATAAGTTAACTATGGAATTGATTTGGTAATCCAAAAGAGAATAAGGATCACAATGCCAGAAGATTCATTTCTATTTTTGTGGAAGGAGTTTGTCTTCTGTAGAGCCAGACATATTTTACAAGAGGTTGAATCCTCTTCAAGGAGAAAATGGACTGTATAATTTGAAAGATAACCCCAAAAATACAGACCAATAACACATATATGAATTCTGGTGTAAATAATTACAGCAATAAAATTGTCCTTTCTAAAATAATGAAGGGTGTTAATCATAATAAATGTTCTTATTCAAATGGTACAAGTAGTAGTTTAAATATCATGGAAATGAATAAAAAGGTAAGATGCAATAAAATATTCAAATGTGTCCATATATTTGTACATATATACATGTAAAACATATATGCTAACTTTATGTCAATACATTATATTAATTTTTAAACAGTATATAAATTAATGAATTTTATTATAGAGTTTTTACACATACATTATAATCACTTAAAAAATATGTTCATAATAATGATGCTTTGTTGAAATCCACTTAAGCAATGTGAGTGTGGTAACTGACATTTCAATTCAAGGGAATCTTTTCAGAAATAAGTCTACCATAGTAATATGCTCCTGTAACAAGACAAAGATGAATGATAAAGTCTTCCAATGGGAAGGAAGAGAAACAGAGTGGGTTTAAAATAGCTCCTGGCATTCTATTTTAAGCATGTCAGGATCGACTGTGACTCCAAATTTTAAATATTTCAGTAATATTTAGGTACTCAGTTATTATAAAAGGTCTTTAAATCAACCCTGAGGATAACAAAAGTAAAATGAAAAGAAAAAAAGGGCATGTGGGGTAGGAGGGAAGGGGAGGGAGTAAGGAGGGGAAAGAAGGAAAGAGGAAGCAAAGAACAAAGAGGAGTCACCTAAATATACAGAGTCATTTTCTTCTTGAAGAATGCTATAAAACACAGACATTAACATTCTGAGCGGATGAAAAGAGACATTTGTCAAGGTGCTTAAATTGTATTCACGACTCTGGGTGTTATAGAACATGCTTTTTCATCTCAGCCTTGTTGCATGGAGTTGTGTGTCTTACAGACCTTGCTAGATGAAAATGCCTAATATCAGACACACACACACAGACATAGACACACACATACACACACACACACACAAACTCACATACACTCACACACATACATATTACATCCATTTTCCTTTGATGGGAGGAAAACATGGTAAAGACAGAAAAACAGGGATAAAGTCAGTTTTTAATGGGGAAATGGCATCACAGAATTCTGTTTATTCTATGAGGAATAAGAATGAACATACACTTTGAGGAGATATTTTGGGCTGCCATTTTACATTAATTTAGATGCAAGGGAAGCTTTTCAATTTCAAGAATAAACTGAGAGTAGAGGAAGACAAAATGACTGTACAGTAGACACCAAACTAGAACCCAATAACTATTTTTTCCCACTCAAGCCCATATTATATCAAAGATTCTGTTATGTCTGGCCTTTCAATCATTGCTAATGTAATTCAAGCACCTATTAGCTGTGTGACTTCAACATAAGGAAAATGTAGAAGTTCATTTTAGCATCTCTACTAAACTCCATTTGTGACATTTATATTTTCCAATCTATTCTTCAGAGGGACTAGGAAGGGTAAATGCTTACTTTATGCAAGTCATTTGAAATCAGTTGAGTCAATGAGACCAAGACAAAACCTAAAAGAACCATGCTGCAACCTTGGGGGCAGAAGCCAGATTCCCCGGAGAGCATAACGGACAGCCTATCCGCACATGCAACAACCAACACGATCCAGGGGTCTTCAGGATGAGACCGAGAGGGACATGTATTTCATGAATGTCAGTAACCCTGAGCAAGTGGCCAACCTGAAAAGAAAAGAGAAGCACAAGTATGCTTGTACGTAGTTCGAGTTTCCTTTTTGAGATGACAAACAAAATCACATCAACTAACAGACCTGGGAAATGCCTGTTCTGTATAAAGTGCATAGGCGGAGTGGCAAGTTCCACAGACATAACTCTGGAACACCAGCAGACACCAAATATGTGGCAAATTAATGATGCAAGGATAGGAAGAAAAAAGAAATTAAAGACAGTAGGAGACTCTCTAACACAGTGTCCAAAGCCCTTCATTTATTAAGAGGAAAAGGTTAATATAATTATAGACAGATATTGTTGACTAAAACTCAGATTAATTTCCTATTCCATTTTTTTCAAACATCTAGGTGTGTAATGTCCAGAAAAAAATTTAATTTGCTTCCGTGTTAAATCATGTCCTCATTCTATTGATACAACAATTCATTTTCCTATGTTTTAAAAAATGCAGGTATGTGACAACCGTATGGGTGTGGTTAGTGTGAGAAAGCATTTGACAAGTTTTAAAGTATCCTCTGAAATCTTAGAACTACTGAACAGACTACTAAAATCATTACAAAACATAGAATCTATCATGCAAGTACTTTGAAAGACATTCACCTTCTCTCTCTCGTGTTACCAAATTGCCAGACCAGCACTTTCTGATTTTTACCTCCAAACTCATAAATTCTCAGCTCTTTTCTACAGTAAAGCATTCTCAAAAGTATATAACATCAGTAAATTAAACCTAAGTTTGTTTATGAGAAAAATCTTCATGTATTAAGAAGGAAGTGTGAGAGCTGATGTCGACCTTTCAATTATGGTATCTAGATAAGGGAGCCTGCATTTTTCTTGAGATTTTGCACTCACAAGTCAAAACTCCTGTGTCCCGGCCACTCATACTTTCTTCTTCTAGCTTCTGCATTATCAAAAGTAAAGCTGAACATGTCTCCCTGAAGTGAAAGGACTGTCAGGACATGCATCTGGAGGACTACATAAACACAAGGATAAAGTAGAAAGTTATCTTCGATGAAAAACCATTTATGCTGACTAGTTTTGTTTCCATCATTCAAGTGTGAGGTCTGAATGTTTCATTCATTTATTTGATTTTATTAAGATTTTAGGTTTGCATTACAACATATTAGGTTTCATCATGTCATTTTTAAACATATTTGTAGCATTCCCGGCTCCTCTCTTCTTCCCCCATTTACTACTCTCTGATTTTCCCTTTTTGCCTAATGTATTCCCTAACTGTAGTTCCACCTCCCATAATATCTCGAATTTCTTATACTAAAATTTGTACCACATACACATACACATACACCCACACCTTGTCATTCCTTGGTCTTTACCTTTTTCCTAGACCTAAGCATACATTTGTGTTAGAGATAACGTAACACTGAAGTGAAGAGAGTAATAAATGAACAATTACTTGTTTGGCTAAAGTTTTACATGACATATACCTTTTTTCCTTCTCAGTATTCCAAATTTCACAATTTGGAAGGCACAATGCATGTCCTGCTGTTTCAGTGTAGCCAGGAGGACCGAGTTAAAGTCAACATTTAGTATAACTAGTAGAAAGGGATGCTAGATGAAACACTGGAAGATGGACAGATTTTGCCTGTGCTTAATCCTACGTGATCATTGTTCAGCTCCATCCCACCTGTGCTGGCTAGGTTTGTGTCAATATGACACAAGCTATAGTCATCATAGATGAGGGAGCCTCAGTTGAGACTATACCTCTCTAATTTTATTGTAGGTAAGAGTGTAGGTTATCTTCTTAATTGTTGGCCAGTGGGACAGGATCCAGCCCATTGTGGGTGGTGCCATCCCTGGGCTGGTATCCTGATTTCTGTAAGAAAGCAGGTTGAACAAGCCAGGAGGAGCAAGTGAGTAAGCAGTACTTCTTGATAGCCTCTGCATCCATTATGGCCTCCCAGCTCCTGCCCTGTTTGAGTTCCTGTTCAAACTTCTTTCAGTGATCAACAGTGATGTGGACGTGCAGGCTGATGAGTGATGTTGCTCTGTATGCTATGAATGTGTTGCTCTGATTGGTTGTTAAATAAAATGCTGATTGGCCAGTAGCCAGACAAGAAGTATAGGCAGGATAAGCAGACAAGGAGAATTCTGGGAAGTGGAAGGCTGAGTCTGTAGATGCCAGCCAGGCATCCAGGGAGCAGCATGTAATGGCACACAGGGAAAGCCACAGAACACGTGGTGACATATAAATTAACAGAAATGGGCTGAGTTTAAATGCAAGAGCTAGTCAGTGGTAGGTCTGAGCTAATGGCTGAACAGTTTTAATTAATATAAGCCTCTGTGGGTCTGAGTGGCTTTGGACTGGGTGGGACATAGAAAAACTTCAGCTACAGTAGGCCAAATTACCCCTTTCTTCCTGAACTTGCTTTGGTCATCTACTCTCATCACAGTACTAAAAACCTTAAGTCACCACCCATAATGAAATGCCCTGTTCTATCTTTTGTAAGTGTAGAGAATATTCCCATGTTCTGTGATTTATCTATATATGATATAGAATATATATCATAATACATGTCATAATATATCATATTTAATAGCATATATATATCACATACATAGAATATTTTCGTGTATTTCCTCATTATAATGAATCTCAAATATGTAACATGGTTACTGACAGAGTTACATAGTCTACATAATAAATTTTACACCATTGGGGTGTCATAAATTAACTATTTCTCCTAGTATTGATTTGAAAACTATAGGTAAAATATTTAAAAAGCAGTAGGAAAATTGTTTCAATTACTATATAACTGATTTTGGTGAGTCAATTCTTTCCATATTGAGTTAATACTACCCAATACTTATATAAAAGTCTAGGAAACTAATACTTGTTAAAACTGTAATCTTGTGCCAGAGAGTAAGGTACATGTTATATCAATTACTTCTCACATTTAATCACCACAGTAAGTTAATAGACATGTGAAGGAAGCAGAGAGCTCAGAATTGTTAAGTAAAAATTTCAAGATCACACAGTGATTGTCATTCTTGGTTTGAATTCAGTTCATGCTAATTCTCATTACACCCTTCAAATTCATCTTGTGATTAGGCACAATCTGAAAGCTAGAATTCTCTCCTCATATTATAATGTTTTCCTATCATTATTACTTATGTAGCTTTTAAAAAAAATATGATGAAACTCTTTTTATTTTTCCTACTGAATTTTACAGTGATTAAGATTGTTAAGACAAAAGATATTTATGTGGAGGTAGTGTTCTGAGAACTCCCAGAGTATTTGTTTTATTTACTGTCATTTAGTTTGTAAGAAAGGATTCAATTGGGGTCCAGAGTGACTATCTACTTTCTCAAAATGTGTCCAATAAATGACTGTCTAGGGAGACATCTGAGTACAACTTTTTAATGATACCTCACCTCTTCCCAAGTCTGTCATACCTGTATCAATACTGAAACTCATGAGAAGTATGTTTCTTTTTAGTATCATTATGATGATAGCGATTTCAGCTATTACTTCGGTAAATGGTGAAATTTAGGATTTGCATGGATCCTGAAGAGATGAGGATGCTTATACACAGCATCCTATGTTGGTCCAATGTTTCATCACATGTGACAAGAGTATCTGATCTCATCACTATTATGATACCCACAGGAAAATCTCATGATTTGATTCACCAAGACAATTGATTCCTCCCTTCAACTGTACTCTTATTGTCCAGCTACCAGTTCTTCAAAACAAGCAATAACCAATCATCTCCTTTTCATTTTATTTTTTAATGTTGAAGGAAACAGCGAAAAAAAGCATCTTGTATCACTGTGAAGTAGAAGGAATCATGGACTGTGCACAGAAAGTTAGAATATCAGAAGGAGAAAAAGAATCAGAGCGATTACAGGGAAGCAGTCAAGTAATATGGGAATTGGAGCAGTTCCCAGGATAGATCTTCAAACAGAATTTCTCATTTAAATTATCAGGCATTTTAAATTTAGCTTATCTGATAAGCCCCTATCATCCCTTGTGTATTTCTTTAAATGTGAAAAATCCTTGTCCTTGAAGATTATGGTTCAATGTTAATGTCTTCTTGGGAGTGGCTGCATGAAGAATGACATTCACATTATTAATTTCATATTCAAGGATATCAATTTCAGTACTATACAAAAAAAAAAACCGTGTCAAATAAGAATTAGAATTCAGATAACTAAACCCTTTCTTAACTTCAGTGGAAAATAGATGTAGAAAAAAGTCACCCCAAACCATAAAATAATAATAAACTTCACCATGAAACCTAATAACTATTTCTAAATGAATAACTCTGAGCATTAGGGGAAAGGACATCAAAAAAATAGCTAGAAATAAAACTTACTAAAGACATACACATGGCCACTCACAGAAAGGCCATAGTACCTAGAATATTTCAGGAACAGGAAACAATATGTTCTTTTCATTAATGCTGAGGAGTATGAAGATATTGTTCACTGAAATATAGTGCTAAAGATCTCATTCAAGAAAATATTTGGTTTAGTCCATCTTTGGTATAATCTTCCAGAACACACACACATACAGACAGACAAACATACACACAGAGGAAGGAAGAGAGGGAGGGAGGGAGGGAGGGAGGGAGGAGAGAGAGAGAGAGAGAGAGAGAGAGAGAGAGAGAGAGAGAGAGAGAGAGAGAGAGAGGAGAATCAGCAGCAGTAGCAGCCAAAATGTTAACATAGTTTTAGAATGAGTTAAAAAGAGTATAGAATTCCCATATATCTTCCACTCTGTTTCCACTTATGGGGACATATAACAAAGCCACAGAGCAGTTGTTAAACAAATTAAACAAGTTGACTACATTTTCATACTGAATTAAGAAAATTATAGGTTTTGATTTTTGTTTTGTTTATAGAATTCAGTAGGGTTATTTTCTAATACCATTTAATACTATATGATAAATTCCTGGATCCCATACTGAATTTAGGTTTTACTTCACCCATCACTCCTCCAATCTGTGAAGGAACTTTGGCTCTCAAAGCCCCGATATCTTCAAGGGCATTTCTCTCTCAGTTGGGTTTGTCTAATATTATTCTCATGGTTTGATCTGAAGTCATTCATCATTGAGACTACTGCATAGATTATGTTTGCTCATCATGTCTTAATTATGGTGCATGTTGGTGATCTATGTTGAAGACCACTTTGTTAACAACAGGCTCTGCCAGGCGCCCTAATTTTATTCTGTTGCTATGGTAGACACCATCAGCAAAAGCAACTTTGGAGAAGGAAAGGTTTATTTTGACTCACATGCATGGTCTTTCATTGAATGAAATCAGGGCAGAAATTCAAGCAGAAGCTTGAAACACAAGCCATGTATGATGCTGCTTGCTACCTTGACACAAGGCTTTTTTCCACAACTTAGGACCATCTGCCCAGGAATGGTATCACTCACAGATGACTGGGCCTTTCTATGTCAATTAAAATTTAGGCAGTACTCATCTGTTTAAGAGCCCATGGGACAATCTAAGCTTGGCAATCCCCCAATTGAGACTTCATTCTCAGATGATTCTGGACTGTGTCAAGTTGACAACTGAGACTATTAGGACACCAGGATTCTCTAACACAAACTTTCTTTTTCCTTCATGTAATTAGCAGTTATCTATTTTCCATTGCTCTTAAACAGACTGTATCCACAAATGTAACTTAAAATTATACACATATATCATCCCTCACGGCTGTGCTGTTAGACACGGGCCCCACTGGGAGAAAATCTTGGTGCAAAAGGGCTTACTCTCTTCTGCTAGCTGGCCCTAGGGGAGAATCTCTGTCAAGAAAGGCAACATGTGAACAGCTTTCTCTCAGTGTGTCACACTGGCTTTTCTCTCTGATCAAATTACAAGGGAAGGGGGTCTGTATAGATAATTCAGAAGAGATGCCATAGTTAAGTGTGTGCTCTGAGGATCTGAACTGTGGCCCTTATGGATGTAGAGCAAGTGCTTTATCCCAAGCCATTTCCCCATCCCTCTACACTAAATATTTTAATGGGGTATCTTGTTTTGCACATTAAATGTTGCTCCCTAATTTGAATTCCACCAGAGGTTCTGCTCTGTGACAATTATTAGAGCAATGACCTAAAGATAATATGTTTTCTCTCTGTTTTTCTACATTTCATTAATGAAAAATTAACCCAAGAAATAATTGTTACTGTTATCCCCTTTATTATTCCAGGTAGTTAGGCATGCATAAAGCCATGTTATTGTTTCTTTTGGATTATAATCAGTAGTCTTGTTATATATTTACAGATCAAGTTATTTGTAATTTGTTCATCATAATCTCATTCCCAATGACTCCTGTGCCCTGCTCATATACTCTCACATTTCTCAAGAGCTATTTTATACTTTGAGTGCTCCCTTAAGTTTTTTCACAGGTTGTATTTATGCAGAATTACAGTGACTCTTTGAATTAGGAAATATAATGAACACAAAATACTTTGTCATACTATCAGATCCTACATTTATAAAAGAAAAGATAAAACCATTTTCCAGAAAGAACAGTTAATATTTAGGAGAAAGCAAATTTAAAAAATTCAAATATACATAGACACACACACACAGGGAACTGCCTAGTTGTTCAGTAATTTATGTTGACTGAAGCATGGCATTCCATATTCATAGGCTGTAAATTATGTTACTAAGCTGGGGGGTGGTGGTGGTGGTGGTGGTGGTGGTGGTGGTGGTGGTGGTGCACACCTTTAATCCCAGCATTTGGGAGGCAGAGCCAGATGGATCTCTGTGAGTTCGAGGCCAGCCTGGTCTACATAGTGAGACCCAGGACACTCGAAAAACCAAAAAAAAAAAAAAAAAAAAAAAAAAAAGAAAAAGAAATTATGTTACTAAGAGTCCATATTTACAGTGGGGGAGAGAATTACACAACACACTACTTGGCAAAGAAGAACAAGGTTTGGATTTCTCTATGTGTTGTGCTACTATTTTTAAACACAGGGGAAATGGATTGTATTGAAAAACACCAAAGTCAACTCAGGTTGGTGAATGTTAGTCAATGTTTGAATTGTGTGACCCTTTAAGAATATTGCTGAAATAGCCTGTTTCTACATTGACAGTATTCCCTAGTTCCACCAAAGCCTGTAAATTGCTTATCAATCACTACCCTGTCATTAGTGTCAATATAATATTTTTTTTGCCATTACTTTGGCAGATCTTTTTAAAAATGGCTTGATTGTGTTGTCTGGGACTATAAATAAAATACTACTCAATATAAAAGCCTTAACCTGGCAGGAATGTGGAGCAATACATGGAAAAGAACAGTATGATTTGGGGCTGTGGAACAGGAAGGGAAAAGTGAGGTATGATAAAAGAGTGGAAAGGAGGAGATACATGGTTATCAGATGTAAGTTAGGACATGCAAGTACTATATTTCCAACACTAGAGTAGTCAGTCTCCCTGATGCTTGATTTTGCTTTCTGCAGCTCCAATTACTGATGGTGAATTGTGCTTTGGAAATATTAGCTGGAGATTTTGAGGACCAAGTAATGTACACATTTGATTTCACAATGTACACATTCTGAAAGGTGTGATGAAATATCACTCTGATTTGCACCTTCCTGTCTGCAAGTGAATCCTACAACAAGCATGACTTCCCTGCCTATCACTTTGCAGCCATCTGACTTATCAGATTGTTGTGGTATCAACGTGTTTACTTCAGGTCCCCATGAAGTAAGTAATAACCTTAATGCTGCCTCCCAATAATAATAGCAAAGTCTTGATTTTACTTAACTCCATTTCATCCCTCACATCCTTACAAAAGAAAAAATGGTAAGTTTAGAATGGTAATAAGGAACCATGTAAATTTATAATGACATAGTTGTAATTATTCTGTTTCATTGACATTAATATATTAATATACTGGATTTGCAAATAACACTTTATCCTAGGTATGGATGCACAGGAAAAAAAATGTATATAACACTGCTGTGGGATGGTCTGTATGTCAAATGTGTTGCTGATTGGTCAATAAATAAATCACTGATTGGCCAGTGGCCAGGCAGGAAGTATAGGCGGGACTAACAGAGAGGAGAATTGAGAGAACAGGAAGCTGGGTGAGAGAGAAACTGCCAGCTGCCACCATGACAAGCCGCATGTGAAGATGCTGGTAAGCCACAAGCCATGTGGCAAGGTATAGATTAATAGAAATGGATTAATTTAAGCTGTAAGAACAGTTAGCAAGAAGTCTGCCATGGCCATACAGTTTGTAACCAATATAAGTCTCTGTGTTTACTTGGTTTTGTCTGAGTGGCTGTGGGACTGGCGGGTGAGAGAGATTTGCCCTGACTGTGGGCCAGGCAGGAAAACTCTAGCTACAAATGGTGCCCAACGTGGGGCCCAAACCCACGACCCTGAGATTAAGAATCTCATGCTCTACCGACTGATCTAGCAGGGCTGGAGGCTGAGGGTGAGAGCCACCCAGGCCTTTGGAATTTGCCCCACGTGAGCGCCAGATATTGGTGAAATTATTAAGGCCACTCCACGTAGTTAAAAGGAGATTTATTTAATGGTATAACTTACAAATTAAGGGATAGGTAGGTTGCGGGGTCTGGGGAAGGTGTATCACAGTTCAGTGGTGTTCTCTGGAGCTCTGCTTGGTCCACCTCCACTATCCAGCGTCCTGGAACCACAAGCATGCCACCGATCCTGATCTCGGGTCCCCAGGTGCCTCCCTTGGCCCCACCTTGTAGGCGTGACAGTTCCTGAAGTCTCAATGGGGGTTGGAACTTCCAGATCAAAGCTGGAATGGCTACCCACTACATAACACACATATGGTTTTTAGGCATCCATTGTAGTTCCTATCTTACTAGACAATGGTAATAATGTAAAGTAGCTTATAAGATAAGTCTACCTGATATTTATTATTTTTTCACACACTAATTCACACCACCTCCTCATTCTGCAGGCCTCTGCTCCCATATGCAACTGAGTAGCTGGCTGCCCTTCCAGCCAAGCAACAGGGTCAAAAGAGCAAAACCATTTTTCTTTTCCCTTGGATGCAGAGTAATGGAAGACACTTTCTCAATGGTGAATCTGTTTCAACTGTCTAGCAATTCTTCCTGTCTGAGAAAGTGCCAATGAGGAGTGAATTAGTGGAAATCTTCACTGGGATCTGCTAAACATTTGATTCAGTGCAGACTGTGTGAGAGATGTGCTTCTCATTATTAAGAGATCTATCCCTTGGACATGTCAAGATTAAAACGTATCATGCAGTTAGTCAGGAGCTATGGATTAGCTGCAATGTAAGAAAGAAATACGCTGGTGCTAAAATTCTAAGAAAAATAAATTATTTCTTGATTTTGCTAACATACATTTGTTGATCTTACCAGAGGGTTTTTTTTTTTTCTTTTCACTTTAAGAATAGCTCTTTTAATTTGTTGGTCTGTTCACAGGGAAACTTTTTAAAGGGATTAATGACTTTAACATAGATCACTGAAATGGGAAACAAGAAAAAATAAGCAAATCATTTATCATATTTTGTGAATTAATTTTACTAGTACATAGGATAAATTTTTTTCAAGAAAACATCATGCCAAAAACATTAAGTTTTCCTAACATTTAAAAGAGATTAAATGTATTCCTAAGTTATTCACATTTAACTGCTTGTTAGAAATTGTTTTATATGTTTTAATTAGCTATTTTCCTTCTACAGTGCTAAAGCAGTACATGACATTTTTATGAGTTTTAACACAGAATAAGGGAATCCTGGTTGGATAATGTAACAACTAATTTTCAGAATCAAGTTTATATTTGATTCTAACTATCTAAAATTTGTTGTTTCTAGGTTAGAAATTTCACCTTATTAAAAAAATATGTCAAATGTGCTTAAAACATAAAGAATATGTTAAATAAGTTCAATATTATTATTATTCATCTCTCTCTCTCTCTCTCTCTCTCTCTCTCTCTCTCTCTCTTTCTCTATCCAGAAACACATCAAACATTTGACCTTATAACATTCTTAATGTTACATGTAGACTATTTACATGTAGACTAATTAGAAAAATATATTGAATCTAATTCAATGGTCCAATGGAGAAAAAAGCATAGCATATTGTTTAATAAAACTAAGGAACTCACAAATCCATAACAAATGTAAATATAACCACTGAGAGAGTAGATGTAGTTCACTTTCTCCCTCACTAAGGAAGTTGTCATCAGCTTCAGCAAGTTTAGCCCAGATATGGTGTTAAACCTCTCCTATATTCCCCTTTCTCTCATTCATGCTCAACAGAACTTCTGTCTTTTTCACAGTGCTTATCTTTCACACTCTCCTGGCATAATCTTCAGGAATAGTTTGGTTCTTGTCTCAAGGCATTCATTTTTTTTCTGTATCTCTGCATTTTGAAATGCCAACTTCTCAAACTTTCCTTATCATTAGAAAGCAGGTGTTAGTACACACCCATGTGTGTATGTGTGTGTGTGTGTGTGTGTGTGTGTGTATGTGGGGGGGAGTGGAGGGGTGTGGGAGTGTGTGTCTAAATGTGTGTGCATGTACATATTGGGGCCAAAGTCCAACTCCAGATGTCTTCCTCAATCACTGACTATCTTATTTTTTGAGACAGAGTTTTCTCTTGGAATTATACCAGGTGACCTGCCTGCACCCAGAGTGTCCCTGTCTCTGTCCCCAGTGCTGTAGTTACAGGTGCTTTGGTCTAAGCCCAGCTTTTACCTGGGTGCTCAGAATCAGAAGATGGTTGCTCAGGCTTGCAGATAGCACCCATGGATCAATTCCCTAGTCCCTAAAGCAGGTTTTGTAGATGTTATTTTCTATCCTAACTCTCAATGTCAGTGTTGCTTATTAACCATGATGGATGCATTTATCTACTCATCAGAAGCCTTTTTATTTAAGCTCCTCTTTGTTGCAAGCAACATTCTTGGAATGATGTTAAAAAACTAAACGAGATAATCAAGATTTAATTTAGTGTTAATGATGGGTAAATAAAAAGGAATTCCCTGTAAGTATGAATTCTCAAAAGAAAAAGAATGTGGAATTGCCACTGGTAAGGAAGAAGAGGTAAGAAACCTTCAAGGTTACATGTCCCAAGGCTTGGAATAATGTTCTACAAGGAGACTTCTACAAGAAAAAAATATTGACCTGGAGGAGGGTTACAGAAGGACTGTGTGTCACAACTGCAATGAATTCCTAGAAACAATGAAATTGGAGATGAGGCTGAGTGTTTTGTTGTTTCAGCTAAATAAATGAACTTTATTGTAAAATATGAATAATTTTAAGTAAAACAGTGACATGATGTGAGCTATGTTTATCAAAGCCGATTGTATAGTTATAAGCAGCTGGGAGACAACTGAGTAGTTGAAATAACTCAGGGAATTGAACATGTGGAAGTTAAACCATTAGGATGTGTTGATGAACTAAAGGGAAAGATAAAAAGAAAATTTCCCCCCTGAAGAACTGAGTGGGTAGTAATGGTAACTCGATCAAACTCCCATCTGTCCCCAGTACATGTGCTATCAGCAGCCACCTTCCAAACAACCTCTTAGCCTCAATCTGTGCTATGTACTAAATTAAAGATAGCACATACTTTATGAACTTGATTGCAAGAATGCTTTTATTGGAGGTTAGAAATTTAAATTATTCAAAGAAAAAAATTCTCCTTATGGGAGAGAAGCACGAAAGTGCCATTTCACTATTTGATTGACTCAGAATTAGAATCTTACTCCAACTTAATCTTTGCAGCACAAACCAAAAGTTCAGGTGCGGTGTGGAAGTGCATTCCTGCAGTTTTGGTCGTAGGAACGTAAATACAGAAAGTATGATAAAGAGTTCAAAATCACAGTAGAGTACTCATGACAGTCAAGGCCAGACTGAGCTACAACCAACAGGTACTCACATTATTTCTGCTGAAACACAGTAATCCTACACCAAACAAGCCTTGAATGCTATTTTATAATGAGGTTTGAAATCTTTCAAATATGGCCTATTTTTTATCCAATATTAAATGCAAAATGATGATGTAAGATTATTGAAATTTAAACCCTGATTTCTCCATTCTTTCTGGTTAACCTAAATTACATTAACCAATTCTGTTTAACTTTCTCAATCAGCTTTGGAATGGTATGTATCACAAAGAACCACATTTAAAAAGTTTCAAGACTTTATTTTTGAGGTTGTAATATAATTACGACATTGGTAATTTCCCTTTCCTCCATGTAAACCTTTCCTTCCTCTCCTTCAAATTCATGGCCTCTTTTTCATTATATGAAGATTGAGTAAATGTCTACTCACTCATATGAAAAAGAGAACTGTGCCTTATTTTTTATATAATTTCTTTGTTCTGTGAGTGTCTGGACCATGTAGGCAGAATCATTCCTAACCATGTGATAAAGTGTGACTGCATGAGCAATTTTGTATTTTCCATACATATTTGTATATACATGGATTCTGAGCATATATACATGAGATGTATGTGAGAAAATTTTATATAATATATATATATATAATTGATTAAAATCTATTTATACACACAATATATACATACATAAATACAAAGTATATATTTTATGTGACAATATAATATATAATATTTCTTGTGTATTTACAGATGTATATACACTATTATAAAACACACATTATATATTATAATATCTGTTAAGAATCTGGAAACACTAAAGAATGAGAGCTTGTTTCAAGACAGGGTTTCTCTGTGTATCTTTGGTGCTTGTCCTGGATCTTGCTCTGTAGACCAGGCTGGCCTTGAACTCACAGAGATCCACCTGGCTCTGCCTCCCAAGTGCTGGAATTAAAGGTGTGCACCACCACCGCCCACTTGTGAATATCTTATTAATTAATGAATATTAATAAGTCATCTCTCAGCTATGGGTATTTACTTAATGGAAGTTTTCATCAAGCACTTGGTGGGGGAGGCCACTGCAGAACATTCTTAATTCAGTTTTAAATTTGTTCTTACAAAAACCAGATATATTGATTTATTTATCCTATCCAATCACAAGTCCTGAGTAGCACAGAGTTATAACTCTTATATATGAGCATATTAAAATTATCTGTTTTGATACTTATTAAGTGTTGACCGGTACCTAGGTACACGGAGTGCTCTTGAGTTGTGTCTTTCTACAGCAAGCATCACATCAGGATATACCCATATATTTCATTGACTACAATCTTGAATGCTCTGTCAGTAGACACCTCTTTAAATCTGCCAGTGAACTTTCCACAGCATACCGGTCTGTAAACATTCCTTCAGAGGCACTCACTGACATCTGCAGGCATTCCTGCTTTAAGGAATGTGTGTGACCAGACAGAGGTAGGGCATTTCTTCCTATCCATTTGTTGGACCAAAGAAAATGAACATGAATGAACTGCTCTTGAAAGATAATATTTATAAAGTCCAAATATTCTCAATGATAGGACATTCACATGCTTATGCATCTGTCTTCCTTTGCTATGAAATATTTTGTAGAGTAATTTGGTTCCATATGGGACAATTTAATTTGTGGTTTAAAAATATGTTTAATATTCAGAGAATCCATTACTGAATTATCATACTTTTCTTGTGGTTACAGAAACCTAATACTAACATATGATGCTTGAGCTATGCTTGAATTTGGTCCTGCATATGAAAATGTCCTATATATACCAGTAAAATTAATCCTATGCCCTGGTGCAAGAATTTATATTATTTTATGTATACTTTCTGGTTTCTGTTCATCTTAATCATATGTAAGGCAGTTTTGAACACAGATGCTAACAGAGTGACAAGACTATAGTTGACCCATAGACTTTTGTACGTACTTAGAAGAACAAATGCCTCAGTAACTACCTAAGACTTTCTGTACACTCCTGAAATTTAAAAAAAAAAAACTGCTTATATTGCATATAAAGCCTGAGAAAAAGAATGTAAGTGGAAACACTTGGGAAAATTGTCCTCTGCATCTTAAAATCACAAATGTTAACAATAGAAGTAAATATATAAAACGCCGTTAATAATGGATTATTGAAGAAAACATTTTAGGAAGTATAATTTGAAATAATATTTTTTAATGTGTTTCATGAATGAGGCAAATGCATAAGAACTTTTAAGATTATTTTATTAATTGTTATTTTAGAAATTTACTGCAAATCAGTACCAATAAATTTCATTTATTATTTCTTTATTCATGGAATACTTAATGTGCCAATCCCAAGAAACAGAAGTAGAAAGAAATAACCTGAGTCTCCTCCATGTTCTGGGAATGCTGCCCTCAAGGGCACATGAAAAGGCATGCAGCAAGCAATGATTATAGATACAACTGCCTTTTCACAGAAAAGAGGGCAGGATGTAAATAGGGCATGTGAAGTCCTAGAAAATAATTTTTGAGAGGGAACATTAATTTGGGTAATTATAAAATGTTCATAACCACAATAAATAGCTTTTCATCAAAAGCATTTTGATACCATTAGCCTCAGAATCCTTACAGACAACAGTTGCCATATTGGGAACTACAGGCAGCTCTTCACTGTCCTTGGCTTTTTAATTAGGACTGTCTTGTGGAAACACAAAGCACTGAATTCAGAGAGCTAGTGACCTTCCATCTGATTGAGTTTCTTTGGAGAAACCACACTTGTACTCACCAAATCAAAGTGCAGAGAAAAAGAGAGAGGACAAGAGAACTAGAATAATCTAAGTTCACCTTGAAAAAATGTTTATGCCCTGTAAAAAAAAAAATCAAGATGACTAATGCCAATTATGAAGAAAGCAGTAGCTTGATGTTTGAATGAAAAGAGTCTCAGACTGAGGAGGCTTGCAGAAAGCCATTTAATAAAGGAAATAAGAAATTCTAGTTTTGAGAAACTGAGGAATTGAAACGTTGTGAGGCCGGTGCTGTCATTTATGTTGTTATTTCATGAAAACAGAATAAAGCTGCAGTCATGCATTATAAACACAGTGAGAGAAAATGGAATCATCTCTTTGTTATTCAAAGCAGAAATGGAGCTTTTTCTGCCATTTAAATACATCATCTAGTTGTGCAGGAAGCTAATGCATGTTCTCATTCAGGACTGCATTGAAGCTTCCAAGAGCATACGTACGATGTGGTCAAGAATCAAGTATTAGTCATTACTAAGCATCTGCATGTCTGAAAATTTAATCATGGAGGACAAATTTGAAATCAGGACAGTTATCCATGAGGAACAATCTTAAATTAATTCTGAACCATTGCTATACAAAGAGAACATAATTTAATCACCTTTCCCAAAAGAAAAATTGAAAGGTTTTGGTGTCTGAAAAGGAATCAAAATATAATAAAGTCACTTTGATGGCAAAAACCAGGAGTTTGGGTTCATAGGACTTTTACTTTTGGCCACAGTTCAACCACCACAATATGAAGGCTATATTGAAATACTACTGATACAGTTTAAATAATTAAGTCATTATGAATGTTTTCTGCTAGAGAGAGACATCAGTGTTGCCCTTTAATTCACTCAATAGCAGAACACAAACACGACCTGCAGGAATTTACCTTTGAAACTCATATCCTATCAAACAATTCTGAATTCAAATTCAAATTCTAGAATATTTCTGTGAGACTTCATCTTACTCTATGTTTCTAACTTAAAACAGTATTTAAGCAAAATGTTAAGATAACCTCATAATAGCTAAAGTATTCAATGCAAGACAGGGATATGTGAGGAATACAAATGTATTTAAATGGCTGATCCCACTCTTGTCTTCTAGTTCAAATTATTTGAGTATGGAGAACATGAGTTTTGGACTGGACTCTGATACACCAACAAGAGGGAAGTGGTGCCATAACTCATTGCATAAAACCAACACTGCAAAATACAACCATACTTTGCGCAGGCAATACAACCACTGCTCTACGTGTCTCTAAGGGGAATATCATTCAGGAGGAAGAGCATCTGCCGCTCCCTAAAATTATCAGAGTGTCTTAATTTTCAACAAAGCCAAGATTGTCCTTGTGTTCTGCCAGATATTTCTTGAATGCATTTCTGCAATGTATGTATTTTTGGCTGCCATATACTTTCCCCAGATTTCCATCATATCCTAAATTATGCACATTTTCACTTGAACCACATGTTATCCAGAGCCTGGGCTTTGAAGTAGGGTTTAAAGCTGCCTGTCTGAACACAACCCAGAAATCTGTGCTTTTATCCAAAATGAAATTCCTTGTCTATACTCTACTACATGACTGAATACTGCTTCTGACCTACACAGTGTGATTTCTGTTACATTCATAACAACATTTATGTTATTTTCTGAAACTTTCTCTAGTTACCATGAATTGTCATTTATAGTGCATATGCACAGATATGAAAAGCAGTAGTCCTGCCAATCTACTCGTATACTCTGAAGCATATGCCTTTATGTTCTTGCCAGCAACACAGTGATAGATGGTTTGATTCCCATAGGAGTAGGGTGCTGCAAAAGTTCCCTGTCTATGCTTTTGGACTCACTTCTCTCAATTTCATTCCTTTATGAATTTGGCAGAATGAATCCCATCAGATAGTGTTTACAATATTCAATTTCTTCCTAGAAAACCTAGTGTTCCCAAGTGACCCATCTAGAGACCTCCTGATATTTTCTAAGGCTCTTTTCCTCCTTTCCCAGACCTCTGCCCCTCTCAAATTGGTCATGTCTATTTACAAAACATGGCTTCATCCCTATAGGCTTTTCTTCAAGTACAATGCATGCATTCAGTGCACACAACAAATCAGTAGTTACATCTATAGTTTATAATGTTTCTCAAATTGGGCATCTCAGGGAAAATGCATGCATGAATACATCTCTGAGTTTTCCAGTATTTTCCTCCTTCAGATATTCCTCTTCTAATAAAGGCATAAAAAAACTGATAAGAGATTCAGATTTTAAAAAGTGGCAGGAATTCTTTAGTCACAGACGAATGTTTCTAGGCTTCTAGTAAATCATAGAAAGAATTGGTCTATTTTTTGTTATCCATAAACTCCTTATTGAAACAGTTAGATGAGGGTTTGATTATCCATGATCCAGGCTATCCACACGTCATTTAACTTCATTGTTATTAAGACACCTCAACTAGAGAAAAAAGATTACTTCCGCACTGGGTCAAGAAGTTCAAATGTGATGACGTATCTGACATTTGCCCATTTCATAGCAGATGCTAAATGCATAGAAATGTTAACTATCATTTGTATCCTGCTTCCTATCCCCAATATATTTCTACTGTTTTAATAACATTACATAAATTGTAAACATAGTATTACATGTATACACATATTACTAATCTAGAATGATCACATGCCCCTATTTATTTGATGCATATGTTTTCTCATGGACTGTACCCAAATCTTCCCACAATTTGTAAGCAAATGAGTTAACAAACCTCAAACTGAGTATAGGGTGGAGTGTAGGCAAGAAATGACAGGAAGTTACTCTGTGAAATGACTCAGCTTCCCAGTGTGATCAGGGATCTGGGGCCATCTCCTAATTTGAGAATATGATCATATTTTTTTTTTCTGCAGCTGATCTTTTAAATTAAAAAAAAAACAAGCACAGCTGGAAAAAAACACATGCAAATTTTGGTATTTTGGTCCAGCAATATGCAAGCATATCCACAGTAAGGGTAATTTTCTGAAGCTGCCTCATTAATGAGCTCTAGCCTCTGTGCGTTTCCAGCAATCACGCTGCACTCTAACAGAGCCACAATTTTCTGAGTACTACATAAGGTCATGCCATAGAAACAGTGCCTTTCCTCATAAAGTATCAGTCTTCTTAGTCCAGAACTTTCTGTTATCATACGGAATGTGTGGAACACAAACAGAGTCATGACATGGCCTCCGCTCATTTTGCTTTCTTTAGACACACTTGTTACAACCCTTTTTACTTCAAGGTATGATTCAAAAACACTGTTGGAAGGATGCATAGGACCTCTCCACTTCAGAACTGTTGGCAGTTCGCTACTGTTAACTGCCTACCTTACTGGAAATACGGATATTTAAAAAAAGTAAAAACATGGATCTCTGCATCCAGATCCCTCAGTAGTTGGATGAGGTTTCTAGCACGACAATTAGGGTGTTTGGCCATCCCATCACCAGAGTAGGTCAATTCGGACTGTCTCTCGACCATTGCCAGCAGTCTGTTGTGGGGGTATCTTTGTGGATTTCTGTGGGCCTCTCTAGTACTTTGTTTCTTCCTATTCTCATGTGGTCTTCATTTACCATGGTCTCCTATTCCTTGTTCTCCCTCTCTGTTGTTGATCCAGCTGGGATCTCCCACTCACCCAAGCTCTCTTTCCCTCGACCCTCGCCCTTCACTACCCCCACTCATGTCCAGGCTGTTCATGTAGATCTCATTCCATTTCTCTGTCATTGGGCGATCCCTGTGTCTTTCTTGGGGTCCTGTTTTCCAGGTAGCCTGCCTGGTGATGTGAGTAGCAGTCCAGTCATCCTTGTTCCACATCTAGTATCCTGTTATGAGTGAGTGCATACCATGTTTGTCTTTCTGAGTCTGGGATACCTCACTCAGGATGATTTTTTCTAGGTCCATCCATTTGTCGGCAAACCTCTGGGAGTCCAATTAGCAAGAATGAGGAGGGTTTATATGAGAGAGAATTGTTGAGACCAAGGTCGGATAAAGCACAGAGACAAATAGCCAAACAAACGGAAACACATGAAATATGAACCAATGGCTGAGAGGTCACCAACTGGATCAGGCCCTCTGAGTGGGTGAGACAGTTGATTGGCCTGATCTGTTTGGGAGGCATCCAGGCAGTGGCACCGGGTCCTGTGCTCATTGCATGAGTCGGCTGTTTGAAACCTGGGGCCTATGCAGGGTCCCTTGGCTCGGCCTGGGAGGAGGGGACTGGACCTACCTGGACTGAGCCCACCAGGTTGATCTCAGTCTGTGAGGAAGGCTTTGCCCTGGAGGAGACTGGAATGGGGGGCGGGCTGGGGGGAAGGTGAGGGGGGCGGGAGGGGGGAGAACAAGGGAATCTGTGGCTGATATGTAGAACTGAATTGTATTGCAAAATAAAAATTTAAAAAAAAAAAGTAAAAACAAATAAGTTTAATTCATTGTCCATACAAGAGATTCTGCAATGATGTCATGGAAGCCACTCTCTTCACTAGATGTCACTCTGGAAAAGAGTGACACCTGTGTCTAACAAGCTTCAGGCTCAAATGCACACCCTGAAAGAAACATCACTGGACACAAGGGGAACACTGTGTTCCAACCTTGCAGCCCAACACAATACTTTTCAAAGGATTTTAAATATCCTTACTCGGGTCCTAAATGGCTCCTATTTCTTACTCTTGTGAACTAGCATGTCCACATTCTCACTCTTGGTTCAAGGATGCCATTTTAATGAGACAGTGGCCAGAAATACGCTGCAGCTCTATTCCTGCAGCTGCGACTCCCAAGCTGGAAAGAGGAAATGTCAGTAATGCAAAAAGTAAAAGAAGAACCAGAGCAATTGGTGCTGCTGGTGCCTGACTCATTAGCATGGGCCATGGTTGATTCTCCAGAGCAGAGAGAAGCTGGCACAAATGCCTGGCAGTGTGTGCCCCGCTCTATCAAGGGAGAGGAATTGATCATTTGTGCAAGAGCAAAAAAAGAGGCTTCTCGCTGCCTCACTGGGTCTCTTTATGTGTGCTGCTACTGTACTGCTTTAGGAACAAGCATAGTGTGTCTATTTTTAGGGCAAATGTGCCTACTCTATCTTCGCCAACTCAATCTTTCTACGTGACTAATTTGCAAGTTGAATTATCTCGGTAAATAGGCTGACTCACTTGCAAATAATCTGCAGAATTTAGCTGTCCATTAGGTTTGTCTCATGAAGGAGGTTCTTTTGTCTTGCTCCAGTTATTGAAGTAAGCCACTTCAGTTGTACTCTGCTTAATAATAATAATAATAATAATAATAATAATAATAATAATAATGGAAGTTATTCTAGGTGTTAAGAAGTACCTTTCTATAGAAAAAAATGAATTTATGTATTGGGCTATATTAAGAGTCAGGGCAGTGAATTAAGTTAAACAAAGAAATGAACCATAGATATTTCTGTCTAATTCTAGCATTTAGTTCTTTCACTTTATCAGGGTTCATGAAAATATAAACTTCATGTCCAGTGCTCTTCATTGAGCAACCTCATCTGATTTTTATCCCTGATGAAAACTTGAGTCTTAAAGTATCAAAAGAGTAAAATTTCAGAACATAAAATTCTGTCAAAAATTGGAAGGAAAATGACATCTATAAAATCAGTGACGATAGTATTTACAGCATGTTTTATAGTTTCAAAGAAGTGTGTCATAGAAGGTACAAGGTTCTGCTTATCATGCAAGGTGAATTTCTGAGAGTTATGTACCTTAATTTAAAAATAATTATCAATGCACACTTTCCCTGATTGTGAGATACATTCAATATGGCAACACAAAAATAAAATATTTAGCACACACACACACAAAAAAAATTGGTCTCAAAAGTAATATAGTTCAAATATGCATGAAATATATAAATATATATTCATTGCATAAAATATACATATTATTTATATAGTGTGATAATTTATATTTACCTAATCTTTTATCACAAAGCAGCAACCAGTGTCCAGAATATACCCGATTGTGGTTCCTAAAACATGTTTAGGATGAACTGAAATGCTGGCTTTCAATTCTGACTTGTCACTTGACCCAATCTCCATTCCTGTGGTGATTCATTAACACACAAGTATTACCTATACTTCATAGGTACAGAAAAATAATTTGTTGGTTTGGCTTTATCTTGATGTTTTTACCTATAAGGATAACGATTGCTTTCTTCTTCTTATAAAGGGTATATCTTGTTCAATCAGCATTGTTTAAACATGGCAAAGTTAAAAACAATATATGCACTTGAGGACCTAAGAGAGACCAAGACAGTGGTGCTACAAGAAAAGTTATGTGCACGTGTACCTCTCTCTGTCTCTGTCTCACTCTGTCTCTGTCTGTCTGTCTGTCTGTCTCTCTCTGTTTACATATATGTGTGTACACATACACCAAGGGCAAGGTGTGGAATATGTTATCAGTATCAGGTATATGAGCAGTTGGTGCACGATAAGGAGCAGACTGTTGTTAGACTACTTTACATTATTTTGCTCGAAGTGTTCTACGGACAACGCACCATTTTTCTACGAGTGCTTGAGGCACACAGTTCCTGTCACCTGCTTTGCTTGAGCCAGAATTCTAAGCAGAATATTTCCCATAAGAGCATGGGCAACCTGTTACAAGCACATTTCTTGCACTCCCCACCATCCTGGGATTCCTTCACAATCACATTCACCGGTTGCAAGTTGCTGTCCCTCCCAAGGGATCAAACTGATGTCTCCTCTGACCCACATCCTGGCCCCTCTGTAAAATGAAGCTGCTTCACTTGTATAGAGAGAGGCACCATTGAGTTGGATCTCATCAAAGACAAAGAAATGCCATGCCCTTGCAGTGATATCTCTGAAATCTGCTAGTAATGGCATCTGCACTTCCTAAGGAGTAAGGTCTACATGACTCTGGGTTACAAACCTATTTGTCCTTTCTTCCCATGTGTCATCCTCACTCCTAGAAATATCTTCTCAATTGTCATATCTTGAAATCTCATTCTGGGTTTTTTTCTTGGGTGAGAGAGTTGAACTCTAATGCCGACACCCTTGAAAATCACGGGGCAATTTCATTTTCCTTCCTACAAAGCAGAGCTAAATATTAGGGTCCTCTACTCTGTGTTGGCTGTAGACACTATCAACAAACAAAAGAGAAGCTAATACAAAATTGTCATCTCAGTCAGCATGATATCATGCTGTCCATGGGCTTACCAAGAGTCCCCATGAAGATGAGAGCTCAAACATCAAGGACATAAAGGTCATCGTTCTGCCCTTTGACCCCAAAGTTGTGTTCAGATGATCAAAAGGCACAATTCTTTCCCCTAAAGCCCAGGGTGTCAGTTATGTGAAAAAATTCACTTATCCCATTGTAGTCCCTTACCCTTTCCAATGGTAGAAATAATGTCAGAGACACGACTAATAGTTAAATCATGGCAAGTCATGATTTGATTTGTGAATGTCACAAACAGAATTCAAGAAATTGTCTATCATCAGCTATATTAAAGTGCAGTGAGATCTGTGCACAGCAATGGCAGGAAAGGTCAGAAACACCTGACTCAAAGAGAATGATAACTAGGAGCTCAGAGGTGTCAGGAGGTGAGATGCATGAATCCCGAACTGAGGTGTTAGGGATACATGAGACCAAGATGCTCTTGATGAAAAAATTCCCTTTCACGGAAGAAATAGGAGCAAGTGTAATCAATGCACACACCTTCCAAAGTGAGAGCAAGAGAGAAATCAGAGCAGCTGGACAGCATAGCAAATGTAATGAGAAGAAATAGGTAAGTTCACTATGCATGGAGCCTTCAGGAAGACTGGAGCACAGAGTCTGGAGTTGGCAGAATTCAATGAATACCCACTCTTGGTCACAATTTTATTGTGACGATATACCATTTGTCTGATGGTCATAGAAACACAAATTTGCTAAGGACTAGACTCTCAGTATCCCAACTGGTGAATGGCCTCTGAAATGTTGGTTTCACCACCACGTTTCATGGATAGAAGGTCAATACTATGATGAAGTTACTGCCACTGTAGGATAGAGCAAAGAAATGAACAGAGTAAGGGACACCTAAAATCAAGTTTGCATATTTACAGCTTTGAAAGCCTTGTCTAGGCATTTGTAGGAGTTCCAAACTGGTAGTGAGCAACATAGCAGAACACATGAAGAAAATACACTACCTCACAATGTAGGAAAAGGAATAGGAAATATCTCTTCCTTGCCTTCTTTATATTTTCAGATAATAGAGTATTAATACGCTAAAATTAATACATAAGATATTTAAAAAGAAATTATAACCAAGCACACTATAAAGCTAGATTAGTAGGACCTGAATAAAGGTCATAAAATCATTTGACAATGTCAAAGCTTTAAAAAGTCAAATTACTAATGGGAGCAAGAAATTTTAGACACATGAAAGTACCTGTTAGAAAAAATAAAGGAAAGTCTAATTTTAACTACCAACCAAAGTATTTAACTATATATTTCATCAATATAATCCAAACATCTTACTATTATGGTAGAAGGTTATACTGATGAACCATGCAGACTTTTCCCCTCATAGTTGTGTAAGTTTGTCATACATCAGATTAATGATGACTATAGACTAGCAGAACAACAAAGCACAACATGTAATTTCTAGAGCAACTATATAATTTTCCGTGCTGTATTTTACCAATAGGTAGAAGAATTTGGGCTCCAATTGGTCTTATTAATTAGAAACAATACCAGGAACAAAAAGCTGAGAATTCAAAAGAGCTGCCACACATTTGCCTTGGAAGAAATCAGAACCAGGTGCATTCATTCTCTGAAGGAAAATACTTTTTCCAAACTGGGAATATGGATCAGCAGTTTAGAGCACTAGCTGCTCTTCCAGAGGACTCTGATTTGATTCCAAGGATCTACATGGAAGCTCACATCTGTCTGTAACACAAATTACAGAGGATCTGATGCCCTCTTGGGGCTTCTGTATGTACTTGGCATGCCCATAGTATAAGGACATGGATGCATACAAAACACCCATACACACAAAAAATTAAAAGGTAAATGAAGATGAAATCCAACTCAACATATAGATTCAATGGACTGCTTTGGAAAAAACAAACAAACAAACAAACAAACAAACAAACTCCACAGTAGAATACAGAGGAAAAGATAAAGAAGAGAATGTTGTAGAAATTATCAAATGCTGTATGCACACTGTGATTCGGCACAGTGTGCATCAATTTATAATAATAAACTGATCACAAGTTTAGAGTCACATTTTGAGTCATTTTTTGTTAGAGAACTATGCTAAGGGATTCATAGACATTTACTTTTTTATTCCAACATGCATCAGACTTAGTGTCAGTTATTTCCAAGCCCTATACAGATGCTACAAAAAAATATGAACAAACAGCAAAGGTTCCTGTCCTTGAAATTTTCTTTCTTTGTAGTTTTTTGCACTCTCATCTCCCCCTGTGTGTGTGTGTGTGTGTATGTGTGTAGTGTACATGCATATGCACACAGATACTACAACTAGACCTCTCAGGTGTCAGGAGTCAGTCATCTTGTTTTCTGAGACAGCTTCTTCCCCTGCTCTAACATCACTATTTAGACTAGACTGTCTGGCCAGTGAGGCCTGGGGACTCATCTGTCTCTTCTTCCCAAGTGCCAGCAAAGATGCTCCAACAACCTGGGTTTTTCACATGGACTCTAGAGAATGAACTACACCTCTGGTGTTTTTACAAAGCAAACATTTTCCCAACTGTGACATCCCCAGCTCTATGTGGAGTTCATGTTCAAGATGGAAAGACAGCTAAACCAGCTAAAAAGAGAATGAATATAACACAATTCCAGTTAAAGTGAACTAGAAGTAAAACCCAGCATAGTAGGTGAAAAAATGGATCCATATCCAGATGGACTGGCCACAAAAGCCTTCTCTGATGATCTGAGAGGAGATTTGAAAGAATGTGGCAGGCAGTTCTCTGGATGAACAGAATCAAGGGGCCAAGAGCTTGACATGAGAAGCAGGAAGCATGTTTAATATGACTGTGACCAACATAGAACTGGTTGATGCATGGTGTGTGTTAGGAGAAGAAATTCTAGTCAAGAAGGCAGCCGTGAATGGAAGAGCTTTGTGATAACACACTTATTCTCGCCATGATTCTGCCTTGTAGTTAGTTATTGTTATACCCCTCCTTACTACATATACAAACAAAAGCTTAAGGCATTCACTCAATCAGACACAAGAAATGGCTTGCCACTGTTGAGTGACTAGACTATATGTGTAACCTCCAGATTCTATACATGCCTATACACATTATATCTGTCTGTATAGCAAAGCTGATCCTAATTCTGATAATTATATCCTGAATTTGGAATAATTTTATATATAAATCCCTCTCTCTATATTCATATATGTATATACATATATGCAATATTTGCATGTGAATATATTACATGTTTGGTTCTAAAATCTCCTATTGCAGATTTGACTCAATGAATTCTGCTTCTGTGTCATATTTTGCTTTAATAATAAAACATAAAATATAGTTACTAATTTCCCATGTTCATCCCCCAACACTACTGTACCTAAGTTTAACTTCAATGTTAAATAACTCTATAGTAACTACTAATTATATACAACATTATTTGAATGACAAATAAATGCAGAACTAAAACTGAGATGCTACTTAACTGCTTCTAAAAAGAGAAGACACTTCTTACCAGGCTAGAGATTACCTTGTAGGTTGATAGAGATGTCCCAGGTAAGTGTTGGAGTGCAGGCTGACTCATATACAGGTCCAAGGCCTGAATAGAAAGTTCTTTGGCTGTCTTTCAATAATGTTTTTATTATGTTCTACATGAGACCTGCGGTTGCCTTTATTGACCAATTATATTACACAATTCCTAGATCATAATTTCACTAAAGGAAGAATTTTCTTCATCTTTTTTTCATGCAGCATACTCTCCCACAAGACATTAAACAAGTGCACAATTGAATAATGGATCATCTTCCCTTCTAAGAGAAGTCTTGATTCCTGAATGTCTTGCTGAATATTAAAACTCTATAGCTTATACTGCACATGTAAGACCTCTACATTTTTCCAGAGTTATCCTGCATAAGAACTTTGCTTATTCACCACTTAGATAAAATGATAGGCTTTTGGCAATTGTCAGTCTTCAGCCCCAACAGGCTCTTTTTAGCCTTATAGTCTTAGCATTTACCTTATAGGGATCATGCACAACTTCATGGGTACACTGGTTGCATCTCAGTCCTTTCATTTGGAGAGAGAAATTATATATAGAAGTGATTATATTCCGAAAGTTGAGAAAGGGGCAGGCCTTCCATGAAAGTCAACAAAGCATGGCACATCAAGTTGCGGCAGGATCAAGGGCTTCCCCCTGCATCTAGATTGGGCAAGGCAACCCAGCTTGGGGATTGGGTTCCCAAAAGCCAGATTGAGCACCAGGAACAGGTCCTGATCATACTGCTAAGAGCCCCACAAACAGACCAAGCTACACAGAGGGCCTAGGTAGGTCCCATGCAGGCTCTCTAGCTGGTCCATAGTTGCTGAGCTTTCAGAAGCTCAGGTCAGCTGTCTCTGTGGCTTCCGTTGTCATGACCTTGAACCCCTGGCTCCTACATATCCTTCTTCTCTTTCTTCAGCAGAGCTTCCAGAGCTCGGCCCAGTGCTTGCCTGCAGATCTCTACATCTGCTTCCATTGGTTACTGGATGAAGGCTCTCTGATGACAATTAGGATTGTCACCAATCTGATTACAAGAGAAGGCTAGTTCAGGCACCCTCTCTACTATTGCTAGGAATCTTAGCTAGGCTCATCCTTGTGGATTCCTGGGAGTTTCCCTGGTACCAGGTTTCTCCCTAACCCCCAAATGACCACCATCAAGATACCTCTTTCATTATTCTCCTTGTCCATCCTGCCCCCAGTCACTGAACCTGATACCTCATGTTCTCATACCTCCATCCCTCTCTCCTCTGTCCTCAGTTTACCCAAATCCCTCCTAGCCATGTAACCAGGGGGGCCCAATGAGAGATGCATGGTTTTCCCTGGGAAGGGGAAATAGAATAGTACCACTAACTTTTAAAAAATTAGATAAGAAAATATTTTCTGAAAAAAAAAACACACACACAAGTAAAACTAATTTTGTAGACTGCATTTTTTTACATTCTCATTATCCTTTCAGATCACAAAGTGCAGTAAAACAAACAAAAAAAATCCAGTAAGAGATGACCTTAGGAAATAGGGAAAATAACGTAATGAAGACAATGTTGGGGAACAAGAGGAAGCATAAGAAGGCAGCTGTAGCACGGCTTCATCAGCTGCCTGGTACTTCCTTTGCAAATGGGCCAAGACAATGATAAGCACAACTGGGAGAAGCCAGGCAATGAGTTGGAAATGGAATTGAATTTCTTGAGACACAATACCAGAGGTATGACAGCTTACAGAGAGGAAATAAAAAGAAAAAACACAATGACAAAAATATAATTTATTTTCATAAGTCTTGTAGAGATACAGAAGGCAGCCTGAGCCAATACTTTGTTCATGCTACAAGTGCATAGTTTTGTGTTTTTATTCTACAACATCATTTAGCAATCACTTTTTCCAAGAGAGTCTCACAAACCCATTCCCTCTTAGAGCTCACCTTTATCTGGTTACAGATGGGAAAGTCATCATGATTTTCTAAATTATTGTTAATAATAATATATAAAAATAATCATCCACAATGCAGAGTCATTCTTGTATAGCAATGATGTTATGAGAAATAGTTTACCACAGACAAGTTTGATGTGAAGGTGTGCTTGATGACCTGATTGACGTAATGAAACAACTTCTAAGCCAGGTGGTTTTGGCACATGCCTTTAATCCCAGCACTTGGGAGGCAGAAGCAGGTGGAACTCTGTGAGTTCCAGGCCGGCCTGGTCTACAGAGTGAGCTCCAGGACAGGCTCCAAAAGGTACACAGAGAAACCCTGTCTTGAAAAAATAAAACAACCAGCCAACCAACCAACCAACCAAAAGCACTTTGGGAATTCTGCATCTTACATGGAAAATGAGTGGGAGATTATACAGCCAGTGGCTGTTAGACGACTGTATGCTTATGATCCAGGATCGACACTAACCCCAAGGAAGTCATGAACCTTAGAAAAAGCAAGCTGCTGATTAAGCAGATAAATATTGCTTCACCTTCCCTTTGGGGTGTGACTCACTGGGAAATTAGCAGAAATAAAAGATTAAAAACAAACAGGTTGGCGGTTTCTTTCTTTTAAATGGTAATTTTTTGTAAACAAACAGAAAAAAAACTAGGAAAAGTTGGAGATTTGTGGGAATAGAGAAAAAAACATTGATTTGTTCTTTTCACAATGGCTTGAAAGACTTAAGTGACATTCAGAGGGACAGTTTTTCCTACTTGTCTGTCTTCATTTATCTGTTTCCATTTGCATCTCTGTAGCTTTGTCCCAGGACTAAGTTGAATAAAGGAACTGGAGTTTGGATGTACAAAAAAAGGGAGCGGGGACAAAAATGTCGAGAGAGACACAGTTTGGAGGGCAAACACACTCTAAAGTTAAATTTAAGTCAGTGATGTTAATGTCTCATATATTTTTGCCTGCCTCTCCTGCAGTCTTAAATGTCCAGCCAGCATTCTGCTCATGTGCTATGGATGAGTCTTTTCAGCAACTCTACTAATTACATTGAATGGTCCAAATATAATAGCATGTTATGAGGAAATAATTTACTTTTCCTCCACATGGTTCTCTAAGCCCAACCCATTCACTCCTTCTTCCCTTACCCCTAAATATTTTCCCATTATTTCCAGATAATACAGTGTTTTGATGTTGTGTCATATACTAAATACCATCACTTGAATAGTGGAAATATCTAGTGTGGAGAATATCTGGTTTAATAGGATGGAGAGCTTTCTCCCTCACATGCTCTAGCTCAGCTGGGCACTGGTAGCCTAGGAAGTGTCTTTCTGAGGACCAGGAAATACAGCTGTCTACCCCACAGTCTTGCCATTTATAGACACCAACCTTGCCAAACAATGTTTCTTTAAAACTTCTGTAGGCAATTCTCTCCCATGCTCTGTTATTGTCAATGGACAACTTTAGTTCTGTAGAATCAGCAGTAGAAAATGATTCCATTTCTCCAAGGACTAGAGTGACACAGGGAGCCTTCTGTTCCATGGAGCAGCATCTGAATCCATCAAAATCTCCAGACTGAAAGGGGCCTCTTTTGTTCCAAGGAGAGGACTTTTGCCCAGACCTTTAACAGCTTATGGCATCCAGCAAGGTAATGTCTTGATCAGAGGCTTAGAACTGAGTTAATTACAAATTATGCCTATAGAAGAAACCTCCAGCTATTCCTCTCTGAGGAAGTTCCAGGGCTTCCCTAGTTTAAGAACTGGTCTTCAGACCAAGAGGGCCTCAGGAAAGAAGATCCTATACTCTGCACAATTCTGGACCTAACCTTGTGTACCTTGTAATGGAGAGCTAATCTCCATAGTGCATAATCACTTGATGGCATTTCTTTTGAGATCTCTAAGCCTTTTTAATGCATTATACAATCTCTGGAGGAGGTTACGGCAATTCCATGAATTTCTAAGCCAGGTGTCAGAAGTCTTCTTGTCATAGGACATAAAACTGACAGCTGAAGGGAGGACAATTTGTGAAACTGAGCCCAAAATTGTTTCATGTAATACTAACTCCAGGCAATTAGTGTCAGAAATTAATTAATTGATAGAGAGACTTAGTGGCTTTCTGGAGAATTGGAGAACAGCCAGTTTTTGGGAAGAAAACACTCAACCATAGTATCAGAAGTGCTTTTGGGTAGAACCATAAGGTGATCAGTGAGAAGGAACTATCATGCCATTCTTTGTAAAATTCAACTAATTTTTTGTTCTTTACTTTCTTAGATACCTTGGTAGTAGATGGACAAAAAGGATCATGAACTTTAGGTACTGCACAGTAGCCCAGCAGTATTTATAAAAATGTGGAGATGACTGATATATCTTTTGTCTGTGTTAGAGAGAATCTATGTCCCTCTACGGAGGTCTTCTTTGAAAGATAAGAACTGTGGAAGTTAGTTCTGGGGCTGGGGAGATGATCAGTGGGTAAGAGTTCCTTGTCTCAGGGGGAAAAGGTCTTGAGAAAAAAAATGAGCAAAAAAGGGACACAGACAGCCATTAGCATGTTCTGTCTGCTCCATGGGTGACCAGAGTTGAAAGTACTCTCACTCTCAAGTGTATGCATCACACATACACACCACTCCCACACAATCCACAAACACACAGAGTACACACACACACACACACACACACACACACACACACACACACTATAGTATGAATTTGTATCTTTGAAAATCTTCTACAAAAAAGATTTTGGAAAATGACTCCTATCCTGCTTACATGGAGCTTCTCAACACACAGTAGCGAGTATGAGCCCATGCATATGTTTAAACAGAGCATTGTGGAGCTCCCCTTTTGCACTCTCTTTACCCTGGGTAAAATTCTTTGAAACAGACCCACAAACTTACCCAAAGTCAAGAAAGTTAAATCATATTTAAAACGAGAATCACCAATTTCTAATTGACAGATAGTTGTAGAGAGGCCAGGAATTGAGAGGTAACTTCTCAGAAGTGATGTATGGACACCGACATCACTCACTTAGCATCATCAATGGCACTGAAGAATATTTTCAGAGCAATTGTAAATATGACATTTAAAAATACCAATGTCAAGTAATATCTCTTTTCCATCATCTGTTATTTAGGATGGTTCTTATTTCTCTTGTGATCTTGCATTAGGATATTTTCAAGACACTTCAGTGTGATACACCAAGAAGGAAAGTTTCACATGCTTTTTATGACAAGAGAACAAATGCACTCATGAATATAAATTAGAATTGTATATTTTAAAGCTAAAAGGAAGTATATTTTGCAAGAAATTGTGAATACTGTATTTTTTCCAAGTGACTGCTATTAGAATTCATAATATAGATTAATGGGATCTAAAAACTGAAAGATTTGCTATTCAAATGACTTAAAAAATTCAAATTTGAGACAGAGCCCCAACTGGGCATCCCTTGCCATGAAATGAAGCTTCCAGTACTGGGGTTTGTTTATGTCTAAAGACTTGTGGGAAAACTCATTGGAATACACAAACAACCTAGGCTGTTTGCCAAGATTGTAGGTCAATCTCCACAAAGGAGCTACCAAAAGAGACTCATAAACACCAAACTAGCCAAAGACTCTTTGATCTACGATGGTATCCTCCCTTGAGATATGCAATGGTGGCACAAAACTTGTGTGGGTAACCAACCACTATGTGATTTGACTGAAGGACCACTCTGTGAGATGGAACCCATACAAAACACTACTTGGGTGATGAAGAACCAGTGACCACATAGCCTAGGAGCCTAAGGCAAAACCAAATACTTCTGTAAAAAAAGAAAAATAAAGCCTGGCAGTGATGGTGAATGCCTTTATCCCACTTGGGACACAGAGACAGGCTGATGTCTGAGAGTTTGAGGCCAGCCTGATCTACAGAATGGGTTCTAGGACAGCCAGAGCTACACAGAAACACCCTGTCTTGAAAAGCTATAAAAAAGGAGCAATAAAAAGACTCCTAAATGCCATGGAATATAATTCTCTATGCTGTGAATATGTGCTGCTCTGATTGGTTGATAAATAAAATGCTGATTGGCAGGAAGTATAGGCAGGACAAGCAGGCAAGTAGAATTCTGGGAAGAAGAAGGGCTGAGTCAGGAGTCGCCAGCCAGACACAGAGGAAGCAAGATGACAAGGCAGAACTGAGAAAAGATATCAAGCCATGTGGCTAAACATAGATAAGAATTATGGGTTAATTTAAGTGAAAGAGCTAGTCAGTAATAAGCCTGAGCTAATGGCCAAGCAGTTATAAATAATATTAAGCCTCTGTGTGATTATTTTATAAAAGGCTGCAGGACTGTGGATGAGAGATTTGTCCAGACTGCAGGCCAGGCAGGACACTGGAAAACTTCCAGTACACCTAAAGCCATTCTACTCTACTCATAGATCAGTGCCTTGCTCAGTCATCATCATAGAAGCTTCCTCCAGCAGCAGTTGGGAACAGATGCAGAGACACACAACCAGACATTATGCAGAGTGAGAGACCTGGAACAAGCAACCTAAACACAGAATCTCTCAATCAAATCCCTCTCCCTCAGGGTTCAGGGAACCCTGTAGAAGAGGCAGGAAGATTTTAAGAAGCAAAGTGGATGGAGAATACCCAGGAAAAAATCTTCTAAACACAGCAGAACTGACACATATTCGAATTCACAGAAACTATGGCAGTATGCACAGGGCCTGGAAGGGTCTGTTGACAAAGTTCCAACACCAAGAGAAGTAAACACCTGTCCCCCTGCCTAACCCAGAAGCAGTCTCCAATTGATAACCACTTGCAAATGAAAATTTGTTTTTTTCCAAGGGAGTCTCACTGGGGAAACAAACTGCTCTTAAGGATTAAGCTGCATGCCCAGCAGTAGATGACCAACAAAAAACAAAATCAGTGGTGACATCTTTGAAGGTTCCTTGTGTCATCATGGTGTGTGAGGGCTCTTCCTTTTTTTTTTTTTTAAGTTTTATCTTATTGTTTTATTTTATTTACATTGTTTCTTCTCTTTTTATCTTAGAGGCCCTTTTGTATACATATTATGGTTTTCAGTTTGGTGTTTTTCTGGGATTCTTGAGTGTGAGATTAAGTGGGTCTTTGTTTCTTGTGCCTCAGTGATATCCAAGCCCCCCCTCCGTGCCCCATTTGCTCTATAGAGAAAAAAAATCTCTTGACTTGGCTCAAATCCTCTTAGAGTTCTTCAAGAATTCCCCAGATGGGCTTGTAAGATGAAGGAAAAATTTTGTTGGAAGAATAAAATCATCGTGAATATTTTCTACCTTGAACAAATTTTTTTGTTTGTTTTTGTTTTCCTTAGTTTGGGTAGTTTTTATAGTCACTCTAATTATTTCTATCTTCTTCATTTGGGTATTAGAATGAGGGAATGTGTCGCCTTCCTAAAGTTTTCTGCCTTTGAAGATCATATACATAAGCCAAATTTACTTTTAGGAAATTACTGTAGAAAGCATATTCTAATATTAATCTAAGTGAAAGACCCTTGAAGTAAACAATTATATCAACCTGCCTATCAGGAAGACACAGCTAACATTACCAAGAAAGTAAGTTATGTGTGTCCTAAAATTTTTCTATGCATCTTTACAAACTATGCATGGAGGGGATGATGGGAGCATTCAACAGTCAATTTTATTTATTTTATTTTATTTATCATCCTCTATATAAATAAACACTTGTAGCATAATATAAAATTTTTGTCTATTAAGCTCTGACGTAAAACTAAACGGGGAGATACTCTAAAATAATAGGTGGGAAGGCCTAAGAAATACCATTGCACAGATTAGCAAAATGAGAACCACTGGGCTATTTCATCTACTAGCTTGAAACATCTTAAGTAACGTAAAAATTCTTTGGGTGCATATCTGCAACAAGTTAATGCTTAAATTTATTTGATATGCTCAATATAGCACACATTTAAGAGCCAAAGTCAATCTTCAAGAAGACACGTTTTCAGTCGCTAGAAATTAAAAGTCAAATAAAACAAACTAACAATAGCACAAACATTTCTGATAGACTTGACTTAAGACAAATAAAGCAATAGTGGCTGGAAACATTCTAACACATAGATGCTATGCATGGGCAGGTTATGAGTTTCTTTGTTTACTTCCCCAGAAGGCTTATAATGTAAATATATGCAATGTGCTCGCAAAATTCCTAAGATTGTGATCAAAAGACCCAATGAACAGATTAGATAGCATGTAAATTTTGTAGAGTTTCTGCTGTATTACTTGAATAAAAAAGAAAATATAAATGAATATGAGTGAAGACAGTAGTGAATGAAATTTCTCATTTTATGACTCATCTTTTAAATTTACAGTATCTTCTAGGATTTATTTTCTGATGGTTGGCTATATAGCTATGTTCTGAAAGTTTGTCTCTGTCTTGATGTCCTACCAATTCAGGTATGGAAAGTGTAGTTATATGTTTTGAGATCTACAATTTACCCAAACAGATGTGTCGTCGAATTGTGACAGTGATGACCAGAGACATATCAAAGTTTTGTGTTCTTCTAAAAACAGAATGGCTGTAAGAAAACCCCAATCTAGTCAGGGTTTCCATCCTCACTGCATACTCAGGGAGCCCCATGGCTCACTCTCTCAAGAAATGTTAACAGAGATGTTATGCATTAGTTCTAACATTCAATAGCTATGATTGGTTGGGTTTTGTTTTTGTTTAGTTTGATGTTTTGTTTTGGTTTTTTGAGACAGGGTTTCTCTGTATAGCTTTGCTAATAGCTATGAATCTGGTTCGCTGTCCCCTCAGCATCTAAGGAAGAAAATCTAAAATTCTAGGGAATGCAAAAGAGATTAAGATTCAATGCATTGGAGAGCATCAATCAATTTGTGGAATACCATCAACTTTACATACACATTGTAGTTGTTACATTAATGAAAGTAAATTCTCTTATAAATCACTAACAATTTAAGGTTAATTTGTTTTAGTAGGCTATCCAAGTTTGGATAATAAAATTATAATAATTGCTCTTTTAAAGTACTTTGCATAGTTTGGCTTGTAATAATACAATAATTTACTACCTGCTGTATTATTGAACACACTTATAACAATAGAAGTACAAAATAACTGTAAGTAAAGGTTACTTTTCTCCCTTCAGATACAATTAACCCAAGCTACACCTGATTTTAGAATTTAGTTATTCCAGCTCTTTTATATTTCCTATAATTCATTTTCTTTGCTTTCTCTTTTTTTAAAAAAATAAAATATATCATGAGAAAATGACCCTAAAGAGTTCCGAAGCAAAAATAATGTCTTTAATAAATTCTGTACTTTAATTTTGTATTTTAACGTAATGTTTGGATCATTATAAAGCAGTATGTGTAGGCAGTTCTAGGGTCCGAAAAGATAGAGTCTATAAACGAGTTCCATAAAATCTGGAGCAAATATTGAATGGTCTCACAGTTTGTTTTATTGATTTCTCCTTTTATTTATAGACCCATTCCCTGATAAATGGACCTCCCTAAACATCTAACTCTTATCTATAGGTCAAGTTGAAAATATAAGGTTTAAAATCACATATATTTCCAAAGCAAAAGAGTAAAGAGTTTCAGAATATTAGGTCAATAAAGGTTACAGAAGTTATTCTCATTGTCATTGTTTTAACAACAGAATTGTAGCAGAACTGAAAATCTTAGGAATATCTTCTTAATGGTCTGGCTTGTAGGCAGTTCCCAGAAGGATCTAAAGAGGAGGGAAGACCAGACAATATCTTATAGGGTCTGACCTTGAGAGTGACTTACACACATCCAGTGTAGACTTCCAATGTACACCGATAGAGACATAAGGCCGATTGCTGCTCCTCCTGGTGTTAATTTCATGGAAAATCAAACCATATAGATGAACAATTAAAAAAGATGAGGTAACAGATGCTAAATGTCCTGTTGAAATTAGAATATAGAGGATGTTGAAGTCTTTGATTTGTCAGATTTTAGGCTGTATACTCCCTTTACTACTACAATTGTGAAAATGAGACCTGATAGGGAGGTCTGGCCTAATAACACAGCTACTTCATTCCTCAGATTGGTGGCCTGTGTGACTGATTGACTGTTCTCTATCAACAGGGTGGGAGGATTGTAACATAGGCAGGGTGCTCTGTAAATTCTGACAACAAATGACATTCATAGGAGACTTGCACTTCACTTCCAAACTGTGTCAACACTTATTTATGATAAAGGAGAACTGGGTGAAAAGACACAGTGCTGTTACCATATATCACGGAGTTTTACATTCAGTTTTGTAGGGAGGAGGAATAGCCAGTCTGTGCTATATTTGCAACTTCAATATTTGTAACTTTTATATTACAAAACATAAGAACAACATTGTCCATAAGATGATCTCCTAGTCCTTTGTACCCTTCAAGCATCAATTAAAATAGTTACCCATTCTTCTGTTATTTTATTCTAAACCATCTATCACCTCAACTTCAGCAAGAATAAGTGTTTACCCATGTTCACTAACAATTGGATTTTATTTTTATACCCTCATTCCCAGCTTAGACTCACTTCTCAATCTTCAGTATTAGCAGTGCCTGGAAAAAGTCCCAATTGAGAATTGTGTTGATAACCCTTAATAAAATACCTGGGTCAGAGTACTTGAAAGTTTGCCTGAAGCTGCAAGACGAAAGCAAGTATCTTCCAGTATCTACTCAGAACTGGAACTTATACTTGAGGGTAAGTGTGGTAAATGGTAAGTGTGAAAGATAACTGCACTTCCTTTCAAGCAGAAAATGATTTGTGAAACAGATAAAATGTGAAGAATAAGGAGAGCTAGTGTGTCTCAGCAATGGAGATTTGGGAAGGATCTCACTGACAACTTAACCAGATAAAATGTGAAGAATAAGGAGAGCTAGTGTGTCCCAGCAATGGAGAATTGGGAAGGATCTCACTGACAACTTAACACGAGCACCAACAGAAACCTATGAATACAATCCTGTTAGTCAAAAAACAAACACAAGTACTACTTCATTCAGCCTGGCTCAATAATACCAGAAGATGAAAATATTATTACAGAATGCCTATAAGACAAGAGCACCCAAATATATAGAATATAAATGTGTAAACAAGAGAATACAAAGGCGAATTATATTCTTTCTATTGTACAAAATATTTAATCAATATGAATTTGAAGGTAGTCCTTGCTTTTGGGTATGTATGGAAGTACGTTATGTTAAACTAAACCCCGAAGTGCTTAAAATATTCAATTATGTAAGTTCCTAGAGAACTTTGATGCAGTTAAGATCATGAATATGAGCCCCAGGATATAATATTTATAAACTAAATTCAGGAATATATTAAGATTATATGGTATAAACAAGTGGGATTCATGTCAGAAAGGCAAATTTTGTTCAACATTATGTAAATCAATAAATGTATTAGAGCATATAAAAAAAACTTAAAGATACTATCCACATAATCATTTCAACTGATGCTGAAATGACACTTGATAAAGTTTAACCCGCCTTCATGATAAGAGTCTTGGAAAGTAGGACTGAATAGAGCATAAATCAAAATAATAAAGGCAGTATGCAGCAAATTTGTAGCCAACATTAGTACATAGAGATAAGATGACAGCATTTCCTGTAACATCAACAATGAAACAATGATGTCCACTCTCTTCTCTCTTATTTGATAGAGTACTCAAAGTCTTAGCTATAGCAACTAAAGGAGAAGAAAATGAAGATGATAAAATAGAAAAGGATGTGCAGACAACATGATTCTTTCCTTAAAAGACCATACAGTATGTAGTAGAAAATGCTTAGAGCTCATAAACACTTAAAGTTGCAGAATCAAATATCAGTATAAAAATAGAATATTTCAAGTAAACAAAAATTTACTCTTGGAGAAAGCAATTAGGAAAAATAATCTATTTTGAGTTACTCTAAATATTTAATATCTATGAATATATCAAGCCAGAGAAGAAAGACCTATACCATGAAAACTTCATGACATTGTTAAAAAGAAATCAAAGACACTAACTTTGAGGATGTTAGACTAACACACACCTGAATTGGCAGTTTAATATTATGAAAATGGATATAGCATAAAAATTCATCTATAGAGTTGAAATAATAACTATACAATTTTTGATGTCTTATTTCACAGATTTAGGAAAAATAATCTAAGAATTCATATGGAACCACAGAAGATGACAGAAGTCAAAGCAATCCTAAGGAGTATGAACATAGCTAGAGGTACCACAATACTCCACCTCAAATTACACTATAGACCATTCACCAGAAAGACACCCTAGTGGTGGTGTAAAAACAAACTGGTGGATGAAAAGAGTACAAGGGAGACCCTGGAAATCAACCCACAAAGTTATACCCACTAAATTTTTAACAAATGACAAAAATATACATTGTAAAAAAATCACATTCCAGAAATGGTGCTGGCAAAGCTAGATTTCCTCCTACAGAAGAGTGAAGGTAGATTAATATCTTTCATCTAGTATAAAAATGAATTTAAAATGGGTCAAAACACATCAAAGACCTTGATTTAAACTTGAAACACTGGAATTTCTAACAACAAACAACAACAGTAAAAAGAAGGAAAAAAATAAAATCCCAAACCCAGGGAATCATCTTCAAGATACTATGTTAGGAAAGAACTTTGTGAACAGACACGGACAGCACAGAGACTGGTCTTGCTTACCATGAGGTGGGACTGCATGACAGTTATGTTTCAGCACAGCAAAGGAAATGATCAGCGCATAGAATGGGAGAAAAGCTGGATTGGCTGTGCTTCAGTCCAGGGGCTATTATCTAGGGTTTGCAAAAAAGACTGTAGATATTATATATCAAAAATATAAGACTGCCAATCTACAAATAGATGGACGAATTGTATGAATTGTTTAAAAATATATCTAAAAAATTGAAATGCAAACTGTCAGCAGCTTTTTTCAAAAGCATTCAACATTCCTAGTCATCATGGAAATACTAAAACTACTTGAGAGACCCTACCTCACCCTAGTCAGAACGGATATCATTAAGAAATAGGACAAAAGATGCTAGAAAGAGTTTAGAAGTAAAGGAACTCCTATGAACTCTTCCTAAGGGATGAAGATTAATACAGACAACACAAAAATTAACTTAGATGTTCTACCAATATTTAAAAATAAAACTACCTTAATACCTAACTGTTTCACTCCTGGGCATAAAAGAAACATGACTTGTGACAAAGGATATATAAGTAATTAGTATTCAGGTTTGAACACTTTGATGGATTTTTCCCTTTTGTAGTGGATAAGAAGATTATTTCTAAAATAATTCATATTACTACAACAAATTATTTTCACAAATACCTTCTTTCTCATGTGGTGAATATCTGTTCTTCTTTATGGAGGTAATTTTTAACAATTTTTAAATCATCCCAATAAAATTCCTGTCCAATTTCATTATCTCCTTCTAGTAGCCTGGATTAATAGCATACTGAGAAATATTTACCTGTTGAGTCTTTGTTATGTTTTCTTCAGAAAGATCTCTATTTACCTTTATTGTATAATGCAGATATTTTTGTGGCAGTTTTATTTTGTTGCTATCACATTGTATGGCTTTCTCGTATGTATAGAATATGAGGGCCTCATTAGATACATGATATGTAGATATCTTTCCCATTTGTGGAGGCTTTTCTTTTGGTTGACGGCATTCTTTGCCGAGTAGAAGGTTCTTGGTTTGATATAGTCACATACACACCTTTGCTCTTGTTAGTTATGCTTCTAGTATCATATGATATATATATATATTTATATAGATATAGATATAGATATAGATATGGAGAGAGAGAGAGAGAGAGAGAGAGAGAGAGAGAGAGAGAGAGAGAGAGAGAGAGAGAGGGAGAAGGAGAGGGAGAGGGAGAGGGAGAGGGAGAGGGAGAGGGAGAGGGAGAGGGAGAGGGAGAGGGAGAGGGAGAGAGAGAGAGAGAGAGAGAGAGAGAGAGAGAGAGAGAGAGAGAGAGTATTTGCCAAGTCGGGTGTTAAAGATCCTAGCCATTTCTTTCCAGAAGTGGTCTTACTGTTTGGGTTATTATGTCTATTTCCTCGATTATTTTTGAGTTGATACAATAACCAGTATATCAGACAGGAGAGGTAAAACCATTTTGAAATTCTGCTCTTCCTTAGGGTTGAAAACACACTGCTTTTCTACAGAATTGATGGAAGAGCTTCTATCTAGTTCAACTCCCCAGTGCTGGCTAGAAATTTGTCTATTGTGCTCCATGGGTTAGATTTTCTCCTGCCTTCCATTGTTTCTTTAACGAGGAAGGAGAAGTGTCTATGTCCCAGTGAATTTAAGGTAATCTGTAATTATTTGACCAGAAAAAATATCCCCAAATCTCTGTGGCTTAGGTTGTTTGTACTATTCTATCGACCCTTATGTTCTGGAAATCAGCCTTTAAAAGCAAGGTGATGCCATCAACTCAGGCTCAACTATTTTCCTTGATGTCTGTGAGTATTTGCTTAGTGATGATGAGTGAAAGGAGAATAGCTCTCACTCTCATGAAGAATCACATGTAGGAAGCCAGCAGAGGTCTTAGGGTTGTGTGCAAACAGAAACCCAGTTTTCTCCTCAGTAAAGGTTTTGCATACAGGAGAATAATTGAGGATGTGATCCGTTGTTTTAAATAGTGAAAAATTCCTCCTATATTTTGGTCATGCTTTAACCCTTAGTTTTTCAAAAACAATTATGTGATACTTTATCAAATACCTCCTTTCTTTTCTCTTTTGATTACTTTTCTTTACTTGTTTTACTTCCATTGACTTCAGTGTGTGTATGTGTGTGTGTGTGTGTGTGTGTGTGAGTTGATAATCAAGAGAGCACTATACAGTTGTTAATTCAGTTCCTTCAAGTAAAATTATACATTAAGAAGAAACTTTTAAATACTCTATTTGTATTTCACCTCATAATTTTTTAATTGTCAAAAATAATTTTCTGTGGCATAGACAGCCATAAATGGGATATCTGTATCACACCCCATCCCCCAAGGAATACTGCAGATTCAGGGAATATCGCAGAAGGGTGGGAAAATCACAGAAACCAGACCTAGGAAAGGAACAGACAAAAAAGTGATAGGAACAAAGAACTCATTAGTTTTTTATTTGTAAATGCACAGCAGCTGGGGTCACCAGCTTAAGACTGGCACAGATCAAGTCACTCAAACCTCCTGAGTGGAAGAGGGAGGGGATCACATGCCCAACACTTGGACATGTGGACAGTTGATGGATGCTGGGGGAGGCAGAGTCAGTTTTTTAAGGGTGTGGTCCCTGACAGGTTGACCCTGGCCATGTTGCATCAGATAACTCTACATCTGTGTATTTCACAAACTGAATTCAGTGGGTTGAAGAAGAAGAAGAAGAAGAAGAAGAAGAAGAAGAAGAAGAAGAAGAAGAAGAAGAAGAAGAAAGGGATATGAAGTTGGAAGGGTGCAGGATGGACATAGGATTAGACAACTTGAGTGGTAGGATGAAGCATGAATCTTATAGAGTCTTATTAATAAAATCAAACCTTGGGCCAGGTATTGGGGTGAATGCTGGAAGATCAGAGAAGCACAACAAGCCACAGCTACCTCACCTTGCCAGTTCCTCAGTTGATCCTGTTTCCTCAGACTGGAAACCTCTGAGTCCTCAGCCACAATGAATCTCAGCTGAACTGCTGCTCGAAAGCCTGAAAGCTTAACCAGCCAAATGCTTCTAGTTCCTGGTCTTCACACCTTATATACCTTTCTGCTATCTGCCATCACTCCCTGGGATTAAAGGCTCACTTCTTGGGATTAAAGGCGTGTGTCATCATGCCTGGCTGTTTCCAATGTGACCTTGAACTCACAGAGATCCAGAAGGATTTCTGCTTCTGGAATGCTAGGATTAAAGGCGTGTGCAACCACTGCCTAACCTCTGTTTAATATTATGGCTGTTCTGTCTCTGACCCCAGATAAGTTTATTAGAGTGCACAATATTTTGGGGAACACAATACCACCACAGCAGGAGGTGAATATAATAAAAATATATTGCAAGCACATATGAAATTCTCAAGGTATTAATTAATATATTAAAATTATGAGAGTTGGTGAATGCATGCATGCATTATTTTCAAGTTATAGTAAATGTCTCCCCTAAGTTCTTTTCAAAAGAATCAGGAACAGAATTATTCTCAAAGGAATGGAAAGAATAGGGCAAGGCAAAGGGTGACTTTATCTTTTACAACCTGAATATTTACAATTAAATGGTACATGATGGGCTTTAAATGTACTGAGGACTCTATCTGTTCATTTGAATCTGCTCTTATATGCTTCAACATCACATGGTGAATAGGGTCTGCTTGATCTGATTCTAATTGTTTATAAAGGATATATATCATTTTCATGATTTTTACTCTGCATCACTTTAAAATTGAATCCTAAGAGAAGAAAAGTCCTTTTTGAGTTTGCAAACTATTAAAGTGATTCAGTTATCTGAATGAGAACATGCAGTCATTTTATAGTGATTGTAAAGCTTAACATAAATCTTTAAATTAGAAAGGCATATAATATACAAACTCCATGCAGATTTATTTTTCACAAAGAAGTTGTCAGTAATTTAAGTTTTCTTAAAGGGGAGGAAACTTCAACCTGTATTATCTAACTTGAGAGCAGAAACTTTGTTTGTAAAGGTGTAGAACTGCTTATCAATCACAACTCTACTGTAAGAACCCTCCCTATACAAATGGTACTGTTACATCACTGCCAGAGAGTATGATGAAGATGGAAACTACATATGAACTCATCAGAATATTCCCAAAGACAATTAATTATGTCACTGAAAGAAGGTCTTAATGGAGTATTTCCAAATTCCATAAAACATACATACACACATACATACATACATACGTACATACATGCATACATACATAAATATATGCATATATGGGATGGGATGCAGTATTCATATATATGGACAAATGTGGAACAAACACAGCAGGAAGCAGGCAGTAACACAAGGAGAAACATTTGGTCAAAAATCTTCCTCAAAATAGAAGTAAGACAGAATTATAAAGACTGCAGTCCTGATAGGATTCCCACCTGGAAATAATAACCAAAACATATCTTCATTTTATAAACAAAATAGCCCTGTGAAAAAGAATGGAAGCAATTTAAATTTTCAGCAGTACAGTTACTTTTCAAGAAAGTGGCTTCTTGCTGGGAACATTCTCTCATTCGCAGACTCCATATTCTGTGGCTCAAATGTATATAGCCCCCCCCCCCCAAATGCTAAAAGTTATTGTGGAGTGCAAACAAAAAAGCACAATAAGGCACCTGAGTTGGGAGGAAAGCTCAAAGGTGGCAGATTAATGAAAAAGATTTGAGCAACATGTAATCCCAGTTTCTTTATTTTCATGTGAACACACTACTGTAGTTCAAAGTTGTTCACTTTTCCTAGGAAACAAATTTCAAATTATTTCATAGAAGAACACTTTTAAAATACTGAAACAGCAATAACAAAAGGAACTAATAGATAAGAAGCATGCTGGCAACAAAGTCCCCAAATTCAAATCTGTCAGATCTTCACACAATTGACTAAATACAGTAAACTATTTAATTAAAAATATAAGCCATGAAGATAATTCAACAGCTAAAGATACTGTTAGGTGAGTGATGTTCCTTTCCAATGAAGGAAGCTTAATAAACTCTAATTGCTTCACTGCCTTTATATCTAGCTTGCAAAAGATGATCTTGATAAAAACCAGTCACTGTTCAAGGATGCTCACAAATGTCTGAAACCAGGAAGCACACAGTGAGGATGACTTGGCTGCTCTATACAGATGCCTCTCCAGAATTCCTGGATGAGAAATGCTGCCTGGGGTAATCTGCAACATTATGAAATTCTGCTAGAACAGAAGCCATGATTAAAAAAATTATACAAATTCATGTCAAAATTATAGTGTCCCCACCCATGAGCAGATCATTTGGACTCTCTCAAGAAGGCATAGAAAGTTGTGTTCAGTGAGCAAAGTAATTATTACACATGAGGCTATTAAGAAGCACATATACTAAATGTCGGTCATGTTCAAAGTCAAAGTAATTGATTAAACACAAATACATTTTATGTCTGGAATATGTAGATAGGGAAGAGCTATCTAGACTTCTTCATCCATCAACTTCACATGTGAACACTGTTGAATATATAAGCAACTTATTAGTCATCACTGTTCAAGGCAAACAAGGAAGTTTGACATTGAACTTCACTAGGAGATCTGGAACATTCATAAATAGCTGTCATTTGCCATATGTACACAAAAAGATCATAGAGGTGCAAATGATCAGGTAGGATAGAAATCTCATGGTTTTATATGTACTGAAGAAATGAATTAAATCTAAGATATGATAAACAACATGAATATTCTGCAGGTATCTAATTCTTTAGAAATAAATATGACTGAGTTGGACATAGTACTCATACCTGAGCTCCAGGATCAGAAGTTCAAGTTCATCCTGATATACCTACTAAATTCGAGGACTTTCTGGGCTATATGAAATTCTACATCCCCACTTCCTACATACCACAAAATGTCAGAAAATAGCCTTAAGCAAGTTTAAATTTTAAACTGAAATACTATTAAAATTATTTTTCATATTTTTTCCATCTCATTCTACTGGAAAAGTCATTTAAATTTGTTTACCTACAAATTCAAAAAAATCGATCATATAAATACTGACCTCACACTTATCTTACCATGATAGATATTTTCAGAACTCTATTTTATTGCAAATTTTATTGCTATTGCCACAATACATAATTTTGGTATAGAAAATGGGAACATAGCATATAAAAATAAAATATAAGTGAAAGTTAGTAATAGACAATATTCCATCCAGTATAGAAATACCACCTACCATCCTATTACAACATCTAATGAAGAAATAAAATGAATTAGGTTTGAGGGGTGTGAGTCTTGAAGGACCAGTCAAGTTTGCTAATGGTAAGTAACAAATGAGATACAAATGTGTGTGATAAAAATCAGATTGTTTTGTGCTAAGCACTTTTTATCTAATTCTCACAGAGCTGATTGTATCTATTCTCTACAACAGTGTGGAAACTTCAAAGCACCTACTACTCTTTACTTAGTAACAGCCTTTTCATTCTCTATTGCTCCTTATAACACTTTGGTTTAAAGGCCAAAAGCTCCTTCAGAGGACTGCTTCAGACAGGTCTTCAATGGTCATAAACTAAGGATACTAAAGCAACAATGAAAGTGTCCCCTAGAGCAAATGCTGCAAGATGAACTAACAGGTTTAACTTAAAAATCCCTTTCAACATGCATACCACACACACACACACACACACACACACACACACACGTACACACACACACACACACATGCACACACACACACAGAATTTAGTGACATTGATGCTTAGCTGTCATTGGTAGACTCCCACTGCGGCTGAATGGATCAGATATGGACCAAAGCTGAACATCAAGTTCAGAAGAAAATAGCATTTAAGTTATGGAAAAAAAAATCAACCGTTTTCCTTTTTGTAATTATTTGAATTAAATATATGATTCATTCAGTAGTTTATAGCAAAGTAGCTAGTAGGAAAGCCTTAGAGTGTTATTAACACTGAGAATCCACACTACTTGAGGTGAGATGGATTGCCTTGATCTGAACATTACATGTTAGACTCCTGCACTGATTGTCACTTTCCCTTTGAAAACGTACTGTTGTTTTATAACATTGAAAACATATTTTAAAAAAAAATCATCTAGTTATCCTTATTAGAAAGCTCAGCCTGGGCCACACATTCTCATTTGGAAGTATATGAAAGCAGATAAAGGGAGAGGGAAAATTCAGAAGAGCAAGAGAGAGGGGGAGAGGGAGTGGGAAGTGGGAGGAGACAGGGGAAAGGAGGGTGAAGACTACGGAAAGGCTGGTGTTAGCCTCAAGAAACACAGGGAGGATTCTATTTTCTTTTTCTTCTTTGTTGTTGTTGTTTGGTTTGGTTTCCCCAATGTCAGTTCCAGTTTCCCTCTTAGAAAGCTTTGTCTCCTCTCTGTGACTTGAATATCAAGAGGAGAGTCTGATCGTCATTAAAATGTATCTATTAGAACGGACGGGTTCCCATTGCTTATTTACGGGAATGTCTACCAGGCAAATACTATTTCAAAGTGAACTTTCAAAAAGTGTACGTGCAAATGCACATGACCATGGTATTTTTTTAGAATCAATATCTTAATATATCTCTAGGATTTGAATGCATTGCAACATAAAATTAGGCTTACCTATCCTTTCATTTTTCAAGCAGCTTCTCATCCGCTGTGTCTGCAGTTTGCTGTGTACAGCTGAGTACATGGACGATGCAGTGGGAATGAGGAGCAGGGAGGAGTCACTTCTAATTTAAGGAACAAGGCCAAATGGTTGAGGCCCACCCCCAGCTAAGAGGCTGTAACTAAGGGGGTTAGTGAAGTTGCCATGAAGCCAGTAACTGTTCTCCAGAGCAGAATCAAGATCATAAATTACTACTTCCTCAAAATAAGTCAGGAAGAGTCATGATAAATGCCACAACAGCCAGCAGAAGCCAAGGTAGGCCGGCAGCTAAAGCAATGACATAGTTTCTTAGTAAGTGAGAAGGCTTTCTTTTTCCTTTGCCAAAGACTAAGACTTGCTATTCATCAACTGCTGACTGTAGGTAGCACAAATCAAAACAATAGCATAGGAAATGTATGCTTTGTCCAAATGTAAAGGTTACATATTAAAAGTTTTAAGCAAAAGGAAATCAAGGAGTGGAAAAACCTGCCTCCTAGCATCATGTCATGCAATGAAGGTTCTAGATGAGGCTCTGGTGAGGGGAACTAACACTTTCATATTCTTCCTCTATCACATGAACAATGGCATCATTTGATAGTTTTAATGGCAACACCTAATTTTCAGTATCACAGCTATCTAAAAAGGAAGCAGGAGGCTGTGGTTAGCACGACAATATATTAGAGCTACGCTGCTTCGTGTGGGTCCTTACTCACACACCACCCTAGTCATGATCTGGGCAGAAGCATCTAGTCCTCAATGCCTGTTTCCTTATGTGTGAATTGAAAGGTGAAGGGAATTGTTCTAATCTCATAATGAGTATATTCCTCTCTCTCTCTCTCTCTCTCTCTCTCTCTCTCTCTCTCTCTCTCTCTCTCTCTGTGTGTGTGTGTGTGTGTGTGTGTGAATATAAAGTTTGGCACACATTTAATGTATACATTGCTTAGCATTATTTACTATTTAAATTCTCTGGTGCTCTTATATAAAAACCATATGAAGTAAAATTTAACTCCACTCCTAAAGTAAGAGTAAAGCAGAACTGTTTACACAGTATCATCAACTTTAAACAAATACTTGAACACAGGACAAAAAGTAAGCTCTAAGTTACAAGCCATGGAACTGGCCTGTCCTATAAGGATGAGCAGAGGTGGATAATGAGAGCTTTTAGAGGCAGAATATTAAGAGTGGTGTTCATGTTACATTAGTACATACAGGGAAGAGGAAGAGCCAAAGGGTGTAGGCACTCTTGAAAGTATAACAAAAGTTCAATCATTTAAATGTTTCTAGGTAGGACACAGTGACCAAAGAGCACCTCAAACTGGGTTCACGAAAGTGGGTACAGTTTTCTACAGCCCTAATTTGTGATCTAAAAAAGATGTTTCAAAGATAGAATAAAAAGATGGTCAGATTCATTCTTTAAGTGAGTTAGAAGCTGAATGTTCTTAGGACAGCTTCAAAATAGATAGACACTCAGAGAGATCTAAGTGGACAGTCTGGCACTGATTCTGTGTTTCTATATGCTGTACAAACTCTTGGTCAGAGCAGAATTGAGTATGCTTTTCTTTCTGGAATCTCATCAAGGAAGGACAGGTGAACAGCAATTTTCCCTGTGATGAGTACCGGCAGCTGAGGTCAAGTTAAACCAATTCTAACAGATACATCATACATCAAGAAAAAACGAAATGTCAACTGGAGGCTTATCTATCCCCAGCAAAGCTTGCCCTGACCTCAGAAAAAATGAATTTCTCATGGTTAGTATATTTTAGGAGTTAAAACAGTATTTAATTCAGATTTAGACGAAGGTATATATTTTTAAAAATCTGTGTATTCTAGATAAACTTGGCACCTCTTTGGATATAAACGCCAGGTGCATTGCTTTTCAAATGACTTCAGCTTCTTGCAAAGTGTCTTAGCATATAGGGAATCTTGAGAATTTGCTATGCAAATAATAATCACTTAAAAGTGCCTTTGAAATGTCAAATCTGCTTCATATTGAAGGCTGGGAACTTAAGAAAAATAATTTTCCCATATTTTATATCATTGAAAAAGCTCTAGAAATAAATTGTTCTATTCTATTTGATTGCTATATACATGGAATCCTCCAGAGAGAGTGAAAAATCATATACAATGACCCAATATAATGATATAAATATTCAAATACTGCTACCTTTAACAGGCTTATTTAACATGATTGTAAATTAGATTCAGAAAAAAAATAGCATCTTAACGTTATATTAGAAAGCCAGCCAGAAAGCTGATAACTATAAAGATACACACAAGGCAGATTTTCTGATCCACTCCCCTGGTCTCTCTTACACAGAAAATTAAAAGAAAAGTGGGATGAATGGCGTTAGTAGTACTATAGGCAGTGTCACTGTCAAGTTCGGGTCTATTACTGTGACGGACAACAGGTTATATGAGGGGTTCAAACTTTATTTCGTTTTAAGTGACACATAATTTTGTGTATTTATGGAACAATCTGAGACTTGTTTTCTATATAGATATTCAGTGTCTAATATTAAAGTCATGGAGGTTTCATTTTCTGAAACATTGATGATGGCTTTGAAATGAAAGCAGAGAAGATCCGGCTTTTCTTTCTCCCAGCTTTTTTTTTTTTTTTTTTTTTTTTTGAGGTATATGTTATCACTAACTATGATCATTATCTTATGGTATAAAATTTTGGCTTTCCATGTTTAAGGCAATTTCCACTAATGGATTACTATTTATGTCAAGATTAAGAATGAGGAATGTTCCCTAGAATAGCTATTTTCTGTACCCAAATAAGCACTGACTAATGAAAGCATGAACAAAAGCATAAACTCAACTAAGAAAATGGGATTTCTTTCCAAAGTCTACAGAAGAAATAGCACAGAGTGATGTCACATACTATCAGTTTCCAGCAGCAACAGAGATGTATTCCCTGTCACCTCAAGTTGGTAAGGAAGGGGCAAATGAAGGAATGTTGTCCTTTCTTACTTGGGACTTGTGCTGTCGAGGAAACTCTAGGTCACACCCACCACTGCTCTTGGATTCCAACATACTGCAGTTGATAGTGCAGAAAAAAACAAACTTTGGCAATTAAAATATTTTTATTTCCTGGTGCACCTCAGATAACTGCAGGACAGAAACTTGGGATGGAAGAGGGAAATTCTTGCCTTTTCTTCGGGTTCCTGTGATTAAGGGTATTAAAGAAGGATCTTTATTACTCTATCACTAACCGGCTTGAGTGTGGTCACAGTACCATTTTTACACAGACTCAAAAGCCACATCCCTTAGTCGTGAGAAAGTTGTAAAATCGTCTTGACATTTAAATGGTATCACCCTATTCCTTCTCTGGTTTAAGTGAGTGAGATGTGTTTATAAGTCAACTAAGTGGGAATCAGAAGGAAATATATAAGAACAAGTTTAAAAATAGATTTATCTAAATATATATTATTTTAAATATCAAAATACAACAGCATTATTTTTGGAAATATAATTAGTCTTTCATGGCAAAATGCTTTATAGTTGAGAAAAACCTATTACTGGTTCACCTGGCTTATTCAACTAAAACAAAACCACTAATATTAGGTACTAATAATTTTTAATTAATTCCTAACTTTGAAATAGGCATAACAGTTTATTGTTATCTTTATCATTTATGAGTTAATTTAATAGTAACCTCTATGACAGCAGAAGAAAACCTGAAATTGTGTGAGTACAGTAATTTTTGTTCTCTGTAAGGGTTTCAAATTTGTATTAGGATAAACTTTATTAAATTGGAAGAAGATTGCTGAAAAAACTTTTAAGTCTCTTTAGGACAAGTTCAGATCTTCACAAATATAATGTTTATTATTATATTTACAGCAAACTCTAATCCAAGTGGTTTTTAGATAAAAATAAAATAGTAATATAGTGTATAGTGTACAACAGGAAAGAGAAAATAATAAACACAAAATGATTAAATTCTTTTCCTTCAGTTTTAGGAGTTACACATCAAAGCTAATGATGGTCACAGAAAATTTTTTAAAATATATGTAAATCTGCTGTAAAATCACAATTATTTTAACATTATTTAATCCATTGTGCTTTTGTTATATGTATATTTTAGTTATAAAATAAAAGACATATTCATTACACATTTATTGCCATATGCATACACAATCTTGCATTTTCATTTATTATCTATCTAATATGTTTACATTTAATAATGCTATCAGTGATGACAGCAAACAATCTCTTCAAGCGACCAGTCTATGACTTTACTGAAAGATCTAATGCTGTATATCAAGTGGAATGATAATCTGGAGTAGTGATGGATGACAACCAAATTCTGCCCCTTCAGGCTAAAGTACTGCCCACTATTAAACTTGTTAGAACCAGAGCCAATTCCAGTCTTATTCCTAGGCTACTGTCCTTCCCAATAGTTCTTACACTTTGTAGAGTACTAAAAACTAGACCTAATGCTGCTAAATATATTGATTTTGCTTCTAAAATGAGTGAAATCTTGAAATGACATCTTCAATGCTTACGGCAAAACAACCTTACATACATTCCTCTACCCTACCACCAAAAAAGTAAAGGAAAGAAAGAAAGGAAGGAAGGAGAAAGAGAGAGAGACAGAAAGAATGAAAGAAAGAAAGAAAGAAAGAAAGAGAGAGGGAGAGAGGGAGAGAGAAAGAAAGAAAGAAAGAAAGAAAGAAAGAAAGAAAGAAAAGAAAGAAAAGAAAGAAAGAAGAGAGGGAGGAAAGGGAGGAAGGAAGGAAGGACAGTCATCTGCTAGGACTGGCAAACTTTGGGGCAAAGGTTTTTGTATCTTTGTAGAATATCTTTGTAGAAGATATTCCTTTCACACTCTAGATACACTGCACATATCCATGGCAAACGCTGCTAATCAACACAGTGATGGCTCTATAAGACCAGGCAGTGAATTCTTTTACACTCCCACTAATAAACTGTTCAAAATGACTGATTTTTTTTATGTGTTTTGCACGAGTCCTAAGGCAGACCTAGAACCCATGAGGGAGCCTGACTGGTCTCAAGCACCTTGCAAACCTTCTGTCTCAATACCCAACAGGTTGAGATTGCATACACAAGCCATCATACCTAGCTGCCAATATAACTGTACATGTCTTTTCAAATATAAGAGTAATATTTTTCCAAGAGTCATGAGTACTAGAAACTGTCCTCTGATGGGTGAGACCACTGGGAAAAAACAATTGCAAATGAGAAATTCAGCAGAGGGTACTGAACCAGTGCTTGGCAAGTTACTAGATAAGAAAAAGACATGGGTTTGAAGCATTGGAAGTATTTCCATGCATTGAAGCCTTTGAACTTGTAGCTAATTTCTAGAGTTTCCCCTTTAGTACTCTATAGGCAAGTCATATTTCCTATACTCTGCTTCTTCAAAGGAAAGTGGACACAATTCTTCCTTTAAAACAAGCATTTCTGGAAAACCAACAGTAACAGTAACACGCTTTTGGTGGTAACAACTTTTCTCTTTAAAACTAAAATTTCTAAACACTCTGTGCATATAATTTCAAACCCTTAGATAGATTCAGAAACAGCTTGACACTGAAAATATCTTTCTTCTTGAGTCATGGGATGAAATGGTTGGAGTTGCATGACTATCCACACTGATAGACATAATTACTTAATTTTCAAGTCTTGGATCATTTCTATAACAAGTTCTCATGAGCAGGAACCCTGACACACTGTAACCTAAAAACCCAAAGCTGAATCCAGGAAACACAAGACTGGGTCTCCAGCCTCCATTTGCCATCTCACATCAACAACACAAACATTTTAAAGTCAAAACTCCTCTACACACAGGACAGACTGTTTTAAAGAAGTAAGTAAATATTGTCTTCGCAAAATATTCTTCTAAATAACTACAAGAAAATATGTACTATCTCACAAGTAAGAAAAAAAGAGAGGCATGCTATAATAACAATATACTTTAGGTGATAATGACTAAAATACGTACATATTAATGGCCTTGGTGATACACCTAAACCCCAATGCCTACAGATAACCACACAAAAACCTCAAAGTCATCCATGTTCCCTATGTTAATACCATCCACCTCCTGAACTCCATCACAGTCCTGAACTCCATCACATTTGCCGTATTTCTACTCCCCCCACCGTTGTGCATCCCCACACTTAATCTCGTAGATTTTATGCAAATAAAGCACACTTTCCAGCCCCTCTGTTCACCTTATTTCCTTCCATCTTTATATGGCAAACTGAGCATAAACATTGCAAATAAGTTGACTTTTTTTTCAGAATAAAAGCTTCAATGATTTCATTATTTAAAGATAATTTCATATGTAATCATTTCCATCTAAAATTTCTCATAGATTATTAAAAATTAGTCACACTTGGGCACATGCAAAATTAATTCATGATGTTACCAGAGTTTGGATCTTACATGTTCCTAAAATTCTAATGTGTTTATGGCTTGATATCCAGAGTGGTAGGAGGAGGCAGAATTTGTAAGAGATGGGCACCAGTGAGGGGGCGGTGGTTAAGACTTTGCAGCCTGCTCTTGAAATGGATGGTGAGACCCTGGCCCTGACTGCTTCCACTTTTTTTTTTCTCTCACCATCAAGATGAGCACATTCATTTCCTTCCTTACTCCTACCACAAGATACAACATCAGCACCACAGGAGCAGAATCAATGAGGACAATAATCAGAGGGTACAACTTCCAAAACCTTGAATCAAATTAAACGTTTTAAAACTATATTATCAGAGGCATTGGAAAGCTGAATAACAGAAACATTATAAAATTATAGCAATAATAAACAGCAATGAGAATGCACATGTTTTGAGAAAAGAATTGACTATATCAGTGTTTAAAGTTATATACATCTAGAATTTAGGCTAGGAAATATAAAAATTCAACTGAATTATTTTAGTGATATTTTAGCACTGAGTTACCTTTCAAATATTTCATAGAATTTACCTCCAAAAAGGAATTTATTTCTAGAATACATTTGCTATATCTAAGCAGCAACCATGCCAAGAAAGTAATATTTACAAAAATTATTTTTGCTTAAATTAGGAATATACTGCTCAATTTCTTGTCTTTATTTGGCAAAAGAAAAAAATAGAATTAGTATTTAAAGTAGCATGTTCAAATAATCCAATATATTATACCAAAAATATAACTTAGGTTTTTGACTTACATTATTTAACTTATACTTAACATTTACATTATTAATAAAAAACATTAAAAACTTAGATTTAAGTTTATCCTTTTTAAAGTAATAAAGATGTAGTTCTCTTTTGACTATAATATCAAGTAGTCAACCCTGAAAATACAAGTAGCATTAAGTATTCTGAGCAGGATATATTTAACTATCTATATCTATATCTATATAAACATAAATGCATGAATAAAGTGAAAAAAGAGGCAAAAGAGAGTTCAAAAAATTGAACTGTTGTTCACAGGGCAGGGAATGAGAAATCACATCTGTCAGAACTGAAACTTGAACATCTTCTATGACTTCTAATACTTACTATTGAAAGCAAATTAAGGGACTTCTGAAACAGCTCTGCTTTATAGTATTAGCTGCTCTTTCAAGAGGACCTGGGTGAGGTTCCCAGAACCTGCTGACAGTTCACAACATTCTATGAGTTCCAGGGGATCTGATGCCCTCTTCTGACCTCCATGGGCACCAGACACACACATGATACTCAAACATATATGCGTACACAATATCCATATATATATATAATAATGATAAAAGAAAACTAAGAAAAAGAACAATATTTTGGCTCAAATAGGAGTCTTAAAGAATGCAATACCATAAATTCTTCTTTAATAATTAAAACATTGTTTTAAAGTTTCCAAACTATAGAATAATTACATGATTTATTTTTACACTGTAAGATAAGAAATACCAGAGATAATCATTCTGGTAGCAATAATTACCTCACTACTATATGGTACTCTTCACATTGTATGATGGTGGAAATGAAGAAGGAGGGGGAACCAGGAAAGATAAGATATCTTTACCTAGGAACTTCCTAATAATTGAGAACTAATATCCCTAAAAGATGCCAGACAGTCACCATTGCATGTGTAAATACACAGGGTTCAGTTCCTTGCTTAAGTTGAAATGATGCTGAGGAAAAACATCAGCCTTCCTTTCTCACTTTTTTACTCCACTTCTCACATATACAGCAATAAACGTGGGAGGAAATCTGACTTGGCAAAGAACTTGTACTATTTCTGGGGTGGAAAATAAAACAATTTTAACTTAGAAACTTTAGAACCAGCATCTGAGTTGAGTATTGGGGTTCTGCTTGACAATATGAACAAGATACCACACCCATTTACAGAAAATAAAACTTGTAAATGACATGGTCAGTCTGAAATGCAAAACGTTTATAATGCAAGGTGTTTCTGTTCAACGTATTAAACGGCAAGAGGAGTGAGTTCTGAATATCCTGAACCATGGTATAATGTTTCTCTGTGTCTTGCCAGAGTGTGGAATACCCAGCCTTAGACTATAGACAAAAGCAATCAAATTATCTCAGGGTCTTATAATCACTTCCCAGTCAGCAAATACTCTGGCCCTTGGTTTATCAGGTAAATTAAGCACATATGTTTCTTTTTTTTCCTCCTCCTAAAAACAAAACAAGCCCCTCCATCAGATAGAGTCATGTTTCTGATTTATAAATAATTTAGATTTGATTTTGAAATATTATAATAAAACATCATATCAGGATTGTCTTTTCACGGGTTAAAGAAAACAATACAAAAAGTAAAAAAAAATCCAGTAGATTAATCACACTTTTTTATGAATTATTATCTAAATTGTACTGCTTCTGAGGCACTATGTTTTCATAAATAATCTTGATGATGATATTGGTACTCCCAATTTTTACAGTGCTAATGATATATAGAAGCTATGATACAGAATTCTCATCCAACGTGATATGTGTAATGTATCGGTCACATCAAGTGACATTAGAGGTTACCCTAGGTATTGTGGTGAGAATCTACCTTAAGTTCCTAGTTGTGAATGGAGTGGAGTTTCACCAGCAGCTCTTTCCTGTGAAACAGTAAAGGGAAAAGAAAGGGCAGAGGCACTAGCTCTGGACACTTTCACAAGAGAACAATATGGTGCCAGGAAGGACATGAATGTATAAACAAAGGGGAGAAAAAGAAAGTTTACTGAATCTGAAAATGGTGAAAAATGAATTTCAAGTTTCCTCTAAGGTACAGTTTGCCAATCAACAGTCCACATGATACAAGGCACCAATTTCTACTAACACTGCCCTGCTTTCTGTTGAGGATGGTTTGTTCAGATGGAAGGAAAGAACACTATAATGGAAATAAGGTAGAAGTCTAAACAAACTGTGGCACAGTACATATTACCCATGATATCTTTTATGGAGACTCAGCTTCCTCATTTGACAGAGAGCAACTGAATAGTCTCCTATCCGACCGAAGAATTCATATATCTCTAATTTGAAATACAAATGAAATGTATTATATAAAACATAAGGAGAATGTACATTTCAAATTTATAATACATGGAAACCAATATGAAAGAAATGATTTGCCATGTGCTTATAACCTTAATATTTGGGAGGCAGAGAAACAAAAGGGATAAGGAATTCAAAGACAGACTAAGCTTCATGGAGAATTTTAGGCAAACCTGGGCTACATGTGACTCTGTCTTACAGAACAAGGACAACAAAAAAGGAACAGTCTGTTTCTCTTCCCACCCATTTAATCATTCATTCATTCACTCATTGATTGCACATCACCTGCCGTCTGGAAATGTCCATCCTCATCTTGTGTTAATAAACCACAGAGAATACTGTCGGAGCAAGAACTGTTTAAAGACCATGGGAATTCTCTGGGACTGTGACCAAAGCACTGTTAGTAGAAGGGGAGAACAACACTATAATTCCAGTGCTTGTGGAAGCACTGAGATTTGCTGAAGGATTGAATGTTGTTAAAAGGCAAAGAGAAAGGAGACCGGAGGAGGGTCGGAGGAGGGAAGCGAGAAGGAAGGGTTAGAAGGGAAAAGAAGAGAGGGACAGAAAAAAGGGAGGGATGCTGCGGGAATTTTCATTGTCATGGTTTTACTTTTCCTTCTTTCAAGTCAGTTATTTTTTTCTTGTTTTCAAATTCACTTTTTAAATATAGAACTGACATTTTATGACATACTTTCAAATTTTAAAATGTTAAGAGCACTATTTTTAAAAAGGTTCTTAAAAATTGTATTATTTTGGATAATAACAATTTAAACTTTAAGAATACCGTTTTGAGGGCTCAGTCTTTAAAGTGTTTGTCTTTTAAGCATAAGGAAATAAGTCTTGACACATAAACAAACAAACAAACAAAAGCCAAGCATGGTAGGGCATGCTTGCAATCTAATCACCAGAGACATGAGGCTGGTGGGCGATTGGAACTTGCTGGCCTTTATGCCTCACTTACTTGGTGAGTTAAAAGTCAGTGAAAGACCCTGTCTCAAAACTAAGGTGGATAGCACCTGAGGAGGAATACCCGAGGTTCTCTGTCCTACACACACACACACACACACAAAAAAAAAAACAAAAAAAACACAGAATCATACACACACACACACCAAAATCATTCACACAAAACAAAACAAAAAACCCCAGAGAATCATACACCACACACACACACACACACACACACACACACACACACACACACATAATATAATTGCATGTGTCTTTATTGGCTTTGTATTTTTCTTGTAAAACTTCAGGGACTTTTTTTTTTTTTTAATAGGGTTGCTTCTCTTCAACATTTTGCTTACATTCAACAACTATACATTTCATGTCCTCCCTGAGGTTTTTCTCCTCTCATCTCAGCAATTTTCCTTTCTGGACCATGCGCTAACACAAACACCCAGGAGCAAGTGCCTCCTTCGTACAGATACACAATCAGGTTCACTTGGCTGTCTTTTCACTTTTGTGTCGTCTTCTCACCCGATCGTGCTCAGGTCCAAAGCTGACCTTCACCTCTAAGAACCCTCAATCTGCAGCATTATTCTTATTACTTATCTATGTTCCAATGTTTCAGGCAGTCACAGCATCCATCTGCTCTAAATCTCCTCACTTACAGCATCAAGGTCCACCACGTGTGCACAGGGAATTACAGATGGCGACAGACAAAGCTGAAAGCTCGTGAGTACATTGCAAAGTCAAACTCACAGTGGCTTCCCATCTGTTAACGTATTCATAGCTGCCTAATTTTCCCCTAAACACTCCTCTTTACTCTCCACGCACACTGGCAAACCCCAGCAGGCAGCAAGTAGCTGGCATCTATTTCCATCTCATAGTAGTTCTTGAGTATCCATTTTCAAAACAGCATGGTATTATTCAGACAAATGGCCAGGACATATTCTAGCTCCTGAGAAGCGTTTGAGCTTCCCTGTTGTTCAGTCTGTTTTAGTTAAACAGCTCTACAGGTGAACAACAAACCTCTTCTCTTCCTATGAAAATAGCAAACAAAAAGTAAACAAATTTTCTATGACTGGTAATCATATCAGTGCCTCTTAGTAGAAAAATGAAATTTCCCAAGTTGTTTTAAAATTAATTTAAGAGTAAATGAATAGGAGGAAGAGAATATATACATATATACATATGTATAAATATATGATATATTATATATGGTATAGTATATAACTCACAAATATTCATATTTACTTCATGCATGATACCATGTTTTAGGTTTCTCAATTTTGCAAAAGTTTTAGCTCACTCATTGGGCCTTATGATGCATATCATGATTAGTATACGAAAATATGGACCAGAAGTTTAAAACAAATATCTAGTTATTCCTGAAGGCATTATTTTTCTAGGCTAAATTAGATGGGAAAGAATGCACATTAGTTTTCCTCTTCATGCAAACATAGCAGCATGCTTACAAGGTCACCAAATAAAGTTCAATCCTCCAATTGATAAGGGAAGAGCATGAAACTAGAAGGAAGGACAAAATTACCAAGGACTATTATGTCTATTGAGAATTTGAAGAAAACTTTTCATTGTTGCACATTTTCTCAAATTAACAAACACCTTTGCATTTCACCACAAATCTGTTTCATGCTCTTTAGGTGTTTAAGTGTGACTCATTCCTTTTGATTAACTTACTGCCTTCAAAAGCTTTTATCACTCTTAGTAAATACCTACAGCAAATAGTCCACGGCACCGGCTGCTCACCTTATACAAGTGCCAATGAATGGTGTGCGGAGGTTTCAACAAGAATGGCCACCACAGGCTCATATACTTGAATGCTTGGTCCCCAGTTGGCGGAATCCATTTGGAAAAGATAAGTAAATGTGATCTTGTTGGAAGTGTGTCACTGAGGTTCTAAAAAGCCCAACCATTTCCAGTTTCTCTCTTGCTATGGATGAAATGTGAGCTCTCACCCACTACTCTGGTGCCAGTCCAGCATGTCTGCCTTCTGAGCTCCCTGCCATAATGATCATGGCTTCTAACCCACAGCAAATGTGAGACCCTGAGAGCACTTTCCTTTAAAAGTTGTCTTGATCACAGTGTTTCTTCACAGAAATAGAAAAGTAACTAAGGCAGGAAGTTAACTGCTAGAAAATTTTTCAGAATTCTTTTCTTCATGTTAGTAAAATGTATTCCTCTTTCCCAGTTGCAGAAAAATTCAACTGCTTTGTCTATTTTAACAATTGTTTTTACATCTATACAGAAACAATCTTTGGTAATTTGAAAATACTTATTTAAAGCAAACAACATCAGGAAAACTAAAGAAATGAAAGAACTAGAAAAAGAAACTTCTGTATACATTTCAAGGAAGTAAGTTCTGCAATAGCTACTCACTGACAGCATCATGTGAGGAATCGATAAAGGCTAAGTGAGGACTTTTCTTGAAACCACATGATAAGGTTCATCTATCTCCCTTACACATAATACAATAACTCAAGAATTGCCAAATCCCATTTTCATAATGGTATTTGCATCTGTATTGGTAGAAAGGGTGCTCAAAAGTTATCACAGGACTCACAAAATGGCTTAGTTGGAAAGACACCTGCTGTCATCACCAGACCAATAAGAGAACCCATTTCATCAAGTGTATGGGATACACACACACACACACACACACACACACACACACACACACACACAGTGCTAAAACCAGTTAGAATTAGCAGATTTCTAATGTACGGGACAAAGTTTACAAAGATATTGAAAATCTAAAGAAAAAAAAGTAAAATGATAATAAAAATCTCAAGTTCAATATCGTAAACAAAACATCATGTTATCCAAGGGACCTCTGCAATCCTTTACTTGATTCCTATGATTCACTAACATTCCAGAAGGATCCTCTCCTCTTCTTAGTCAATGAGATGGTTAACTCTAGTGCAGTGTCGTATTCCAGGAACAAGCTACATATATGTAGTGAGGGGAAAAGAATGTCTTTCAAGACCTGGGATAAGATTTCTATTAAAATTCTGCTTTGTTCAGAACTATCAAAACTATCCAGTACCCATTCTATTAAAGAGCTAGCAGACGTAGCCCTTGCTATACTGAAAATAGATTTATTGATTTAACTTTTCATCAATATCATATATATCGATATCACATTAAATATAATAACTTTCTAAAGAAAAGGTGATTCTTAGCAAAAAATTCAAAAAAGAAGGTTGTCGATTTTTTTCTATTTTCCTAGACTTAGTTCTCAGACCATGGGAATAATAAAATGAACAAGATGAAGGAAGTTTATTAATTACTTTATAGTCTAAGAATGTTTATATCCAGGTTTTGCTGAATAGGATACAACTGCACCCATCAATGCCAAACCACAATGCATCAAACCTCCCTAGAATTTCCAGCAAGAACATAGGACTTAATAGTGGCTTTTGTTTTTGTTTGAAGCTATACTCTTGACCTAGATATATAGCTATGTCTAAATAATGATTTATTTCTTCCACAGGAACACCACTAGGATTATAATCATCTATCTTTAGTAAATACTAATGCTATAATTCCTATTATTCTATGTAAATGTAGTTGCTTTATGACAAGTGAGATATAAGGAGAAAGGTATTAATTTTTTTTCAAAGAATGTGATAATCAGACAAGAAAAAGAATCTGACATAAAAGTTACTGTATTTGGCTGTGGAACTGTCACAGTATTTTCATTTCTCATAATAATATTCTTTTTTATTGGAGCAAACCATAATTGCTTTTCTTATTATCGTAATTTCATTATCCAGATTCTGGGTCAAACTGCTGTAGTTGTTTGTTAGGGCTCTCTAGCAATGTATGATGATTTGTGAATATTTGTTTCTTTGTACTGTGCACTCCCCTTTCTTCCAGTAGCTCTCTTAAGAGCTTGCAAATAAATCTGAGTAATCCAGCACCATTTTCCAGCCTTAATCTTGAATTTTTCCAGGATTAAAATATTAACAATGCAATTATTTTGTAAACCACAGCCACAGCCTAGTCAAATTCATAATGCTCTCTAGTCTTGATTGGGAGAGCAGCGACACATCCAATCATCTACATAGCAAACATTCACTCTTTTGTTTCCTGTGATGTTGATGTATTTTTGTTGTTGTTTGTTGGTTTTGGTTTTTCCCTTTTAAAAATTCTGTAGGTCTAGGCATTACATCCAAGGCCTCTCACATCTAAGGAAGCAGTCTGTCCCTGAAAAATAATCTCTGTCCAAATTGTGTAATTAAATAGACTGCTCATGCTTGTTTCTACAGACAATGGAAACATTGAGGGGACAAAGACCATACTCTCAGTCAGCTCACAATATGAGTAGTCATTATACATCTACAAATTTATGAATCAGGACAGAAACGGGAAAATGACAAAAAAATAATAGAATATGTTCGATACTCTTATTAAAAGAGTATTGATACCTGTTTGAGATGACTCACATATTTCAACAGATTGTCATATAAGTGCATTTTCATCAACCCAGCTAAGTGATTGTCACTTTCACACAATATTAAATGAGCTCATTTTTACTCTAGTTAAGTTTTAAAGATTGTATAATAGGTCATTCTTTGAACAAGTAATATTACCAAAGCCATATGGGAAGTACTCAAGGTTATTCCTGACCTCCATTTAAGACCTGAAAATATTAACAATAGTAAAATGATTATTTTAAGACATCATGAAATTTTTTACTTCATAATTCAAGGCCCATCCATTATATCTTAAATTGTCAAGCTATAAAGATTTGTTTTACTTTCTCATTGCCTCCAAAACTACATTTACCTACAAATAGTTTTCAGATACACCCAAGAGTTCTTTAAATATCCCTCCACTTCTTCTAATACAGCTTCACGACTACAATCAAGACAATATGGTGCAGGGCTGACGTACAGGTGGCGCCTCACGCTTGCTAACTCTGCCTTTAAAATTAGCTATGTGGTATTTAATATAATAATCTCTAATTATTCAGGAAAGACTTCTGATGAGAAGCCAAATATAGAATACTGAAGACTTACTCATTTTTTCTCCCTTTTTTGTAATATTTCATTAGATACATACAGTACTTTTATATTATGTTTCTGCAGAATCTTTATGTTAAGATGGCCTTAAATCTTACTTTGCTGTTTCATGTTAACTCTCTAGGAATACAATCTAAATGAAATTAAAAACTTTTTATTCCAAAGATAATTAAGGATAATATCCATATATTTAGTTTCTTTTTTCATTGCTAATGCATAGACTAAATCTCATAGGGTATTTGGTTAAAATTTGAAGTACAATGGCCCAGAAGTCATCAAGCATCCACTCTAGAGAAATATAAAGATTGTTATTCAACACAGTTAGTGGAGCATCATAAAAATCTTTGTGCAGGAAGTGTTTAACATATATCTTAAAATTCTCTCTGCAATGACCAAAGTTTGATCACTGCACTGATATTTGAAGATTCTAGCTAATTAACAAAGCTACATTTCTCCAGAGAACCTGGGACTAAGACGTTAGATAAACCTTGGGAACTATGGTTGTGAAAACATAGGCATGTCAACCACTACAAAAGAAGGCCCTCTCCTTGAGAATTGACAGTGGCATCTATGGGTATAAAAGTAAAAATTGAGAGCAAGTTGGTATTATGGCCACTTAGCAAAATAATAGCAGTAGTATCACCCCTAAGATATAGGACCTATCTAGTTAGGGATAATTGGCCTTATTAATTGTACCAGGCATGACTTCTATTTTGCCCTAATTTTAATATTTTCTTTGAGATTATTTTATTCATTTTATTTTATTATTTTCTGTAATTGGCTGTTTTGCCTGGATGCATGACTATACAACAATTGTGTGTCTGGTGCCTGAGGAGGCCAGAAAAGGATGTTAGCTCTCTTGGAAGCAGAGTGACAGACAGTTATGAGCTGCCACGTGGAGGCTGGCAATCAAACCCAGGTCCTCTGAAAGAGCAGTTCTTACGGCTAAATCATATCTTCTGCCCCAACTTCCTTGAAAGCTAGGGAAATTGAATATTTTTCAAAGTTTTATTAGGCATTTATATTTTTGTAAGTGGTTCCTTTATACATTCAATTTGTTTAATAACTGGAAAAATTTGTCATGCATATACACGACATATTGCCATTTTATATTTTTAACATATATTTTCAATTGTTTCATTGGGAATTTCACATCATGCACCCTAATCCAGCTCATTTCCCAGTCCCTCCATATCTGTCCCTGTAATGTCCCCCCAAAATTAAAAATTAATTAAACAATTATTAATTAAAACAAAACAAAACAAACAGAAAACCACTCTATTCCTCTATCTTTTCCTGCATCTCCAACATCCTCTTCCTATGTCTTAGTGACATTGGGAGCTGCAGTGTGTCACACAGTAGCTTTTGTCCACTCAGGTTTATTTGCAAATGTTCATTGTAATGAGTAGTTGGTCTGTTTCACAGGCTCTGGCTTTTGGTACCCCATCAACACCGCACCTTCACTGAAACTCCTCCTGGATTTCCCACTGTTGTCGGGATTCATGGAGTCCCTGCAACCTTGATTCAGCAAGACCAGACCCTTCATTCTCTGGAAGGTCGTGGATGGGGTAGATGATGGGATGAGCCAATGCAAAGCCCAGGATGAGGGTCTGGTTGGTAGCTGATTTGGTCAGTCTGGGCATCTGGGTCCACCCACCACAGGTAAAAGAAGGAGCCAGTTCTTCTAAGCCTATACCATGGGACAACTCTTCCATGCCCATGGTGAGGAGTGGGACCATTTCTCTTATGAGGGGTGGAGCCAGCTCTTCTACTGCACTGACCAGCGAGGGGCAGGGCAAGCTCTTCCAAGGCCACCATAGGGCGGTACCTGCTTAGCAAGGCCCTCAGATTTCAACATATATGGTTGGTTTCCATGGATTCCACTCTGCTGGGGCCAGGGTGATCACTGCCACCTGGGGAAATTGGTGACATCTGGGCCCAGGCTTCTGCAGAGGAGTATGTCTAGGTCCATGGTCCTACTGAAGCTAGGATCTGTGCTGATGTCCATCACTCCTGTTACTACTGAAGACTGTGTAGATGCCTGGGTTCTGGGCCACCACTTGAGAGCATGTTGGTGTCTGAAGGTCTTACTGCAGCCAGGGCCATACAGATCTGAGTGGCATGCATTGACACCTAGTACCATGGTGAGATCTAAGCCCAAGCTGCTATTGCCAAGGGCCATGTCTGGGTCCATGGCTCTACAGCAGCCAGGGTATGGTTTGTTGTCCACGAATCCTGTTTCCACTGAGGGTTATGCAGACACCTGGGTTCTGGTCAGTCACCTGAGACTATATTGGTGTCCTCTGGCCATACTGATCTGGGTGGTCTGGCCTGCCATTGGGGCCATGGTGACATCTGGGCCTGAGCTGCTGCCAAGGGCCATGTCTGGGTCTGTGGTCCTGCTGCAAATGGGGTCTGTACTAATCTCCGTGGCCCAAAATACTATTTTATATTTTAACCAACCCCCAAACCTGAAGCAAATGAATGAATTCACGAATGTTTATAAGAGACTCTGACTATCATGTTTTTTAAAAGATGACTTTTTTTTCTTTTACTTTTTTGGGGGATTATAGTGTAATTACATCATTTCCTCCTTCCTTTCCCTCCCTCCAAACACTCCCTTATGCTCCTCCTTGCTCTATTTAAAACCCATTACCTCTTCTTTCACTTTATTGCTCACATTCATGCATATACATATACATTGTTAAATACGACCTGCTCAGAATACTTAATGCTCCTTGTACGTGTACATTCAGGGTTGGCCACTTGATATTGGATAGTCAATTGCTGGACTCTTCCCCAGGGGAAGACTATTTCTCTCATTCTCAACATTCCTTCATTGCTTCTATTTCTTTGTGTTCAAAATTTTCACCATGGGAAAATTAAGATAAAAATTTATCTACAAAACTTAAAGAAAATCTTAATTTTATGAATGAAATACTTGAGACACTGTAATATACTTTTTTCATACTAACAAATATAACCACGGTAACAGGAAAAGACTGAAGTCTGCATCAATTATTTTTCTCATAAGTGCATTTGCACTTTCTAAACTTAGTAAACACCAAAATATTCAATGAAAACAACATGTGAATAATCTTGGAACCTCATTATTGAGTATTTTAGAACATAGATTCATCTGTAAAGGCCAAGTCACTCATTATTACTTTGACTGGGGAGAGATCATAGATAATTCATTATCTAAATCTATCTGCTGATTAAGAGAATATTTAAAGTTTGATCGTAAAGTCTGTGAATAGAATACGCTCTAGTTAAAGCAAAACACTAGAATACAAACCAAAATAAGTATGCTGGTATATAGTTGTGCATGTTTTTAGAGTGTCATTCCTTTTAAAACCGTTTTATCAACATTCCCTTTAAATTGTGACCATGTATTATCTAAAAAGTGTCTGTTTCAAGATTAGTAGATTCTGGTGAATTTGGAAGGCTAAACAATTTATATAGTTGGAGTTACATACATTTCCATATTAATTTTCTGGCAAACATTCTTTGTATAAGTATCAAGTATAATCTTCTCTGCATCTTCTTTGGAAAGTTAGATGATTATGCAGCTCTTTCCACATGGAAGACAGAAGACAAATAGCAAAAGCAGCATAGATGAACATCGGGCCCCTGGACAGGAATCAGTTATATTGATTATAGCTTGTCAGCTTTTCACCAATATCCAGAGATCAGCATCAAATGGACCTTGTCTGCCTTATGTTCAGTTCAAAGGTACTCTGTATCAGTTGTCCTCTTACCAACTCTAATTATTTGTCTTACAACTTGTTCTTTGAGTTCATGTTCGTACAATAAAATTTTAAACAAAGGGCAGACAAATATATTTTAAGCATAAAATTGTCATTAGAAAACTAGACAGGGAAAACCTTATTTCATGAATAAATTCAGGCTATTATGAAGTAGTTCTTTTTCTTATGAACTGATGTTAATAAATATGTATACTTGCAGCAAATTTTCATTTTGACAGTCACAAAAATGACAGTGTTTCAAGTCATCATAAGGAAGCCTTCTCCCAAGATTTCACCGAGAAAGGACACATTTATATACAATTCTGAAGTTACAAAAAGATGAGAATAGTATTTAAACAGTTATTAAATGTACAAATATTTCCTAGATCATCACATACAAAAGAAGCCCAATATGTAACAAAAGAAAATATTTTTATATATTTTGTCTAAATTGAAAGATTGAAAAACAATGTGCTTCCCATTATTATTTCAATATAGCATTTTAGCTTATAAATACATTGCCAGTGAGTATGTTACCCTGAAATTTTTAAAGGAGAAGTTAACACTTTCCTTATTCCTAATTATTGCTATTATACCACAATTTTGAATTTGTAAAGTCATAGTTTGTTAATCTAATAGCTGGGATGCAGCACTCCCAAATTTTACATGTAACAATGAAGGTATTTTCTGACCTGTACTTTTCTATCATGAGCTGCTCTAATTACACTTCTCTGGAATAGTTCATAGTTGAAACCATAGATATGTGTTCATTATTTAGGCATATTTCTTCCTAATTATTCTAACTGGATGTAGTCCATAGTATAATGGAACAGAGTTGCATAAAGTATATCTGGCTATCTTCCTAGTGGCCACTCTCCACTAGACTGTGGTATCTTAGATCCATAGAAAATTTTAGAGTTGTTGGCAATATCAAAGTGAGCTTTAGTCTTTGAGGATTTTGGATGTCTGTTTCCTACTTATTGGAAATGTTTGCATTTCCTAAGATGTCTAATCATTTGAGCAAGTACTTTTTTTCATATGACTACTTGTGCAGAGTTACAACAATTCAAAGTAGGTATAGGCAAAACCTATTCTTCTTTTTCAAAGCACAAGCATGCAATAAATCATTTTTTAATATGTATTGTTAAACTTTTAACAATATTGTCATAGTTTTGGTTTCCTCCCGCTATGAACTTATACTCTTAGAGTTTCAAGCAACAGAGATGAGCACAGAATCACTATTCCAAAGATAATGACCAAGATTAGTGGTACAACACAAGGAATACATATGCTAATCTTTTCATGAGTTTGTATTTAGTAAACCAGGGTAGCCAAGCTCTGCCTTCAGGGAAGAGAAAAAGCTCAACACAGGCACTGCAGTTCCATGCATGAGAATTTACAAATAGATTTTCATTTTTGACAAGATCTGCTTTACTAAAATCATGCACTCTCATTTTGTGGTTGGCATGTTTCTTTGTCCATGCAATTGCAATGACTTGTATCTATATTTAACTTGAAGTCGAAAGAAAACATGAAATTAAGTAGTAGACATGATTGGAAAATATGCCAACAGGGAATACATACAAAGTGACTATGAAAGACCAAAACATCCATATGTGTATTCCCATTAATTTTTTTCAGACTTTACAAGATAATATAATGAAAGATACTTAAAATATGCATAATCCCTAAACTCCCCAGTTATCTGGAAATGCTTCTAAAAATTAAATTAATTCTGTGATTGAAGGATCAATTAGAAGTCTCAACCAGTGACAAAGAAAATGTTTCCCAATTGAGATTATTTTTGATACTGTAATTAAAACTAAGATTATTTTCTACCTATTGAGTAAGAAAACAAAGAGACAACCAACACTGTTAGAAGAGACTACATTTCACTATAGGAGCAAGAAATCCTGAAATAAGACTATATTAAAATGAACAATATGATAGCTAGCACCTAGGTTAGGTTAATCAAACAGTATCAATCACTAGAATAAAGCAGAAGGCCTAGAAAAGTGCTGATGTTGGACTATGGAAAAATACTTAAGTCATTTACTTAGGACATGTGCCAGCAAGCAGTGTTAAAAGTCTAATTGAAGGGGATCTGCTGCTCATATTGCAAGAATTTGGATATACTGGAAAAGAATATTACAAATGCCCAAAACATGTCAGGATTTTTTTTTAAATCCACATATCTATAATTATATTAACAGAGTTAATAAATTAATTAATTACAACTCAAGATCAATATATTATTTAGAAATTTAGGGGAAAAAGACAAAAGCCTCAATAGATTATCCTTTTATCAAAATAATGAGAAAGAGTTCTTTAATAAAATTAGAAGATAGTTGTTTAGAAATACTAATTAAATAATGGACCAAGATAATGATTATCAATTAATTTCATTATATTAAATATTGAAGAAAGACACATGATATTGAAATAAGAATAACCACGTTTAAAACCACTAAAAACAATTTTAGTGTCAATGAAAGCCAGGACACTAGAAAGTATGTGCTTCCAGATAAGACAATAAATTGAAAAACATCTGAGCATGAAAGTGATCCCCCATACCAGCTGCAGGGGTGACACTGTATGCCCATTGTCATGCGGTGAGCAGGCAGCTGCTTGGCAGTAGAGTTCCCATGATATGGACTGGGTCAATGGCCCAAGCAGGGACCAGTGACCTGCCCTAAGAGCTGCTCAGTGGTCTTTTAGGGGCCAGCAGTTGATCTTCAAATATTTTTTAAAAGGTTCTGATAAAAGAAATTACAGATGTGCCCGGGTATGTTTACCAGAGATATAGGCATTCTTTCTTTCTGACGCTCTTCCCTGAGTTTCTCATTGGCCCTGGCTTGTATTCCACCAACAGTGGCAGCAGCTGTGTCCACAGCTCCTCCATAGTGGCATGCTGGGTGAAGATGTTGCAGCCAGTGTCTAGGGTATGACACATTGAGTCTGCCTGTGGCCAGAGGGCCTGGCTCCATTGCTGACCTGGATCCTGCATAGCTTCAGCTGCTGGAACCCTGGATCCCCTGCTGACCACTGCTCACATTCCTCCCAACCTTTGAGCTCCTGGTGCTGCTCTGACCTCTGTGGTCCAAGCTCCAGCCTGGTTGTAAGCAGAATCCTTTCAGTAGCCCAGTGACTCACATCCTATCCTTGTCCCTCCCCCTCAGGCCTCGCCATGCCCCAGCCTCCATGGCCATCTTTTTTCGAATTTAGAGTTTCATACAGTTCTCCCTCTCTATCACGTGGGTCTAGGGGATGAAACTCAGATTTGTGACAAGTCATCAAATTTGTCAGCAAGGACCTTTACCCACTGAGCCATATCACTCACTGATGCCCTTTTATAAAATAATTGATGAAAGATTAACTTGCATACATCACTTGAGATAGGAAGACCTGCCTTCTCTGAAAGGCATTATTCCATGAGAAGGGAATCCACAGGAGGCCATGTTGGTGGCCGTGGTCTGTGCTGCCACCTGAGACCATGTTGATGTTTGCAGTCCGGACTATCGCAGGAAGAAATGTGGATGTTTGTGGCCTGGTCTGCCACCGGAGGCCACATTGATGTCTAAATTCCATGATGTTGCCTGAGGCCACGTAGATGTCCATGATCAGTCCTGCAGCTGCAGGCCAAGTAGGTGTCCATGACCTAGGCAACCACTGGAGCCCATGCTGATGCCTGCCGTCTGTGCTGCCTTTGGTGTTAATGGGCAAGGGATCATCTGTTGTAGTGGTATAAAAGACTCCAGACTCATAGTTGAGAGTGGAATGAGAGACATCAAAGGCTTCTTCAACAACCTCTTCTCTCTCCCAAGAAAAAAGAAACATTCGACAGAAAGCAATTGAGGATGATCCTTAAAAATTGTGATAAAAATGATGAAGTGTAGCTCTTCACAGTTGTTGGCTTCCAGCAGTGAGAGTGGGGGGTGGAAAAGACTCAGTTATCTTCAAAGGGCCCATTGGAAACACAAATTGTACTTCTGTACTATTTCTTTGGGGGACGCAAGGGTGTGAGAGTGAACCTGGGAGGAATGGGAAGCAAGTGTGATGGGGATGAATTGTACAAAATTCCCAAATAATCAATACAAATATTACGTTAAAAAGAGAAAGTGTTCCCACCTCTGGAAGTAACTGCCGGTGCACTGGTAATCCAGAGTAGCAGAGTGAGTAACAGACATCATGAGAAATAGGCCAGTCAGATACAAAACAGAAAAATACATGAGATGAATAAGTCTGTTTCTTGATAACTCAATGATACTCATCAAAAAGAAGGCAGGATAAGATCCATTACTGAATAGTAAATATGTGGTTTTTAATAGGAGCAGGTTGGCTAGAGATGTGCATTTCAGAAAGATAAAACAAGGTATTGTGAAGTTTTTCAACATTAACAAGTGATAGGTTATTAAAGAGAGTGATGTACTTAACCCATCTTAAATACAATACCCTATAAACAAGTACCAAACATTTTGAAATTTCCATGTAGAATTTTAGATTATATATATATATATATATATTAGGTATATATAATTAATATTTTATCCACTACTGTGGTGGTGGATGCTTGTAATCCAAAAACTTGGAAGACTGAGGCAGAAGGATCATGCATTCCAGTCTGGGCATGATATATAGTGACACCTTATCTCAAAACAATTCATTACAAATAATGAAGAAAAATAGACAAAACATTCATTTAAAAAATCACAAGGCAATACCATTAAATCATACTATTTGGTTGCTGGTTTGAACAAATCAAGTCCACAAATATATTTTAGGAAAATAAAACTTAAAAAACCTTAATGAGAACTGGATATTAGATATTATCAAGAGATTTGTTAGTTCAGTATGGAATTAAGCATATATAGCATTTACTAAGGCTCATAAAATGGTATGATGTCCTAACCTTCTAAAGCTCATAAGGTGGCCTCATTAGGATAGAAGCATAACAAGGTAGAGTTAAATGAGGTCAATTTAACTCAATTTGAATTCATTAGGGTGGGCCCTAATCCAATATGACTCATATCCCCCAAGAGTAGAACAGAGATGGATACAAATAGAAGGACTATGTTGAAACACTGAGAACAGACAGCCATGCATGGGCTAAGAGGAGAGGTATGAGCAGTTTCTACACAGCGCTCGCAAGGGCAGCATGACTACGAAAGTCATGATTTTGGGCTTCCAGCCTCCTAAGATGTTACCTACTAATTTCTGTTGTTTAAGCCACTTAAGGTTCTTATGTAGCAGGCGCAGCAAAACTTTCACACTTTAACTATGCTTAAGAGGAGTGAGGTAACCCAGACTCAGAAAGACAAACATGGTATGTACTCACTCATAGGAGGATACTAGATGTGGAACAAGGATGACTGGACTGCTACTCACATCACCAGGGAGGCTACCTGGAAAACAGGACCCCAAGAAAGACACGGGGATTGCCCAATGATGGAGAAATGGAAGAGATCTACATGAACAGCCTGGACATGAGTGGGGGTAATTAAGGGCGAGGGTCGAGGGAAAGAGAGCTTGGGGGAGCGGGAGATCCCAGCTGGATCAACAACAGAGAGGGAGACCAAGGAATAGGAGACCATGGTAAATGAAGACCACATGAGAATAGGAAGAAGCAAAGTGCTCTTAGAGAGGCCCACAGAAATCCACAAAGATACCCCCACAATAGACTGCTGGCAATGGTCGAGAGACAGCCTGAACTGACCTACTCTAGTGATGGGATGGCCAAACACCCTAATTGTCATGCTAGAAACCCCATCCAGTGACTGAGGGAACTGCATGCAGAGATCCATGGCTAGGCCCCGGGTGGAGCTCTGGGAGTCCAATTATTGAGAAAGAGGAGGGTTTATATGAGCAAGAATTGTTGAGATCAAGGTTGGATAAATCACAGGGACAAATAGCCAAACAAATGGAAACACATGAACTATGAACCAATGGCTGAGGGGCCCCCAACAGGATCAGGCCCTCTGAATAGGTGAGACAGTTGATTGGCTTGATCTGTTTGGGAGGCATCCAGGCAGTGGGACCGGGTCCTGTGCTCATTGCATGAGTTGACTGTTTGAAACCTGGGGCTTATACAGGGTTGCTTGCCTCGGCCTGGGAGGAGGGGACTGGGCCTGCCTGGACTGAATCTACCAGGTTGATCTCAGTCCACGGGGGAGTCTTTGCCCTGGAGGAGGTGGGAATGAGGGGTGGGCTGGGGGGAAGGGGAGGGGGGCGGGAGGGGGGAGAACAAAGGAATCCGTGGCTGATATGTAGAACTAAATTGTATTGTAAAATTAAATTTAAAAAAAAAGAGTTGGAAGTATTTACACATAAAGTAATATGTGCAATATTTCTAGTGAAATTACCTATTAAAACCAGGACAAAAAGAATTGGAAGAAAATGGGTAATTCACATAACTACTGAAACTGGATTAAGATTATAACTTGAGTTGCCAAGACTCAGGAGATCCAACCAAAAGAAAGGTTTAAAACAAGTGAATAAGCCAATGAGGTCAGTTTTGGGTTTTAGACATGAGCACAGCTAAATTTAAAGATTCATTCCAGCGCTACATGGTGGCTTTGTGGAAAGTACCAAAGCTTAACACCAAAGAACCCAGACAGAGAATTTAGCCACTCTTGACTTTATTTTTTCTTTATCTAGAATTTTTTAGTTCATTTTACATATCAACCACAGATTCTCTCTCTCATCCCCCCTCCCACTCCCCCTCTGCTTTCCCCCTCCAAACCATTCCCCATCCCTTCCTCCAAAAAGGTAAGGCCTCCCATGTGGAGCCAGCAAAACCTGGTACATTCATTTGAGGCAGGTCCAAGCCCCTCCCCATGCATTAAGGCTGTACAAGGTGTGTCTCATCATAGGTAGTGGGCTTCAAAAAGCCAGCTCATGCACCAGGGATAGATCATGATCCCACTGCTCTGGGCCCCTTAAGCAGATCAAGCTACACCACTGTCTCCCTTTTGCAGAGGGCCTAGTCCAGTCCCATGGAAGCTCCACAGCTGTTGGTCTAAAGTTCCTGTGTGGTGGTATTGTGTTCCCCAAAATATTGTGTACCCTAATAAACTTATCTGGGGTCAGAAACAGAACAGCCACTAGATACAAAGGCTAGAAAATGGTGGCACTCACACCTTTAATCCTAGCACTCCAGAGGTAGAAATCCCTCTGGATCTCTGTGAGTTCAAGGCCACACTGGAAACAACCAGGCATGGTGACACACGCCTTTAATCCCAGAAAGTGAGCCTTTGATCCCAGGGAGTGGTGGTAGAAAGCAGAAAGGTATATAAGGCGTGAGGACCAGGAACTAGAAGCATTTGGCTGGCTAAGCATTTGGCTGGTAAAGCTTTTAGGCTTCTAGCAGCAGCAGTGCAGCTGAGATTCATTCAGATATAAGGACTCAGAGGTTTCCAGTCTGAGGAACAGGATCAGCTGAGAAGTTGGCCAGGTGAGGTTAGCTGTGGCTTGTTCTGTCTTTGATCTTCCAGTTCACCCCAATACCTGGCTCCAGGTTTGATTTTATTAATAAGAATTTTTAAGATTCATGCTACATTCATGAGTTCCAACTAGTTTGGTTTGGTTGTCTCTGTAGATTTCCCTATCATGATTTTAATGCCCCTAGCTCATAGAATCCCTCTTCCCTCTCTTTGACTGGACTCCTGAAGCTTGACCTAATGCTTGGTTGTGGATCTCTGCATCTATTTCCATCAGTTACTGGATAAAGGCTCTATGGTGACAGTTAGGGTATTCATTAATCTGATTACTGGGATAGGCCAGCTCAGGCATCCTCTCCGCTATTGCTAGAAGTCTAAGCTAGGGTCATCCTTGTGGATTCCTGGGAACTTCCTTAGCACCAGGTTTCTCCCTGTCCCCATGATGTCTCCCTCTATCAAGATATCTCTTTTATTGCTCTTCCTGGTCCAGCTTGACCATCCCATTCCCTTAAGTTCTCATTCCCCATTCCCTACCCTCCATTGCCCCAGCCTCTGTTTTACTCATGGATATCTCATCTATTTCCCCTTCCCAGGGCAATCCATGCATCCCCCTTAGGGTCCTCCTTGTTAGCTAGCTTCTATCTAGCTATGGGTTGTAGTCTGGTTATCTTTGCTTTACATCTAGTATCCACTTATAAGTAAGTACATATCATGTTTGTCTTTCTGAATCTGGGTTACATCACTCAAGATGATATTTTCTAGTTCCATCAAATTGCCTGCAAATTTCATGATGTCATTGTTTTTTCCTGCTGAGTAATACTCCATTGTATATATGTACCACATTTTCTCCATCCATTCTTCAGTTGAGGGGCATCTAGGTTGTTTCCAGGTCTATTTAAGGAATCAGTCACTGATTTTATGAAAATGATTATATCTAAAGCCATGCCTCTCTATAGCTAAGCAATTAGCTTAGCTATAGAGAAAACTTTCATCCGTACTTTGTAAAAAGTTTACAGTGTACCATCATAGGAATCAAAGGGGCTATTATTCTTCACTACTTCAAGGAAAGATGAAAAGTCAAAACAAGACAAAAGAGACTTTTAGTATCTAAGGAATCAAGCTCGTATCCCCAAGAAGCACTTGGATATCTGACATTTCTCCACTGGACTATGGTACCCTGGCAAGTCATACTGTTCCTTTTAAAAATAATATTTAAAATGTGAGGCTGTTTTAAAATTTAATAATGATCTGGAATGGTGAGCTCCAGCTCAAAATTAGTTTTCTGAAAAGTCAAGGAGTCAAAGAGTACAGTATATTTTATGTGTCCTTTAAAAAAATTCACAGTTTAGTCAAAATTATCCATATAATGAATAATGTTAATGCAATTAAGCCACCATTTTCTCACCATACTTCCCCCTATTATCTGAATCCTATCGTAGACTCTTTATCCTGCCCTTAACTGGTTGTCAGTACTCCCATATAGACTCGGGAGCATGGATAAATTGCACTAGTGTTTAGGACTGAATTGAGTTTTCTCTTTTACTTCCTACCTGTAACTCTCTTGAAAAAGTGGTTAACCTGTATCCTGCCTGGAATATTTAGTTCTTGGATTCCTCTACAAATATAGATTCTATCTCTTTATGGAACATGAGGGAATATATAAAACCTGCAGTCCTAAATGTCTTCCAAGAATCCTAGCATCTGTGTCCTACTATTTTACAGATCTGAGAACCACAGCATTAAACGCTTACCCCATAATGGAAGTGATATAAATGTGATTTAAGACTAAAGAAACTCATAGAACAATTTATACGATGACAATCTAACTGAATTCTTTGAAGACTTCTGTGTTTAGTTGCTCAGTGATACATTTATTGTATTTTCATTCTAAAATGTCTGTCATTTAACATGAATTAGCTGGTCATGAAAATTATTTTTGAATACTTTTAATTTGGAAATAAAAAACTACTATTCACTAGTTCTGACAGCAATCACAAACATTGGTGAGACTCATATTTATGTACATATACAATGCATAACTTCTACATCATATCTTGCACGGAAGCAGTTAGGCAGAAGACAAGGCGCTGAATGTGCTGTACTTCAGCCATATCTGTGGTTATAAGAATGATCTCTGTTATACTGCTAATGTGCAAGAGAATTACCAAGGCCGTTATAATTCTTTACAGTCAAAAATAAGTGCATTTTATGTCATTATTTGAAACATATAGACAAATTCATCCCTTATTTGCAATAATCCCCACACTTTAACTTACATTTCTGTCTCCCATGGTGGCAATAAAACTGATGGAGGAATATAAAACTGTGAGAGTTCAGTGGTTACTATGGATGGTGTTGAAAGATCAGAATCTTCTCTAGATCTTTTCTAGGAGCTTTTTAACACAAAATACTTAGGCAATGGAGGTCAGATGTCACAATGTTATTAAAAGTAATAAGCTCTGCAGAATGAGTAAACCCATAGAGCAGAGACTGAAAACTAAGACATAGAATAACGTATGCAGGAAATAGAAAAGATGTGATGCAATTCACAGTCCTTTCAAAACTCAATTTTCTCTTGGCCACCCATATAGGAACACTATTACCACATCTTGCTCAATGATAGATATGACTAAGTAACCAACCTCTTGTCCAAAGCACAAGAGAACAGGCACCATGTGCAAGCTACTTTTTGCTGCTTTGATTTAGATCATGGGCCCTGGGTGGTCTTTCTTTTTCTCGCTTCTCTTCTTATGGGATAGAAATGTCTAACAGGACACTGGACATTAAATATGCACATGGGAGCAATGCTCTATGGTGTAGAACCCAAGAAAGACGGAAGTCAGTTCTTTGCATGACCTGTTGCTAATCTGGACCTCTGACATCCAGCATTTCTCTTACAGCTTTAATGTATTTTAGACCTTTCCCTGCTTTGATGAGCTTTACTAGATAAAGAAGAGATAAGAGCAAAGACATTTTGTATTCCTACTGTGAGGCACCACTCTGTTTTTCTGAGTTTTTCACTGTACCTCAAGGAGAATTGTTTGCTGACAAGTGTGTGTTCAATGAATTGCCATAAGGACAGATAACAGTAGCAAATCAGCTAATAATATGAATGAGAATGTAAAAGAGGACATGTCAACTGCAGAATGTAAAATTGTGGTTACAGCAGAAGGCTAGCTTTCTGAAATACTAGCCGAAAACTAAGGTAGATCTACTAAATTCCAATTGTGTAACAGGATAAGAAGCAGGAATTAGAACAGAGAAGTACAAATAAAATTTGTAAAAAACCTTACTTTGTTCAGGAATATGTAAACTTTAGGAAAAGAGTTGATAAGAGCACAGACTGAGGGAGTCATCACTTTCTACAGCTGTTTCAGAATCTATCCTGGTGCACAAACCAGCTTTCTGGATCCCATTACCTATGGTTGTACACCTTACTCACTCCTGAGCCAGGCAATGGTGGCACATGTCTTTAATCCCAGGATTCAGGAGAGGCAGGCAGATCTCTGTGAGTTCAAAGCCAGCCTGGGCTACAGAGTGAGTTCCAGAAGAGGTTCTAATGTTACACAGAGAAACCCTGTCTCAAAAAACAAACAAACAAAAAAACCTTACCCCTGATAAATCGAGGAGGGCCTTGGTCCTGCCTCAACTGAATGTACCAGGCTTACCTATCCTCCCATGAGAGAACATACCCTATTGGGGAAGGGATGAGGGATAAGGGGGAGGTGAGGGGGATGGGAGAAGGGAAGAGAGGGGAAGAGTGGTTGTTATGTAAAATGAATAATAAGTAAATAAATAGACAATTGTTCAGAAGAAAAGCTCAGTAGTAATGCCAATCAAAATGGTGTCCCAAGCAGAGCAGATCATAAGGAGCAAGGTTGGGATTACACAGACCTGTGTTTGATCCTAAATAAGAAAGAGCTGATAAGTAACCAGGACAAATGAGCTGTACATAGACTCTAGAAGAAAGGTTTTGAGTAGTGATTTCAAGGTTTCTCTAGCAATAAGGGTAATGTTTTATTCTCTTATTTCTTTATTCCCTCCCAGATAATGCTTACATAGATCTTATCTTCACTGTCAGAGTTGCTTAAATAACTCATACAAAATTTTTGTTTCTGCCAAGATTATGTCAGTAGCTGAAGAAAGTTAAATTTGGGCTTAAGATCTCCAAACAGATTACCCAGGTTGTTCTTTAGTCTGTTTGAACGCAGATTCTGAAAACTAAAGGTTCGATTAACACAGTGATTGCAGGACTAATGGAGTCCACCATATCCTCACACAGGCATCCTTCTATACATCTACTGACAAGCATTTCCTGGGTCCTCATATCAGCACAAATATGGACATCTGAAAGGGGATGCTGTTGGGAATGGCTCTGTGAATTAGGAAGCCTTCCTGACATTGTACTACAGTGTCAGAGTATGATGTGTAGCAGACCCTTCCTATAAGGAAAACTCCTTTGTAACATGATTTCATTTCTAAATATGTGTGAGACCCCTTTCTCCTGTAAATCTTTCTAGTTTGAACATTTTCAGGTACTTAAACCATCACTTATATAACCCTTCCACTATTCTCAGTCATATATTATTGAACAAATGTCTGTATTCCTAATTCTGTTTGTCTCTAGACTATATTACCAAGTTAAGCAATGTCTATAGAAAAGAATTAAGGACTTTCATCTTATCCCTAAACCATTATAATAAAAGCTTTTGGTGACTTGTGAGGCTCAAAGTACCCTTCTGAACAACAAATAAAAGCAGTCCAAAATTATTTAAAATTAGAAGTCCTATAAAAAATAAAATGGTCTTTAAAAACACTTTAAAAACACTTCAGAAGCACTGCGGTGTCTATATGTGAATCAAAATTATGTTTAAGTTTTCCATTAAATTTCTCTTTAACTGATTCATTCTATCATCCCAATGTATTGGGAAGAGAGGTGTGTCTTTGTTCTGTAACAAGTGGTTCATCACTGCTTTCTTTATGCTCCTTCAACACAGTAAGTGAGTGTTTACAAAAATGGCAGGATTGCCCAACTTAAGAGAAGAGGAGCACAGACCTCTTCAGAGAATGTCCACTTATGTCATGCCCCATGCAACATTGTGACCCAGCAAGCGAGTGGTCACTGTGTCCAAGTAGATGCTGGTCCCTTGCTCTTCTGTTTCCTACTCCTCCAAATTATGGAATTAACAATTAAAACTCTATTCTTTATAAATTACCCAGTCCATTTTATTAGGTCATCACACACACACACACACACACACACACACACACACACACCAGAGTAAGTTGCTTTTTGTGCATCTATCATATTTTTTCATCTAGGCACCGATGCCTCATATATTTATATCAAAGTTAAACTTCCTCAAAATTATATCAACCCATTTTGTTGTAAAATGTATTTAGGCTGAAATTTTCTAAATCTGTGACTATTGGAAAATTTTCAATTTTTATTCATATCATTAATACAAAATAGATATAACTTGACATCAACAACAACAAAAGTTGCAAGATATTGATGTTCTGTGCCATGATTGCTTGTTTGTAAGAAAGGTTGCTCCAGAAAGTGAGTCTTTTCTTAAATACTGTTAATCATCGAATTACAAAGCAAAATAATCAATGTCAAACTATACTATGATGGAAGTAGCATCACTGGGTTATTCCTTTTGTTCTTAAAAAAAAACATACAAACTATGTGATTTGTCAGTGCTTAAGCAATTCCTTTAAAATTATCTGAATAATAGATAATTAATTAGTGGCACGTGCCCTAAATTATTTGCCTTGATTCCTATTTCTACTAGTATTTTTTTCTCATTATTTCACTGTGAATGAAGAGGAGGGGGAGGAGTAAGAGGAAAAGGAGGAGTAGGAGGGATGATTTTTATTTCTATTAATTATTGGTAAGAAGACTAAGTCTTCAGGTAAGTATGATAAAGGATGTTGGATTTTTATAATTTTAACTTTTAGTTTTTTTTTTAAAGGTGGATTAATGATCTGGTAAGTAACTCATAATTCATGACATGTTCAATATATGAAGAAATGAGATTAAATGAACATATAAAAATGAAATTTGGCAAGAAAGCATAAAACTTGGGATAAGAGCTGAGTTAAGATGTTTGTAGACTGAAGCAGGCTTGGCGAAAGAAAATTGAATTATTGAGGGTAACACACTGGTACAGAGTCAATATTTGTTATTTACAGAGTTCAGCCAAGGAAAACCAAAATGCCAGGTGAGAAATAATTTAGTTGATACTACACAACAGTATTTACTCTAACATGGAAAGAACAATAGATTACTAGTAAAAGTTTTGGTAGAATGGGTAGGATTGGATTTGAATATACATAGTGAAACCTTTGGAAAATAACAGAAAGGACTCAGTTTAGGTATTATATATACAGTGATCACCCACAATAATGAATCAGATAATTCAAGGTAAAGCATGTGAAATTTTTTTTGTCTAATTTATTGATTGAAAGAACACAAAGAACACTTTTGTTAAAAACGTGACAACTCTCCCCTTACTTAGCTTTTACGTTTTTTGTACCTTAAAAGTTTTACATAATTTTAATTATTTTCTACCCTTTAACTCCATGCACCCTCCTTTGAAAATCTGAACCAGCAGAGCCTCAAACATCCATGACATCATTGTCCCTCCCCTTTCATTCTGCAATGAAGGACTGATATCTATCTCTAAGGTGATGTAAGGATAAATGGGCCACCTGCCAGTGGCTTCCCATTGTGATTAAGGTAAAATCCAAATTCCTTGCACTTGGCGATAAGTCCTCCCAGAGCTGGCTCCTGCCTCTCTGATCTCATCACATCTTACCTTCCATCAAATGTACCTTCTTTCTGACCCTCCTTGAGCATATTCCCGCCTGAGAGGTCTTCTGTCCTACCCAGCATAAAATGTAAACCATTTATTCCCATATTTTAGATCTGGGCTCAGGTGTTATTTCCATAGTATAGACGTCACTATCATGATCATCTATCTTCTTACAAGTTGTTGCTCGCTATTCTATTGTCTAGTCTTAACTTCATTATGGCAAGTACTGACGTCTGCACTCTTTTTAGTCACCTGTTTCTAAATTAGATGTCTGCTAATCTACCTTCAAAAGAAGTAAGGACCATTTCATTTACATGTGTCTTCAGATTTTGGAAGAATGCCTAGTGGGTGGAAGATAAGTAAACCTCAATAAAGTGAATTAATGGTTTAAATGAGAACAATTCATACTTTAGTCTGAAAAGAACCTCACTACTGATTTTAAATACAGAATTTTGAAAATCTGTCTCATGAAATCAGCATTAAATATGCTTACAGAAAAAATATAGTCATTTCAATACCAAAGACATCTATTCAATATTTAAACATATTTTTCTTTTATGTGGAAGCAGTTAACATAAAACAGTTCATATTTTCACAATACAGCTATGACGTACTTAATAAATTATTTTTCAATTTTATGTGGATTTAGTGAATATGTAAGCTTTTAAAATTTTTTGATGCTTTTGTTCTTTTTTTAAAGTTCCAAATCTAACAGGCCTAAACATGAATCATGTCTTTATAAAAAATTTAAAAAGGCTTTCATCAGCGTATTAATTAAAACTGTTATGCACTCACTATACATGAGAAAGGAAGAAAAGCAAAATCAACATAGACCACAGATCCACAATAGAATACATTTCCCCTTTGTTTACAGGGGAAATGCTAGTTCAACTAATGGATAGAATGGGTAGTTCATCCATATCAAGCAAGGAGTTGATCTTCAGTGTGCTGAAAATGGAGGAAGAGTATGACAAGGAATAGACAAGAGAATAGGATAGACTCTGTAGCTGAGCAAGCTGTAGCCACACAAAATCAGGTTTAGCCCTACAAAGACCATTTGTTTTCTGTTTGAACATGGAACATTTACAGACCTCACACCACAAATAAAAAGTTCAATCATTTTAATACATGCATACAACAATCTGAAAATAATATAACTTTGGCTCAGTAAAGTTCAGCCCTTTACAAAGTGTCACAGAGCTGGCACATGCTTCTATCTCACAGGACACAGAAAAATGTCTTACAGGAAGCCATGTACTTTAGATGACTTCATATTGTACTCAAATAATAAAAAATATTAAGGTGCAAACTCTTGGCTGTTTACATATGACACAGTTCTCTAACAGTGGAGAATAATTAAGCGTCAGAAACAAAAGGTGATGCCATTAAAACTGCCCATTGGATATATTTGCCTTTATTTAGAAGAGTTAGTAAAAATGTGTTATATATAAAACAATTCACTGGAAATAAACATTTAATATGATTTCAAATCCATTATATTTTAAAATCATTCATAAAGATGTGGAGATTTCCTACATTACAGGGCCATAAAATCATAAATCAAATTCTCCATTTTATTTCCAGAAATGGTATTGACCTTTCTGGATCCAAAGATTTGTGTGACTTATGAAGAGAAGCCTTGTTCTGTCAACATCATAAATCTATCGTAGCCTAGGCCAAGGTCCACATTTAACAGTACTTCATCTGTGAAATGCTAATTTAAATCCACAGTTCAATGATTTCCTTAAGCAATGACAGCATGATATTGAAATTATTGATAGAGTCTCTTATAAAGCAAGTTTTCTGTAGGGACACGCAATGTCCACATGCTCACTATGAGCACAGTAGCCATCTTTGAGTTGTTTCAAAGAATGGGAAGAAATTGGGGCCAATGTAACCACAGTAATAGAGAGCCAAATAAATTACAGTGTAAATATTTTCTAAGAGATAAATTCCAAAACATGTTGTCCCTAAATGAGGTGGTAGGAGGCTACCAAATGAATATGGATTAAATTCCAGTAGAGAAGACTGTATGCTTTGTAATCCAATTTGAAAACTAATAGCAGTAATAAATTAGTTGCCCAGTGTTTGAAATATAAGGAATTCAAAGTATATTAGTATATACTCGCACTCATCATGTGCTAAGGATTAACTGCTATGTTTTCAATGTTGTAAAAATGAATATTAAGTGGCTACACCAAATTAACATTCTGTAAATCTGTTCATTTCTCTTGTACCATTCATCTTTACGAAATGACTCTTCTCTTGCTGGGATATGCTGAAGACGAATAAGCCAAGTTGGAAACCCAGTAAATGCAAAACATCCTCTTGCTTTTTCTCAGCTAAAATACCAAATAGAATTCAACTACACTGGTGAGGACAGTCCCTCAGAATCTGTCAGGAAAGCAACTTGCAGCCAACTTCGCAACAAGGAAACATTTCTGTGAGGTGACTGCTGATTGCCTCAGAGGCGGTGTGGATTAGGTTGATTTGGTTGGTTTGTTTTTGACAAAGATGTACAGAATACTTGCTGCAGTTTACTTGCTATGCTTGCTAGCTGCGGTTTGAAAAGAACACTTCACATATTTTTCCCCTTCCTTGAGAGCAGTGTGCGTCTTAGCTTCTAGTCTAAGAGAGATGCCACATATATTCCATTTTCTGGTGAATATGGTACTTACTTGAAGCAATTCTTCCTAAAGAGATCCTAGCTGAACTCCAGAATCAAGTAAAATTATTTCAAAAAGCCATACAAGACTAAATTTAACTTCTGGAATTTCACCTTACTACTGACATTTTTCCAGGGACCAGGAAGAGGGAATCATATTTTACAAATGAAATATCTGGAGAGTTCTGAAACATTTTCACAGGATCAGAAGACTTTTGTATTACTATCATAACAAAGTAAACTTTTCTACATATTTAAAAATGGACAACTAAGAGCCCTGATAGTTTCCACTGATAAGCCAAGGATAACAGGTTTTCTCTTACACTCCCAGATAGCCCTTATCAGCATACACTTGATTGTAAGGTCACGACACAGTAATGTCCCCATTTCTCTCTAACTAGCTCTTTTACTCTTCTGTCCCCAGGAGAGTGGTATATCTGGCTCATCTCCTGTGATGAAAAACTTGAGTCAACTCCATGATTACCTTTGAAATATGAATTAAGTATATTTTATCTCTTTATACACCTGAAAGTTCTGCTTTTATGCCTATAATCACTTTGTATTTTCCTGTAAAATTCACTGAATAAACAAGATTAGTTGAAGAAAGGGAAGTAGAAAAGGAGGCTCTGCCGGTCAGCATTAGAAAGTAATCACGATGACCTTTTGCAGAAAAGAGTTTATTTTGGGATTTAGACAAGCAGATAGACTCAAATATGAGACTAGAAAGTTAGGCATGAATTGAGAACTAGAAAGGAATAAATATTTAGGATGCCTTCCACCCATCTGGGTCATCATAATTTTTAGAGGTGGCCCTGGACTCTTAATTTTGTTACTCTGAATAGCAGTGATTAGACTGCACATATCTGGCTATAATGATCACCTTCAGTGAGCCAGGACTGTAGAGAGCAATGTGCCTACTATCTGGGGTGTCACAAAGGGTGTGTCAGGGCACTGTTTCCTGATTCTTCCATTCTTTTCCTCACACAAACTAGAAATAATAAATATTTAATGGTTTGGTGACAAATAGTAAGTCCTTATAACAGATATTGAAGGAGAATCTTCTGTTCTTGGGGTTTAATTTCAAGTCCTGGGGCAGTGGGAGTAATGGAATATGTATATAATAATACCTGTATTACCTATATTAGCCTATAATACCAGGACTTAGGAGGCTGAGGCAAGAGGATAACTCCCACACTTAAGATTCAGAGATCACTGTGGAGGAAGGGACCCATAAAGTCTCATGAACATGACTGCCTAAACATGAGCCTAACAAGGACAACAGCCAAAGACACACTAATGTAGGTGGGGAAAAGCTAGGAGTCTTCAACCCTACACAAAGAACAACAAGTAACTAAGGAATGCTCAACAGTGAGAGAAATCATCTTCCTCAGGAAACAGCATACTGATTGATTGTCCAATCAATGGTCAGTCCCCTAAAATGCACAAGTACCATTATACAGACAGAGCAGACTGTTCATATGTATTTTGGAATATATATGTATACACTGAAACATATAGAGTTGTGACAACATAATGCAAAAAGAAGCTATGGATTTAAAAGAAATCAAGGAATTCTGTATGGGAGGGTTTGGAGAGAAGAAAGAGAAGAGAAAAATGATGGAATTATATTATAATCTTACAAATAAAATGAATAATTAAATATTGTAACAAGGAACTGAGGAAATTTATTCAATTAGAAAAATGTGTGCTACGTGAAAAAAAGTTCTTTTTTGAATCTCAGCATATTTGCTCAGGTGTGTGAAGTGATAAATTTTATGACAGGGTGGTCAAGGATGAAAACATACTACATGGATCTTGTTTGGAGAGTAGTATATGCAGGGACCAAGACAGAAGAAAACTCTACATGTTCATTTCAAATACTGAAATGAAATTGGAAATTTAATCTTTTTTTTTTTTTTTTTAAGTTAAAGGCTACTTGACTTTTGTACCTTTCATTGTCGGGAACTAAAAGCCAGTGAGTGTTGATTCACATCATCAGTGGGAAATAGCCATAGCTCAAAAACTAACCTCAGTTTCAAGACTCAGTGCATTTTCTCCTGTACTAACATGTCTAAGGTGTTGTTTTCTGAAATAGAGATCTACTGGGCTCACAAGTGAATTATATCTCTAGTAATCCTCAATTTGCCCATTCAGTACCTCTCAAGAGTAAATCTTTCTTCTGCCTTAGATATTATCATGTAGAACCACCTATTTTCTACAAAATAAAGAACAGGAAGGAACCACAGATTGATATCAATAAGTAAGGTACAGATATCAACAAATATTTTCACGTATGACTGCTTACCCTACTTTTAGAAGAAAACCATCAGATAGATGACATCTTAGGTTGAATTAATAAAGCTGGAAAACTTGTTTGCAGATGACTGTAGAATGCAAGTGTAACTGAGCCAGGGTATCTTTCAACTAATATAGTCTAGGCAAGTCAAGTTTAAGACTCCCTAGAGCTCAGAGAAAAGTTATGAAGTCAAAACACACCACCAGCAAAAGCAATTCAGCAGTATTAGAGTTCCAATATGTGCAGACACATACATACTCCACATAGTACCAAAGGAGAAGT